>NC_086290.1:307500-607500 GCF_963924245.1 Chroicocephalus ridibundus | reverse complement strand
TTATTTTCCTTTGGCTGCACATTTAGGCTGCAGTCCCTGGAGTGTAAAGAACATGAACTCCAGTTTTTTCCTTTTAATCTTTGGAGGGAAAAACCAAGGGGATTCGATATAAAAATATAAATTAAAGTGGAATTACTTCTTCAAAAGTCAGCAGTAGGAAAAAAAAACCCAAACGAACAAAAACCAAACACTACATTTACTATGACAATCATTAGTAAGCATTTTCTGGGATGTCCTTTTTAAAATTACATGCAAAAGTTTAACAAAGAGTTAAATCTCTCTCTAAAGAAAATTCATCCGAGGTCTGTAAGTTAAATTACATAAATCTTGCCTAAGACTCAAGGTAGACCCCAAGATTATATAAAAAATAAAGACCAAAAAAAAAAAAACCAAACAAAGAAAAAGAGAAATCACAGCCAACCCAGAAAAAATAGTATCTATTTTCAGATATCAACAGCTTCTACAGCGCAATTTAACATCATAATGTTCCTGTTGTCGGAGTTACAAAGCACACAGGATTTGTAACATGACAGAATTACTGTTAGAGCCAGACCGAAAGTGCGTTTTAACTTTGCCATTTATTTGCTTTTTATAGATTGTTCTTCTTATCTCTCACGTGCTACGACAGTATGTGTTGGTACCGCTGCTGCATATGAAAATACTGGACACAGGAAACAAACCCACCTGTTGTCGGAGCGCTTCAAGGCATTTCTCCTTTTCCTCTTCTTCATGTGCTTCTTGTAGGGCCAGTTCCTTTTTCTCCAGCAACCGTTTTTCTAGCAATGCTTGTCTAAACTTTACCCTGCAAAACAGCACACACGCGAATGGAAAAAACATCGGTCAGGTGCAATTTTAAATTTCTGTTATTTCAGTTCAAAAACTAGTCTGATGTTTTCTATATCCACCTAATAATAATAATACAGTGGTTCACCAAAACACCCAAAAAATGCAAAAAATACTTTTTTCGTTTGAATGTGTTACTTTTGTTGGACTTTTTTGGGTCGTAGTTTTTGGAGAAGAGAGGTTTGTGGAGTTGTATTTTTTTATTTGTTTTTGGCCTTTGTTTTGGGTTTCTTTAAACAACTTGGCTAACCTTTCAGATTTCATTTCTAGAATGCAGATTTTCTCCAGCATGCTTTATATAGCCCTGCTACTCTCTTTTTCCCTATTTCCTTTGCCAAGAAGAAATGTTCTCCGACATCTGTGTATGGCAGAACTCTTTCCTGTAATCCTTTCCATTAAAAGAAACACATCACTCTCAATCTTGTTACTGGAAGAAGCAAGAAAACTTGAGAATTACAGCCTTCTTCAAGAAAAAACTACAGATTAGCCCAAATAATCCTGAAAATTTACCTACGGCATTATTTTTGCGGGTCAACTTTTAGCAACAGTTTTTCACAGCCCTGACAGCACTACCCTGACTGTATTTCCTGATAACCCCCCGTCCACTGCCAAACTCCGTTTCTTAGGAAGCCGTGGGGTATTCTCCAGTATGTCGCTTACAGTCCTTATGGAGGAGTTGCCATTGCCATGCTTTGCAGTCAGAGAATTATCCTTCTTTTGCCCTTCAAATTTTAACTTGCTTTCAGAGAAATGGAGAAGAAAGAGCTGCTTCAGCTACCGTAAAGCATGTATTTTTATTTTCTTACTCTTGAAATTTTAGTAAGCTCCAAGGAGTATATTACTTGTGCTATACACTGCAAAAACCAGAACTAAATGTACAGTGATGTTGGTAGCTAGAAAAGACCATTGCATCAATAACCCCATAACAATTAACAGCACAAACAGATTTGTCCCAAGAGAGCGGCCCAAAGCTGCCTGAGGCTCCCCCAGGGAGGCTTTCGCGTTCTTGCTGTAGCCGCTGCATTTTAGGCAGGTGAATGCTGACAGCAGTCATCTTCAGAGGTAGTTTTGTTGCAAGGAGAAAGCCTAATCTGATTTTTACATGAAGAAAATGCAATTAAAAGCAGATATTCATATTTTTCTGAAAAAAATGACAAAGGTTATATTATATTGAAAACCTTTCACTCTGCTTGTGCTGACTGCTATGGCACATGTTCTAACACACTCCAGGTTATCAAACAGGAAATCCCGCACCCTGGGAACTCGTGCCAGTTACCAAGAAGGAAAACCGAGGGGCGCGTCCGCCGGCCTCCTTTCAAATGCCTCGTCTCTACTGCAGCAGTTTTCCTGTTCATGGGAACGCCGGGCATTGCTAAATGGAAACGCGTTAGGACATTTCCGTACCCGGTTAGAATTGGTGTAAGGGGCTGCAAGCGACTGCCAGGGTCGCTGACAGGCAGCGCAGGGACTTGGCGTCTGGATGCAGCATTTGTTGCTCCTAAGAGGCAGATTCCCGTTTTCATGACTGCGTTATCCCAAGGAGACGGGGAGACCAAGGCCAGTATTAACAAAGATTAAGTTTCGTTGTCAGAGGGCCATGGCAGAGCTATGAAATCTACACCCAGGGCAGGCAGAGAACCTTGTAAATACATATTCAACCATACGTTGTGTTCCTAATTTGGAACATTCTTCCAATACCTTTTATACTTAGCTTTAAATGTGTACTTGAGCTTTGATTTTACCGTGTCAACATCCAAATAAAGTTGTTAATTCTCTTTCACTCTATTATACTTAGCAATATTTTAGCTATTATTTCTTCAAAGTAAACTCAATTTTATAGAAAAGCTTAAAATTAAAATGCCTTAATACACAATTTTACTTTAAGTACCATGGTAAGTAACAATTTTAATAAATCACCAGCTGAAAAATGAGCTTAGCTGATTAGTTTCAGTGAAGCTACCTTTTTGAAGTATTGTGGGTACGTACTTATGTAATTTTTGATAAGCATAATTTCATTAAAACTCTGCTTTCAGACGCTGTCTCATAAATATTCAATAGGAAAAAATGCACTACTATGTTTGTTATGAAAACTCTAACAGAACTTTAAAAAATTGGGTTATAATAGAGATAGGTTTTTTCCCCTATATCAAAACTTATCCTGTCAACTGTTGTCAGCTGAATACATCTCATATACCCATCAGGAAGCATTATGCAGTGGCTCAGAAGCTCTGCTTGCGCTTCCAGCCGTGACAGGCTGCGTCAACGCGCAGAGTCACCGAGGCACAAGGCAGCTGAGAGAGAAAGTGTTTTACACGCTAATTTGTCAGATAAAATTCTTGCACAGAGCAACCCTTTCTCCCGGCCCTGCCCGTGCGTTCGGGGCCCGGCGCAGCAGCAGCTGCAGCTGTGGGGATAAAACGCTCGCAACGCCTCCCACTCGCTGCCTCGCAGGACAACGGGGCCGGGCAACCTATCCCTCACAGCCAGCGAGTGAAAATATTTGCACAACTTCATGCCGATTTAATTCTCATTAATTTGCAACATTAATACAAAAGCTGTTCCTGGGGTGGGATGGGGGAATATTCTTGTAGAAGGTGTCACGTCTATTCGATCCATTCCACCCCTAAAGGCCCCAATGCAGGACCTGACTGAAATTCACTGCATAGGTTAAAAAAGGAAGCGCACTGTGAGCAGCAGACAAACATCTCCCTCTTGGATGCTCATTCTTGAAGCACAGTAAGACTGAAATGCAGTTTGTAGTTCTTGAATACCACATTAAAAGAGAGCTTATAATTCCATGTCCTGAAGACACAGGCACGTAGACCTAACTTAAGACACTGGGAACAGCTGAATGCGTGATCCTACGTTCACCTAAAGGACCGGATGCTGCAGATGTATGTCCGTGCCACACCTCGACTCTCGGTGGGACACATGCAGACATACCTTGCCAGCACTAACTGCGTGCCCCCGAAGCAGTCCCGGCAGCTGCCCCAGTCTCACGGGGTTAAGTCCTGCTGCACACCAGTAAGGGGAACACACACCACTTCTCTAGTACCTGCTGTGGTTCTGGAGCATTTCTCTCTCTGGAGCTGTCATCTACTAAACCTTGGATTTATATTAAAAAAAGGACGAGAACTTACTGCTTTCCCCTTCAAACGTGGCCAGCCCAGACGTTTTATGATACAAACCAGTAACCAGAGCTCTTGTCCAGACAGCTTCAGTCTCAGGTTCTTAGGCTGAAGGAGTCCAAATCTGCATTTTCTGCATTATCAGCAATCATCACATCCATGGAGAATATACAATAGTCTGGGTAAGGGCACCTCCACCCCTGTTTTAATAGCTGGACCACTATCCACAAACAATACAAAATACATGGGAATAGAAGAAAGCAAAAGCAGTACGATTTTCGCGTACTTGTCAGGGCATTTGACAGGATCTGGGCAGATCTAGGTTCTTACTGCAGCCCCCATGACTTTTTAAAATGAAAATGCTGTTTTACAAATTTCGTATGAAATGACTGTTGGATAAAAAATTCATACAGAATAGATATTGTGCTTTAAGCAGAAATCACGGCACAATCCTCTTCCCCTCTCCCATGTTTCTGAATGCTGAGACCGTTGCTTTTTAGGATTTTGTGTTGAACACTACTCTCGCCATCTTTTACTTGATCAGCATCTATGGGAGCTCACATAACCGAAACCCAGGGGTGTTGAGGCAAGCGCTGGGCATCCAGCAGATGGATATCCAGCTGGATATAACTGTGGGTATCCAACAGTTCTAAGACACGCACGCAACATAAATCTGCAGCCACCTAGGAACTTACAGGCCAAGAAATTAAATGTCCAATCAGTTAAATGTCTCCACTGTCAGACAGTCAGTAAGCAGAGGAGTTGTAGAAAGCAAATTTGGACTTAGTCACTGGAAATTCTACCCCCAGTTTCAGGTGCCTTTAATCCTTTTCTTCGATCTGGTCATAGCTCTGGCTATTCAGCATCTTGCAATTACAAAGTGAGACCTGAATAAACAGAGCACCACAGTGACTCTGTGATAATATTTTTCTTTTTTATAAACCTGATTAATTAATTTTAAATTCATTTCAAAAGGAATTCAGGGTACCAGCAGACCATTTTTTAATATCTTATCGTACCTGTTACAAACTCCATGCGCTATCCAGGCTACATCTCGCACTTAGAATAGACAAGTCAGCTCACAATCCAAAAATCTTTTCCTTTCCCAAAAAAAACTGAAGATGTGCCAGATCAGAACTCTGGTACGGGCCTGTGCCACGTTTCATGATCAGTTCTACAAAGACTCAAAACCAATTCATGTGCTGCAACAGGTGAATCTCGTAAGAACACCATTCGTTCGTACAGGACTGCCGTTCCGCACTGCGAAATCACTGTGCCCGCACGGCCGCCTTCGTTCAGCACAACATGTTAAAAGCCTTGTACCGTACTTACAGCACTGCAGCAGCTAATAACAGTAACATCTCTCTGCCCTTCTTTGATTAATGCTTCTGAAGGCTTTGAAGATGAAAAGCATTAAGTAATGTCAAAGAATTATTAATCTCCACAAACAGTAAGCATTTATCTTTAAACTGGTTTATTTTGTACAGTACGCCAATTCTGGGAAACATAATGCTAAGCATTTACCCACTTTTGATTCATAATAGCCCGAAGGTGTGATTATTTCCTTCCTGCATTCCTCAATGAACTGTGCCATTTCCTTATATTTTATTCTGCTACATTTATTAGCATAAGAAAAGAACATCCCCCAGCCGTACGGCACGGTGCAGTACACAGGTTTAAAGAAAAGGCATTTTTTCCTATCAGATCTGCTGAAAACTCAGAAATTCAAGTATGTGTTTTTCTTTTCCTATGAGCTAAATCATTGCAGTATATTTAAGGAAAGCTATAGATATATTTGTAGCATAAGGATACAGACATTTAAATTTAGCTGTCAGCAAGATATCGTAACAGAATAAGATTGAAGTAGTGTTTCCCACAGAATGCTTAAGACCAAGTTTAATATTCTAATGCCAATGGTACTTTAACACTATTTTAATTACATTTCTGGTCCATGCGATTTGGCATCTCCCTCTATGTAAAATAGTAAGCCTGTGATTTGAGAGCAGTTATAACCAGACTACAGACAGTTTTTCTTATGCTCCTCTGTGAAATCAAGTATTTCTTCAAGAGGCCATCAAAGGCCATATTCTGCAACAAGGTCCTGGCCAGGATTCAAATGTTAACAGGCTGAAGTCCTAAATTACATCAAACAGGTGAAGAGCATCCACAACTAGATGCGTGGTTTAAGACCCTCTAAAAGAATAATAAATATCTTTAAGGCTGCTAAGTGCTTAATGTGCTCCTCTTGCCTGCCTCTCAAACAAGCCAAACCTGATTATAAATCATTTTGCAAAATGGGAATGTAGAAGGTCTTATCACCCAGCAACAATTAAAAAAAAATCACAAAGGGAGCTGGTTTTAATGTGCGTACCCTGTCATGATTACAACAGTTGAGTGCTTACAAAGGTCTAAAACTTTTGACGGATAAGAATTAATTCAAACTAACAAATAAGTTGCGTCCAAGATACAATCATGATGCAACTTTGGTATATGGACTGGGGTAACTGCCAAATGGGAAGGAAAAAAAAAAATAATTACTTATCTCAATGTATTCTAATTTCGAAAGTTGGGATATCAAAGCAAATTAGATTATAAGAAGTTCCTATTGATAGTATAGGTTTTCACATTTAATTTCTTTTACCGTTCTCTGTCTTTAACTGCTTGTTCAGCCATTAATTTTCTTAATTCCTCCAGACGTTGTAGATCTTTCTCTTCTTGTTCTTGCCACTTCAGCTGTTTCTCAGCCCAGTACTTCTTCAACTAGAGTTTGAACAAATACAGTAAACAAAACAACAATCATTCAAAAGCCAAGGCAGTGAGAACAAATAAAGTAAGAAAAGCATTAAGTTAAAAAGAAAGCCAATTTTGATATTTTTAGAACAAAATTTATATTTTAGAACAGTATGTGCTAACTAAAGATGTACTAGGAGAATGAGAGGGTCTGGAGCCCCCCCGACAGAATTTTCAGCTCTGCAAACTGAAGACTACCACTTTCATTTGCTCTTTTGCTTTCCTACTCGGCCATCAAAACCTTCAACTATGCTGCTCAAGTGAGTGAATGTTCCTCGAGTTAACATGCCCCAGGTTAGCTCCAATGCCTGGATCCACACCAGCCCTGTTTGTTTGGCTGTGGGGAGCCCGCTGAGGAAGAGGAAGCAGCATATGAGTGGTCCTCGTGTAAGTATGAAGCTTTTCCAGAGCTGAGTGAGAAAGAAAGGCCTCAAGCAAGACTAGGACACCTGCGCAGGGAAGCTTATCTGGAAAGGTGAGGGGTCTTGGTTGCAAAATGAGAAATTGTGATTTCTCACCACCACACAGTAATACAACTCATATTCCATGGCATCTCCAACAGGTATCATATATTCCATTTTCTGAGGTATCATACGTTCTCTTTTCTGCATTATACCAGTGCTCTGCTATCCCAACAAGAAGCGTTAGGAGGACGTGGTAGACCTACAATGGCCAGCACTCTTGCAATTTCTCTCTGTTGTACTTCTCACTCTTTCATTTCCACTTTTTTTCTCCATTCCACGTGCAGGTACCAGAAGAGAAAGACAAGCTGGGACACACATACCCCAACGTACTTCCAAATCAGAACCCAAGAGAACAGCCAGAGAACAGCATGGTGGTTCATATGACCTCAGAGCTCAGAAACCCCTTAAGCCCTTGGGCCTAACAGACTTCTTGGCAATCGCTATGACAAATAGAAAGAGAAAAGCTACAAAATTCGCTAAAAAAAATATTGCTTCCAGCAAAACA
Organism: Chroicocephalus ridibundus; assembly: GCF_963924245.1. Classification (NCBI taxonomy): domain Eukaryota; kingdom Metazoa; phylum Chordata; class Aves; order Charadriiformes; family Laridae; genus Chroicocephalus; species Chroicocephalus ridibundus. The sequence goes on along the minus strand of NC_086290.1, from coordinate 599,770 downwards.
AAGACAATGTTTACCTTGAAAATCAAAACTGAGTTTTCAAAAAGACTGTTTATGATGACAGAAGCTCACGACAATACTGCCACTTGTAACTCACTGACAAAACAGCATTATGTTTCTAAAATTTAAAATACAGCTGGAATAATAGAAGCTTTAGAAAAAGATGCAAAAATCTAAGATGATCTTAAGAATTTTAATAATCTAAGAAAATGTTGATTATAAAATTAATTATAAGAGCAATTAAAATTATACCTCAATAATCTGTTGATTTTACACCATTAAATGCATAACATTTCTGTGAAGGTCTAAGAACTTATCCTACCTCCCAAAATACAGGTAATTTCTTATAACGAAAATTACTTATGTAACAATCTCACAAAGGAGAAGGTTCATAAAATGGCAATAAAAATAACTTCTGCCACTGAACTATATTGAATTTAAGCTTCTTTTGGAGATTTCAGTTGAAATGGCAGTCAAAATACCATCCTCTTTATATGATTGACTTTGTGCAGAAAAACCTTTAACTATCATGATTCAGAATAAAACAAGTCTTCCAAACAGTGCTTGTATTTCAGAATTCCCAACCTATAAACCAATCATTTCTTTACATAGGCCATTTTTACACATGAAGGGCATGAAAACAAGGACAGCTATAACCATATTTCTTAGAATGCTTTTATTTAATATTGTTTGTAATACTTAACACTTATGAAATAAAACTGTCTTTCACAATTATTCCCTTTTTGCATTCCACATTGTTTGAAGGTTTTCTCATAAACTCTGTTTCTGAAATTCCACATTTAAATATATAGGAAAAAATCTGATCCGCAGTTGAACAGAGCAAATGTAGCATTGGTATTTAAGATTTAACATCATTTTACCTATTCTCAGGTTTGGAAGTACTTGAAATACCTTGCCTAGGCTACAAACTAGGTAGAGTGTAGGCATTTCTTTTACACTGCTCACGGATATTTTACACATTCTTCTTGCTGCCACAGAACATCCACCAGAAAAGCAGCTGCAGGATAAGGTTAGCAGCGCTTTTTAAGGATCCAAGATGTAGTACACTCGACGAAACATATGAGCGCTGACCTCAAAGAGCTGCTGTCCCATCTGTGCACAGGCAGAGGACTGTTCTATATAGACGTGACACACTGGCCAGAGGAAAGGGGAAAGTTTGCACAACCAAAATACCGTCATACAAGATGAAGATTGCTGGAGGTGAGGTCACCACAGCCTCACCAAGCCGCTCCCCTTCCTCCTGCCTCTAGAGCCTCCTGCCGCTGCAAACGCAGCGAGCAAAGACAAATAAGCAGAACGAGCTGTAACAAAAAGAAAAGCAGCAGTGAAGAGCCTCATAACCTAAGCAGCGAACTGTCGTTAAACACGGGCTGCCCCTCTCTGTGCCTCTGCTTCCAGTGCTGGCGGGGAACCACAGTCTCACCATCACACGCTCCACCTGCGACAGCCTCCGCGTTAGCCGGACCAGTCAGCATTCCATCACATCTCACCCTGAAAACTCCTATACAGAAGATGAATGCAAGCACCAAAGGTCGAAGTTCTGCCTTAATTTGTTATTTTATAACTTTAACCCATTCATATAACAACACTAACAACATAACAACCAAGAACAAATACCAGGAAAAGTACCTTAGTGTGAAAAAAAAAGAAAAAAAAAATCACATACACAATACAGTTTTGTAACATAATACACATACCCAGTCTTGAAAAATTCCCCTGTGTCTTTTTAGAGAGGTTTGTGTCTAAAAATTTCACCAGTGACATTTACAATAAGACAATTAATGGTTAACCAATACTCATTTAAACTAAGCCAGGGTTTCTCTGGAAGTGCATGGTTTGCAAGCACATAAATATGGCTTTCTCAACTACTGAACCCAAAATGACAGTCTTAAATATTACAGATAAATTTAAGGATAAATATTAGAGACTTTTGGACAACCAGTTGCAATTTTGCTAACTATATGATTTAGCATAGTTTAACAGAAAGATTGTGCTCTGCCAAGAATGTATATTTCGTCTTTAAGATAAATTGCAGAAAAAAAGTAGAATCAGGTGACCAACGTAAGCAGAGACTTCTTCGGCAAGAGGAGAAACTGGATACACGCAACATGCAAACGCAATCGTGATCCAGAACAATGAACTCACAGATAAAATGAAATCAATTGGAAATTAGGTAGCTTTTCCAATTTTGGCTCTGGGGACTTGGAGCAATGGAAAATAACAAGGAGATGCCAGTCTCTATCTGGAGACAAGAAGGCTTCAGCAGCTCAGACTTCTGTTCTCCAGGTAGCGCTTCCCGTCAAGTGCTGCTTTGCAGAATTGCTGATAGCACCGAATTCAACAGTTACGCAAACGATCACCACGAATACAATAAGCCACGAGGGCTTCTGCTCTTGACCCACTTGACATGGCACGAAGACGTGTTTCTTTGGACAAAGCAAGGAAAATATATTTGAGTGCTATAAAAATAGATTGGGAAATTCCAAGTACTGTAGGACTTTATTTTTTCATTCTTCTGCTAAGGCAGTCAGTTTCACCCGCCTGCAAGTCAGTAATTTTGCTGTGCTACAACTTATTTTCTACTTTTAGTAAGCGTTGTAAATTGTTTTAGTAACAACTTAATCAAGTTGCTGTAAGTATGGATAGTTTTGTGTTGGTTTTTTTCCCTGCAAGGAATATCACTGCAACTGCAATAGACACATCTACTGACAGGAGAATCCATCAAATTGTAGGGTGTCTCACTGGTCACGTTGAAGTCCCATCATGTTTGCTCCCAGTAAGACACGTTACACAGAAGCATGGCAGATAAATAAAGACAAGAAGGCGAAGTCTAAAGAGAAAACATGATAACATATTAAGATTTTGTTTTCCTTCTTTCGCACAAGCTTTCTGTAGTGTGACACATACTGATGTCACTAAAGCCTTCGACACGTGTCGCAAAAATACTCTATTTGGAACAGCTAAGCCTTGATTTCTTAACTCTGCTTTTAACTGGCCTGTTACAAAGCCGTGGTTTGGGCTGGGCACCAGACACACGACACACGCTCTCTTTGACCTCTTCCCCCCGTAAGACCACAGCTTTTAGCGACCCTTCTTGCAAACCCCCCAGCACGAGGCGGCCCATCAGAGTAAGAGACTATTTGCTCATCAGCATTTGAACGACACAGCAGTAAGAATCTATGAAATTCTCTGACTTATTTTTTACAAAAATAATTATGCAGTCTTAACAAATACACCACAGGTGAGTTGGACTCTAAGGAAGACAGATTTCAGTGTAAGAAATAATCAGAAAAAGAGGTAAAATTTTAATAAAACAACTTCCTGGGGTTTTGCCATACCATTAAAATAAAAAGGTCAACACAAATACATCTGTGACACAGCTTGATTTTCTAAAAGCATTACATTCACTATAGTGAATTTCTGATTTTCTATTAAGTTGAAGTTTAGACTTATGCATCAGAGCCATTTCCCAAGGAGTCACCACATAAGTACTCAGAATAATGTAACAGAGACTTCCAGCATGCCGAAACGGTTAATATTGCCATTGTGCTGCCGGCCCCCAGGTAAGGTCCTAGTGCTGCACAGTGCAGCACGCTGCCCTGCAGACAATATTCTGTAAGGCTCATTTGCTGCATTGCAGCACACCTAACTGCAGCACTGGAAGCTTTCACAGTCTTTGCCACATTGCAAAAAAGCACAAATCTGTAAGAGTTAGAACTCCAGCACTGCCTCTGCGCTGATTCCTTGTGACACAGAGATAGTCACGTACAATTACTTGTGTACACCTTTTTTTTCCTTTTAGAAACGTAATGAAGTAACATAACTGATGTGTAAGTGCGGGCAGATGAAATGGACAGTAGCAAGATTCATTTGCCCGTCTCTACACTAAATACTTCACAAGAATACAAGGTAGTGAGAGCAGTTAAAGATTTTAAAGGCAATCGTACCACTAACATATGCAAAAATGTATAAAAGTTTCCCATACTTTCTCTTTGTCCTGAGCTCTACGAATCATTTCCCGTTCTTTCTGCAGCCTTTCTTCCTCATCTTTCTTTTCTTTTCTTCTGGCAGCTACAGCAGCTTGTAGTTGAGCAGCCTCTTCCTGCTGTGCTTTCCACTGGAGAACCTGGGAGAAACGGTTGAAGAGTCAGTCCTGCAGCAGAGCTGGTGACACCGTGAGCCTGCCAGACAGCGGCTAGGAAGGAATCCCATGTCATGCATTTACAAACAAAGATTTATAATCCTATCAGCAATACATAATCAATTAGTAAGCACCACCTTGCCGCATGTTAATGTGCAGTTCACAGCTGCCTGGCATAGTATGCAATAAAATCACACATGAAAAGATTTTAGGTAACATCGCCGAAACCATCACAGTAACATCAGATATTAAATTCCCCTTCAGCGCTTGGACTTTCAGTAACATGTACATTTCTTAACAAACCTATGAACAAATGGAGACCAGCCTTCACAGACCAGAATCCTTCAACTCGGGCATCCCTGTAACAGCACCTCGCTTCCAACGAGGACCCTGCGGAAATCAACGGGCTCCAGTGACAGAGACTTCACCTTTTGTCAGCTTTCAAACTATGCAAAATCAGTCTAGGACCCCTGACACCTGTTCAAGGGTTGTGAGCGGTGCCTGTAACGGTGTTGTATACCCGAGGTCCCGCTCTTCTGCGGGAGGAGAGACCTCGGCTGGAGCGCAGCTGCCGGCAGCCGCAGGGCAGGACCCGCTCCATCCCACCTCTCCTCCGGGGCCTGACACACCTCTTACAAACTCAACGGGCCAGACCCCCACCCCTGACATATTCCTGACACACTGTACTGGTCAAACAAGACACCACGTCCCCAGTAGCGGGTAACGGGCAGTGATGTATTTCCATTGTTCCCAGCCGCGTGGTCCCCAGTTGGACACTCCTCTGTTCCGCGCTGCTTTCAATAGGATCAACGATGTCTCCTTTTTGTTGGCTTGCCAGCTCTTTTTGTAACGGATTTGTCCACTGCTAACACAACGCTGCATTCCTCAAAGGAACAAGAATTTCAGCCATTTTTCATCTGGTTTTCTATACTACAATAAGTACTTTAACACTAAGACATTAAAATACTTATTTTTTCTCCACCTTTACTACGTTTCATTAGCTGTGCGTACAGGCTCTATTAATTTTTCTGTTCTGTGCTTGTGAAAGATTTTTGTTCACAAGTCCAGTGCTCCCTGTGGTCTGAGGTTCTCAGCGAGTTGCATCTTCGATTGATGCCGTGTTTGCCCTGCTGCTTTGCTTAAATAACAATTATATTTTGTTGGTTTCAAAGTGTCTCAATAGACTAAACACTGATGTGACTTTTCATGTAGTGCAGGCAAAGTAATAACATGAAAATAACATGAAATTTTACAGTGGTTGAAAAAGTAAACTCTCTCTGTATTAAAAGATTTCAAGATAGCTTATTAAAGAGATACTCTGCCTGTAATGAATGTCGTGCATGCACAGACTAACCAACAGCTACTTTTGCCTCCTGCAACCCGAGTTTATCTTTAAAAGTTCAATGCATTTTGCTACCATACCCAGGCATAAGCATCAACTGGTGTGGTTTTATGTTTTTATTAAAACTATGGAGTTTTGGGCTCCTTCAAGCAACTCTCATTTACACTGTTACGCTCCCAGAGCACATGGCAACTTTTTCCAGATTCAACTCCATTCCCAAAGGTAAGAACTATGATTTATCTGAGCATTAAACTCTTTTTAACCTATTTTCTTCCATTTTTGTAACTAGTTCTCAGTGCAGGCCTGTTCAAAACTGTTTCACCTTCTCAAATCTCCCTTCTAGAAAAAAAAAGACAAAAAAAAAGAAAAAAAAAAGAAGCTAGGAAACAGCCATCTTCACTAGATATTTTACAGGAAGAGAGCAACAGTGGCAGCTAGGAGAAAAAAGGCACAAGATCCTGAAAACCCAAACCTCTCTACTTCCCTCCCTCTCCACCTTATTTGGACGATGCTACTAATTATTTTAGGGGCAGTGGGGTAGAAGCAGAGATAAGTTTGCCTGTGCCAGCAGGTATTAATGGCACTGAATGACCGTCAAAAAAAGCAGTTAGATGGTTTGCAAGGAGGGGAACATAAGCGTGTGGAAACTGCAATTGGGCACGGATGTTTGAAAATATGCAAGAGGGCCCAATTAGGATACACACGTGCAAACTGCACTTGTCCACAGGTATTTGACTGTGCAGCAACGTAACGGCAGACAGCATAGAAACAGCTGTTTTTTCTTTTAGCTATTCTTACAAAACTATTTCAAACTGGAATTCAAACTTGCACGTTATGGAAAGACAAACTAAAAATGTTACTGCAGTGTTCATTAGCACAGGTATGACTCTTCATATATGATCGTTCTCCTCAGAATTTTGAAAATGCTCCCTTAATAGGATCTCACATACATAACAATAATAAAATTGTTAACAAGAGACATACTGGGTAATGCTTCTTTGGCAGAAAAAAGAAAAAAGCACAATCCCCCCAGCCCTTTACCCTGCCAGCCACAGGTATGTGAAGTTTCTGCAGGAACTGGGGAGCACACGGAGCACTTATGGGATGCACAGCCACCTGCTCTCCCCCACCCTGGTTTTCCATTCATTAGAAGTGACATATTAACATCAATACCCCTTAGACATAAGTACTGTAATATAAATAGCTCTAAGCATGTGCATTAAATCATCTCATTTCTCCAGAAAAGAGAACTAAATACGACTGGTCCCACTTGAATATATACTGCATATGCATCATTTACCTTAATTTCCTCAGAACAGGTTATTAAAGGAAGTACTGAGCAAAAATTTTTGCTAAGTAGCATGTTTCCCCCCTAGCAATATCATGCTTTCAGACATCTAAAACACATTAATGCATTCAAGCAGTATGTTCCAAACAGTTCCCGAATTTTTATTTAATGACTTGATTAATCAAGACTGCAGTATCACTGCATAAACACCTTGAGCCCTTTTATCCAGACTGGGGGAGATCCACATTCAATTCCCTCTTCTGTAAAAAGGAATACAAAGCCATGTTTATGGTTTCCAGTAAGAAAGAAATAATGCAGCACTTATGGAGGCAGGGACCTATATGCAGCTGTCCCCAATATGAGAAAGAACATCCTCTCTTCTAGACTAGCTTGAATCAGGGTCTTCTCGTTCCCTGACACTGGAGCTGTTCCACTTGAAAATCACCAAGAAGTGGAAAAGCATCTCTTCCAGTGTCCAGACATTCACTTGGAAGTGTCTTCTCTGCTGTCCACTGTCTTTTCTTTAACGCCAAAGAATTAATCTGGTACGGAGGAACACACTGGCTCTGCAGCTCAGTCCTCACATCATTCTCCCATACCACTCCCCACGCTCAGTTCTGGGACTCAAGTCTTTATCTCCTATCATCCGAGATCTTATTTCCTTAAGTTTTTCACAAGTTAAAAACATCAAGTCCACAAGCAGATCCTGTAAGATTTAAGGAAGTTCTAAGAAAAAAAATCAGGCATTTAGCTGTGTTTTTAGGCATAACAGGAATGGATTTTCTTGAGGAATATGCAAAGCAAGGATTCTTGTGATGTAGCTCAGTGTGGGGGTACTACCAAAAACGCAGGAAAGAAGTGGGTCTAGATCCTCTAGAAGAGGCTCTAACACGCTTTCCTGGGAGAGTTGTCTGAACTCTCGCGGGTTCTCAGGAGAGCCGCTGAAGGTGAGGAACAGCCAAGTGTAAGGAGCAAGATGTAGTCAGACCTTTATTTCAGGGTTCTCTAGTTCTGACCCTGATAAATTCAGCACTAGATGGGGTCTAAACAGCTCGCTTAGCTTGGCAAGAATGAAAATGGATAAACAAGGACTTAAGCAAAAAATTGCTACGTAGCAGAGGTTTATCAGCTGGATCCTACAGAGGAAGCAGCGGGTTTGGGCCTGCCTCGCGCAGAGGGAATGACAAACTGACGGGGATTTCTAAGCCATACAGGAATAAGAATACCATCAAATGGGCAAAGAAATCCACAGCAGCTCCGCATCCTCAAGCGAGCAAGTTCCCAGAGAAGTGTCAGCAGAAGAATGTGTGTGACTCAGCACAAAAACAGCCAATTACGATTTCTAACCATCCATCTAAACAGAAATATGGAACCATAATAAAAATAGAACGAGGACTACGTGAGATGACAACACTAGCAGCTGAAAGACTTCTAGAAGGAAGGTGTCCATTTTCCTAAGACCTTGTTTTCTGGAGCTCAGCTGTAACACCTGAATGAAACCTCCCACACGCTGTGAGACTTGTAACACAAGGCCTTTGTCTAAATAGAAATCTTTATTTAGCAATTTTGGCAGCAGTCTGCTCATGCATTTTAGCAGCTTAAAAATCTAAAATAAAATGCTAAATTGTTTCAGTTACCCTTCACTTGCTACACTAATAAACTTAAAAAGGAACATTTTGAAAATGAGTATGGGAGAACATGGAATTGTTTCTACCTCACTTTTGAAACAGACTGAAGCAAAAACACACAGTGAAGCCTTAAAGTCTAACAATAACTAGAAATTGAATAAAACCACCAAAAGTCTACTCAGATTGGAGCTAGAATAAACTGCAGAAGCATTCAAAGGAACTTTAAACTTCTGTAATAACATCATTGAGATTTTCTGAACTGAAGTGAGGTAACAGTCAAACTATGTAACAGAAAAAAGCTTTTTTTTAAGCTTGTATTTTCCTACATCCTGCTTCACGCTCCTTTCAAACTCTCTTCAATAGCCAGACAAACGCCAATGTAAGTGGGCTCATTGCACGATGCAGCTTCTGTTTCCTCCAAGCCCGAGAACCCTCCCGATCCTTTACTGGTCTTCACTAGATACTAATTTACCTATTAACCAGGGATCTTTTTTAGTTGTTTGATTGCAGCCATTAGGTAGCACGGCGAGTCCATTAAATTGGTCTCAATAAAAGTTGCTGTTTACTGGTATTGCAGGGGAACTACAGACTGGAAATGGATGCTGAGAACAGAACCAGCCCAGCAGAGTCTGGTGAGATGACAACCGATTGAAGGAAAGCAAACAACAAAAAAGCAGGAAGAGAGACAGATACTAGTCCAAAATCATCTCAAGCCTCCTTATTCGTTCATTTTGATTAGCAGTTGTTCGTGTGGCATACATTATGCACCAATGTCATGACAGGCCATAATCACTTTCCCCAGTTATCTGCACATAGCTCTTCTGTTAAACCTTTGGATTCCAGGCAGAAATCAATATTGGGGCACAATCTAGATTTTCAACAGGTTTCATACAAACAAGTGAGCATAACCAAGCATCAAACATATAACTTCACTCAGCTGACAAAACATTAGTCATGCAATGAGGTTCCTCAGGCAAAACTGACGTGCCAATAATTCAGCGTGTATCTCCACTGCCTTCTACAACGCTACCTACACCGCACTAAATCACTGCTAAACACAGCCATTCACTCAGTGCGTAGAATCTGCTTCACATTTTTATCTCGTTAGTTCTTCTAAACGCATGAGCCCATTGCTGATCAAGAAAACAGGTAATCAGAATGACAGAAGGAAGTTTTCATTGGATTATACCTTCCCACAAGACCCATTTATTATTTTCTGTAAGCAGCACATGAAGTTAGTTTACACTATCAGTGCCCCTCTCACGTTCGTGTAATCCATGCCTTTTGTTAAAGCAGAAGAGGAGTCGCCTCCTTTAAAAAATTATTCACTATTGGGAAAAAAAATAAAAATGTGTAAAAACCCAGAAAAGCGCTGTTCACAAAATATTTATGAAATGTTATTCAGTAGGTTGGCATTACGCCATGTTCTCCCCACATGAACAGTTAAAGTCATACAGGATAAAATGTTCTTAACAGAGCTGAGCTGAATTAAAGTGTTTTATTATGCAAGAAATATAAAAAATTAGGAATTAAACAGATGATTCAAATGTCAAAATATTTCACTTTTTAAAGGCCATTCGAACATTAAAACATCTCTCTGCTAGAGGGCAGTTCTAGCCCCACAGCCCGGAGTTATTTTGTGTGCCAGCCTGGCTACAAAGGGGAACTGCTCCAGGGAGAACCATCCGCAGAGACGCCAGGAGCCGGAAGGAGTCGATTTCCAAACCAGTCCCCTCTCCATCCTGTCACAGGTTCAAAAGCTAGGAGCCAGACTATCTTAACTCACGCTAACAGAGGATGTAGTGGACTGCCTCTGACAGCGACCCAGCCGGCGCCTGCCTCTGCCTTGCCAACTGCACGGTGCTGCGGGCTCTTGCCCCGCGGCGGGGGGAGCCCAGCCCTACCGGAGCATCTCTGGCACTGCCGCAAAACACACAGCAGCGACAAGGGGCAGGCAGGGAAAGGGCGCCCAACAGCTGAGGAAGCGCTGTGGCTGAATTTTCAGCATTCCTACAATTTAAGTTTCTCAAGAAAACCCACTGTATCCATCAGGGTTTTCCTCCAGAGGTAGTATCGTGCAGACCTGAAGAACACAAAAAATCCCAAACAATAATCCTGACACCCTAAGGCAGTAATCTGGGACCACAGAATGCACACAAAAAAATTAACGTGTTCTTGATTGCATTCTTTCATTCCTGCGAGTGCAAAATCAGAAGGATAGAGTTTACTGTGTCAACGGTAAACATTCTGTTTAAATATTAAAGAAATCCTAGTAGTTAAAGTAATATTGAAAACTACACTGAAAACTGGAACCCCTATTGCCTGTTTCACAAAGAAGCTTACATTTTAGCGGTACAAGCTTTGCCAACATTAAGTTCTAAAAGTTTTTAATTACAACCAGCATTTCAAGTACATTTCACAGTCCATGTATTATTAGAGGAGCTTTTGCCAAGTGAATTATTAAATCGCTGTGCTGAGCAGAATGTGTACATGGCTATTTTCAGTTCATTATTTCAATATTGCATATTACAATAATGTAAAGTACACTACAAACTAATTAAAGTAATAAATTAGTTCTTTCACTCGAACATCTGAATAGTAATAATGTATTTACCATGTATTTAATGCTACAGATACATCTCTTTTAATGACAAAACAATTTTGGGGGGACTTTCCTCAGGAATTCCCATTAAACTAGCACACAGCAGCCCAGCACCACGTCAGCTTTTCTCTCTAAGCAACGCTCACTTACCTTATACACAGATGCTGAAGCTGCCTATGGTGACAGGACGAGTTGGCACCGAGCCGCTCCAGCGGCTGCACCGCACAGGGAGGTCAATGGCGGGCGGGCATGGAGACGGGCTGCACGGGGAACTCGCGCAAGGACTAAGACTCGTCCTTGGGAACTGAGGCAAGAACACGCTACCGACCAAAAGGACATAAAGTGACCAGGAGGAACAGTGTCACTAAATGACTACGGAGAGCTCCAGGTCACTATCCCCCCAGGCTACACTGTGCTACGCAGATACAGTAAGCTGCTAGAATTCAAATTCTAAGCAAGAATTACCAATAATCGTGTGATAAAGTCAGGGCTGTTTGTCATAACTAAAGGCATAAAAAGAAAATCCTCTGATATCCCCACCCTGAGTCTCTAGCTTACTCTTCCAACCGTATGAAATGACCCGATCCCAATACACTTTCAGAATCTCTCAGAGCTTTATTAATCTCTGCAACATTTCTGCACGGCTTTCTCTATTTTTGTTATGGTTTGCAGTTGGTTGTTTTTTTTTTTTTCTTCAAACGGTTCACAACTGATTCTAAGAATGTCTGGGAAAAAATTTTAGAGGCTCCCTTCAAGAAAAATAACTTCACAAATGAAGATGCTACACAGCAAAAGAAGTACTGCAAAACTGGTGTGGTAAGCAGAGGAAGCCGAGACCAGAACGCCATTCCAGCACCGCGGAACTGCCAGCATTGTCACGGTGGTGTCACCATGCAACTGAAAGCTACAGCGGCTGCAGCACCCAGGGATGCATGATCAGAAATGTGATCACAAGATGACTAGAGATTCAAATATTATTTGAAGGAATTCAATGTAAAAAAAAAAAAAAAAAAAATCCTAAGCATACACCAAGGACTCACGGAACGCATCTACATACATTTGTCCCACAGTTCTTACTGGTTCTTCCGCAAAGCGGGTAGGAAATCCCAACAAGTAATAGACATGAAGTGTTAATTCATGTTTCATGGTTGGGACAGCACAGACCACCTGGGCTTGGTGTTGTGTGGCGCACATCATCTGCACCACAAATTGGTATAAGTAGCAGTAAAATTCCTATTGTGTGGCAAAGCTCCATGTTAGGCTACTAGAGGTACCCTTGGAAACAGAGAACAAGGTCAGCACCTTTTTGGCTTGTCCTGATAGAGCCCAAATAGTCATTCGGAACCACAGAATCAGCTCTGAAAAGGACGAGTGCCAAATTGCATGGGAACCCGCATCTGCTCCCTTTCCACAGGATGATTCAGGCTGGAGTCCTCTAGGTCATCTAAGGCTTTCCTACAGCTACATACGCTGCGCTCGTATGAAGCGCAGAAGAAAGGGGAAGCTTGGTATGAACAGAGTCCAAAAGCACCGCAAGAAACGTCCACAACTCAGATAACCAGACTGATCCACTTCTATTGCCAGGACCAGCTCCTCTCCTTTCTCGCCCACTTTCCCAACTTCATTGTATCATCATCATCTTCTCTGCCCAGCTCTTCTGCCCTGTTTCTCGCTGAGTAGGGAATCGAGTTATCACATTTGTGGTAAGTCAGAGATACCTCTTCATTTTACAGACGGAAGCCACAAGGCACAGAGGGGAAAAAAATGCCTCTTAATTGCAAGTTTGGATTCAAACCACGTCAACCACGACATTTTTCCTTCATGTTTTTAAGACAAGAAGAAGTACAAGTTTGTGACCTAAGGATTCTGTTTACAGAGAAAAGGCCATTTTAGAGCTATGCATTTCTAGTGTGTCCTGGAAAACAAAATTAAGCAAAACAGATGTAAAAGGTGATTAAGTGATAAGAAGTTATGGGCTAAAGGAATTACAGGATTGCAACATCAGGTCTTCAGTAAGGATACTCTTCTGGGTTCAGTTCCTAATGGACACATCATCCAATCAATGAAGATGATTTAATAAATTTGGCAAACTTCTTATTTCCCCACAAAAGAGAAGGTCATTATTTTTTATCTACTATAGAACTGGCCAAAGAGCACAGACAAACTGAGATCATTAGAAGATTAACGTGGAAAACTCATTAAAAGGTGACTTCTATTAGCAGCAGCGTAGCCTCTTTATTTGCAATACAGCAAACCAGGACACTTGGTCATTAATACTTCAGATAAAAGTAGTGCATGTTGATCTATGCCTCTTGCTTGAGCAACTCCCTGCCATTCTAAGGTGGAAAAAAAGGAAAGGTTTTTAAGAAAAGGGGGAAGGAAGTCTAGAGGAAAATAAAAAAATTAAAGACCTAGTCTCCCATAGAAGAAGGAGGATTCACCCAGATAATTTCTATTAAGATCAACAGAAGTTAAACATATAAATTCTGCTTGGGTTAAGGGTAAAAATCCCTTAGACTTAAATATTTTATAAATGGAACACGTCAATAGAAGTCTGTGTTACAAAACTAAGAAAATTTTTAAGTCCCTAGTTATACAGAAATGTCTATTCAATGACCACTAAAAAGCAGTGGATTTCATTTAAAAAAAAAAAAAGTGTTTTCAAACTTACTTGCATTCACCCACAATTTCTCATTACACTACTCAAACTTTTGAGGCTTTCTGCTAGGTACTGGGAAGAAGGAAATGAACGCGCGTTGTAAAACATTTGCATCTCCAGGAGAGAATTGCCACAGCTTTTCCCAGCCAAACACGCCGGCCTGCACAGCACCTGCACAGCGACCCTGCCGCTCCAGGACGCAGGGGCTGGATACGCTCTTCACAGGTGGTTTGGGCATGCATGAGAACTGTGCCATGTAGGAAACACTGGACCTACTGGTAACATGTGCCGATTTGCAGTAGTTTCAACAATTCTCAGACGCGCAGAACTCACAGCACGGGTACTGGAGAGTAGATTTAGGCTTGCGCAGTGGGCATCTCATGGATTTCTACACTTCCAGTTAATGACTTGTTTGCCAAGACTTTTGAAGCCACAGTCAAATTTTGCCCCAACAAAGCTGACATCTCCAAGGGAAGTGGGATGTATGGTAGACCTGCTACTGATGTATAATTGTATCAACAGAAAATAAAAATAAATAAAATTCCACTAATCAAACCCACCACACATTGACATATAAAATAACAACAGTGTTATTCTTGGAAATCAAATAAGAATAGAAAGTATATGCATATATTCCTAAACAGAAAGATAATGAGACAGGTGCCTCAGGGTGTGAATACTAGAGCTTATGAAAGGGAAAAAATTAAAATGTATATTAAGAACAGTTCCCTGGAGTCTAAAACATTACAGGGCAGGATGGAATTTGTCAAAACAATGTGAAAAAGCCATCATTTTTAAAGTTTAGGAAGTCCTAGAAAGTCCTTTTCGATAAATGTCATAAATATTGTTTTCCTTTTCTTGCATGCCAGCAACCTTATGAACTGACACGAACGTTTAAAATAGCAAATGTGTCAATTACTAGTTACTGTGGAAGGAAGTTCAGATTTACAAGGGGGGGGCTCCATATTAAATATCATGATCTAGTAGAAATATTTAGCAAGGATCGTTGCTGTTTAGGAGTTTTGGTTCATATGCTGGTGGCAGCAGCCCAGAGAGCTGCAGTAAAGAGTTCCTGTCTCCTGCCAGCGGGTAAAGCAACACACCGGCCAGACATCCTGCGCTCTGGGCTCCGGGATACAGCGCTTCAAATACTGCTGGCCCCTACCGTCACCACAAACACCACGCATTCAAAATCCATGCTAACACCTAATCCTGAATACGAACGCCCCACAACAGAGGTTATAGGGCAGCAGACACTCTGAACTTGGGTCACTCAGCAGGCCAGCCGTCAGAACAATGCGCCCTGTCCCTGCGGACAAGACTGAGCTCAACTGTTGCGGCAAAGAACTCGTCTGGATTTTACGGAGTGCAGAAGCTCCTGAGACCACACAGTCAATACATGCAGGTACTTATGCCATCGACAGGTACATCAACAACATAAACTACCGTGATATTAACAGATAGCAGTGTGAAGTCTCCAGTAAGTCTCAACTCTAAACCCCTGTTCCTTCTGCTCTAGACTGGGGATTCTTCTGCCTTGAAAACTTCGGAGCAGCACCTGGAATCACGTCCAGGCTCCTTGGGTCTCAAATGAAAAACAGCCAATGGAACCAGCCACCAGTTTCCTGCTGCTGACAGACTTCCACAAGACCTGTGAGAAGTCCAGTATTTGAGCATTTGGCAATGGGATAATTAAGAAATAATACACTTGCAAGTTTGTTTGTTAATCTCAGAAGATAACCTCATTCTGACTGTGATTAGAAAACCAATCGAAGTTCACATCCGCAGTAGGTGTTTGACTGGTGCTCTAGAGCAGCTTGTGCTTTGCAGGCTACCTCTAAGAGGTCTGCAAGAAATAACGGAGAAAAGCAAGGCTACTGACACCAGGATTAATTTTGTTACGTAAGAGAAAAACACCCATATCCACCTTGAGAAAAATTTTAATTTGAAAAATCAAAAAGTGGTCAAAAGTAACTGTTTTGATCGTTAACAGAACTGTAGACGTTTTCTGCAGCTCTAAGAGTGTTTAAATCTGAAAAAGGGATGCGAGAGAAAAGCATTTGAGCATAACCTTCAGTCATAACCTGAAGAATAAAAAGATCCACTGCTTTCAGCTGGGAAACTGAGTCCCAAGGGCTGGGATTGGTACCGACAAAATTTGTGATCCAATGTAGGAGGGGTTTTAGTTCCCTGGCACCGAAAGCACGTCACAACAGCTTTGCTCGAGTCAAGTGTGTGAACAGTTTACTTTTCACAGCTTGTCCTTGGATTTCCTCTCTCTTGTCAGTCACCATTATTCAGAACATCTTTCTGTTCTTGACAATGGGAGCGTCAACATTTTATTAACATGTTTAAACATTATGTAGGCTTAAATATTCACACATGCATAACCTTAAGCAAGCCACACTTCTATTTACAAGTACTTAGCTAAATTTCCTGTCTTTCATATGCAGTACTATCTCTTCTAGTTCCTTCTGCAGTTGGATGAAGAGCTCCTTTGATCCTTTCCTACTTTTGCAAAATTTTAATGCAAATTATTTTGCTTGCCTGAGGTGCCACTTTCTTAGCTGAAGAAAGAAGATAATTCTCCTAAGAAAATACGGTTAGCATGAGCTGTCTGCCTGTCTGGCTATCCATCCTCAAGTAATTTTGGGGATCACTGGACAATTTCAACTAAATTTGACAGATAAGTGCGTGTCTCGAGCACACTTCACCTACAAGCTTTGGTAAACCTAGCAGGCAGGAAAATGAGCAAGACAGGTCCCAGGCTGGGGCCCCACCTGCTCCCCTCTGACTGGCTGAAGTTTTGGGGCGCAATGAGTTGTTTAAATGAATCTCAGAGCTGACAAGCCAGTCCACAGTCTCCTCTCACGTAGGGTGCCCTTGCAGCCCCATCACCAAATCCCTGCAAGTTATACCCAGTACAGAAGATTAAGCATGCAGTCATGATAGCGTCCTCAGAAGAATAACACGAATCACACGTAATGGAGTTGCCACAGTTTAACAAACTGCCTCCTGTAACTTCACTGGGGCCTGTGGCTCTGCGCGTGCTCCTACTCCTTCCCAAATCTATCACAGCACAATAACGAAGAGAGCATTTTCAAATTTGTATGTTGTCTCATATAGCATAAATTCTAATTATAATGCTGGAGCAAACCATGAAGGCACTTTAAACTACTACACTTTCCACACCACTGGCGTAGCGCAGGGCTCTGCTGCGCTTCTCACATCCAACAAACGAATGGGTCAGCTCGGTGGTGAACAGACAATGGTTCTGAAAAACAAAACTCTTACTTTAAATATTACACTATTTAAATATTTATTTTTACAAAGTTCCCTGCAAAGTGATCAGATGATAGTCAAAGTACTAGATTTGATACCTATCCAGCCTTTTTTTTTATATTCAGTTGTAATACCTCAATGTTGATCTCTTATGGCAGTCAAACCATTCCAATCAGTGACTTGACTATGTGCTGGATAGGGAGATACAACTTTTTTCCCTGAGTTTACTGACACATCTTTTCTTCTTATTATACAGAAAGGGAGCAGGAGGGCAACCTGCAACATGCTTTATATGGTTGGCAATATCCCGGTTAATTCCACCTAACTCTCTTCTTTTTGAAATTTGTTTATCTTAGTTTCTGCCAGGATAAGGAATGCAAGAGTTGCTCTCCAAAAATTCACAATGCGTTACAAGAGATTTTAGCACTGGAGTGGGGATTAATCCTGGAACACAAAAAGAGAAAGAGAAAAGATTTAAAGGCAGGCAGGCACATAGCTTTATGCTAAGGAAGAAAAAGCCCACCCTATGCATCACACACAGGAGATTCAATGACCTTTTGTCTACTGTTGCAGGTCTCCCTCCAGCGTCCTTTCAAATTTGTTTTATATGAAGATGGAAAGTACTGGATTATAAATATTTTAAGATAAATTCAATGTAAAAATAATGTTTTGAATGCATGCAGATACCTTGACTGAATTTCTGAATGTATCACAGCAAGTACTTCAATCCTTCAAACACCAACTGTGAAGCAGCACCCTACTAACCCTCTTAAAAGATCACGCTCTCCCTTACTTGTGACATAGCAGAATTTGCTTCTCTATGTTGCTTAGAAAGAGGAATTTTACACAGAATTTTTTTTTACACAGCATCTGCTACAGAACCCTGAAAGCGGTTACATCCACACAGCACAAAGCATACCAAACCTGAGGGATTCTCGACCTCTCACTTACATGTTTTTGTTTTGCTTGTTTTCCCATGGCAAACAGGGCTGTTAAAGGTATGTACCAGAAATGTTTCCTCTTGAAGAATGTACGGTATATCTTCAGTACAGTTATCCATTTCACACTTTATTTCATTCAGATTACCATATGGCCCTGGTGATTTATTTCACCTGAGCTTCTTGAGTTGTTTCAAAATTCCTCCTTAGAGACTCTGATTTCTGCTAAGGACACCCATTGATCTTCTGTGAGATGGAACATGGAATAAGAATTTGAAAGTCCTTTCCCCACATAAAAACCGCTATAAACATTAATTTAACTTCTCTGCTGCTTTGCTTTTTAATTGCTATCCCCTCTTGTTGGTCACAAGGCCTAGAATGTCACAATGGCATAGTTGCTTCTAGTGCATTTAAAACAGTTTTAAATAAATAAATTCTTTAGTCTGTTTGCTATGCCTTTGGTTTGTTGTTAACAGATGAACTATATAAAAGTTAGGTGATATCATGTGGTTATTGTAGTAATAAGAAAAATGCATAGCCTGTCACATATGAATGACCTCTTCTCCCTGGTGACAAGTGATAGGACGAGGGGAAACGGGTTCAAGTTACGTCAGGGGAGGTTTAGATTAGATATTAGGAGACATTTTTTCACTGAAAGGGTTATTAAACATTGGAATAGGCTGTCCAGGGAGGTGGTGGATTCACCATCCCTGAAGGTGTTTAAAAAAAGGGTAGATGGGGCACTGAGGGACATGGTTTAGAAGTGGCTCTTGTCAGGGTAGGCTAAAGGTTGGACTCGATGATCTTAAAGGTCCCTTCCAACCTCAACAATTCTATGATTCTATGAATATTTTCTTTCTCTTTTGCATTGCTCAATCTGCACTACAATTGGGAACAAACTGATTTTCACACACAGAGAAAGAAAAACTCTTTTTAAAAACCCCGCAAACTCAAAGAAGTATAGAGATTTACAGAAAGATATCCCCTTTAAATCAAGTAAGGAAAGCAGGCTAAATGGTTTACTGACTGGAAGTTAAACGAAAGGTGTCATGTGCAGAGTTTAGTCTTCTCCCACTCTATCGTTAACAGCTGCTCAAACATTCCATTTTGATTTTAATGTACTTCTGCGTATTCTGCCTGCAAAATGAATCTAACGATCCTTCGCATTTCTAAAGCTGCTTACATATCTTGCAGTGTGTGTGTGTCATAACTTCATTTTACAGCTCATGTAAATAGGCATATGAATGCTGCGACTTTCTCTGCAACCTCCTGGTCCAACAAAGGAGATCTGTGTCTCTCACATTCAGGATACAAACTCTTCACAAGCATACCTGAAGTCTACTATACAGCTAAATCATTATAGCAACTACATTTTCCCTCTGGCAAAGTGATACAAGTAAGATTTCCTTACGCTAAACTTACTGAAATGCAAAACTTCAGTCACTTAATGGCCAAAAAGCGGGAGAACAGCCCTAACCCCTGATTTCCAGCTCTACACTCATTCCCTTGGAGACAGATCCACATTTTACTCCATCTTATGGATCCTCGTGAAGATGGTTTTTTAGCTGTGTAAATTAACTCACTAGACTGCTTTTTACCCGATAGTTGCCAACAGCCGCTTTTCACAGTATGACAGCCTGTGCTTGCCCACTGCAGAAGTGTAGAAAGAGAAGTTGTAAAATGAACTAAACCTGGGTAAAGTATGAGTTTTCAAATGCACATGCCCGTCAAATCCAAAGAAAACCCATGGATACATTCAGAATAATTTCTCTGAAAGCCAGCTAGCTCCTTGCTCAATTTCAACTTCCGTCCTCTAGCCCTTTCAGCCGCGGAGCTGATCAAAACAAGGTCACAATGATATCCTCCTTTAATGAAGAAAAGAAAAAAAAAAAAAAAAAAAAAGAGCTACCTTTTTCACTCCTCTTTTCTGGGAAACAGGTGAATTGTTATTGATCAAGTGTTCAACATTTTAACAAAGCCACCTTTGAAAGCAACCCTTGAAAAGTCTAGGCCTAATAGCTTTAAGTTTCAAACAGTTCCAGGTTACTGGAAACAGGAGGTCAGAACCCAAAAAACTTTCAGCCAACGTTCAATGCATCAGTGAGAATCTTAAACTACACAGAGACAACACAAATACTCAAACGCTTGCTTGTTACTTTTTGAGGGGAAGAAAAAAAAAAGAAAAAAAAAAAGACAGACTCATAAATTCACAGTTCTGGAATAAATGGCCCTTCCACCTCTAATTGTGCAGATGAGAGACACACAGCAATTCCACAAAGGGGGGCCTGGGGCGGGGGGAGAAAAAAAAGAAACAAACCCCAAACCCCGCACCAACTCCGGAGAACCGCTCCTTACCCGACTTGGCTGCAGGGAAGCCTGCCACGGGAGTCGAAATGGAGCTCTCCCCTCTGCGTCAAGCCCAGGCAGTTTCTAACCCTAAAGTGTTTAGATTCAAACCTCCCCATGACAGACGGCTCCAGGAACAGGAGACAACAGGGGGTTTTTGTATTATTACTATAGTGAAAAAATAGCATCAATATCAAAAATCTTAATCACAGTACAAGTTTTACTGTGTTTTTCTACTTGTAGAAAACCAAAATCAAGTGTTCAGTATTTTGCTGAAAAGTAAGGGTCCAACAGAAATGATGCTGGTAGAGAACACTACACCATGTCTGCTTTCAGATGTTAATTTCTGTGCAAGTGAAAAATCAGAGAGCAGTTTAAACAAATCTTAACATGCCTTTCTTGCCCAGAAATGTGATTCCCCTTACACATGCCTTAGGCATCAACATCATAACACTCTCCTCTTGCATCCAGGCTCCTCCCATTTTATTCTATTCTCTTACCAAACACCCCCAGGTATTTTTATCTTTTTTCACCTCTTAACACAGTAAATCACCTTTCAGAATATTGCGAAACCTCCATAACAAGGCCAAACAAGTTATGGGATCCATTTTTTCAGGTCTTAGAAAGCATTCTTAAAAATAAACGGAAGGGAAGACAGATATTCATTATTTCTCTGAAAACAGACCAGCATTAATCTAAAAAACTGGTGGTAGTGATGATGAATGGAACATTTAGAATCCTCAGAAGTGGAAGCAAATGTTAAAAGCAATTGTGAAGTAAGCCTCAGACAGTATAAATATCTTCTCTGCCATGGGAACAGGCTGAGTGAGGGAGTTAGGGTTGTTCAGCCTGGAGAAGAGAAGGCTCCGGGGAGACCTTCCAGCCCCTTCCAGGCCCCAAAGATGCTCCAGAAAAGCTGGGGAGGGACTCTGGATCAGGGAGGGGAGCCATGGGACGAGGGGGAAGGGTTTTACACTGACAGAGGGGAGACTGAGATGAGATGTGAGGCAGAAATTGTTTGCTGTGAGGGCGGTGAGCCCCTGGCCCAGGGTGCCCAGAGAAGCTGTGGCTGCCCCATCCCTGGAGGGGTTCAAGGCCAGGTTGGACGGGGCTTGGAGCAACCTGGGCTGGTGGGAGGTGTCCCTGCCCAGGGCAGGGGGTGCCACTGGCTGGGCTTTAAGGTCCCTTCCCACCCAAACCAGTCTGTGATTCTGTGATACCAATCCAACTTTGTTGAGGAAGAAGCAGAAACACACAAATATTTTGTGATTTGCCAAGGTTAGAGAGAAACACAAGGAATATGATGCCAGACCTTTACTCCTGTAGCTTGCTTACAGTCTCTCATATGGTAAACTGCAGAACAATTCTTGTTCTTCTAATACTGAAATACAGTTCAAACTCTTTGATGGTGCTCAAAATCCATCAAAATAAACACAATTGCAGTCTATACAGAGATTATACCCGCAGTATGAAACTCATAGTAATGCCTAAAGTGTGCTAGGTAATCAAATTCTTAACCAAAAAAAGACAAACTAAGTTCAAGAGCTGGTTGAAACACTAACAAGGATCCTTATTGGCAATGAAACAGAGCATCTTCAGAAGCATTTACAAATCAAGCTTCACAAACATACTGATTTCTGCCAGCAGATTATAGTTTGCTTTTTGTCCCCTAACAGCACAAAACAATTCAAGCAGGCCAGTAAAAACCGGATTATGACAACTATCTTCAGTTAGGTTTTCTTCACTTAAACACTGTAACTTCATTTTGAATTTACCAGCGAAAATCAGATTTGCATGTGTTAGATTCATAACTGAACCTACCTTCGCTTTCAGATCAGCACAAATCTCCTGTTGTTTTTGTCTGGTATTAGCCAACACTACTTCTGCCTCGTGAGCAGCGGAGGCTTCCGCAACAGTCGTCGCTGCCTTAAGTAAAAAGGCTTTCCTAGCTTGAACCCAGTTTAATATCAAGACTCTGCGCTGATTCCTAATGAAATGGTAGCGATCCCAAGCTTTCTCGTGAACAACCTAAAAAAGTAAAGAATTTCAGAAAGGTTTAAAAACTATGCATTAATAAAATAAAATAATTCTAGAGGTTTTTGCAAACCTTGAATATAATTGGTTTAATTATATCACCAATATCCCTACGGAATCCACAATTCGGGGCCCAGAAGTGTTCTGCCAGGTGCACATCAGCCTCCCAGTGTCGGGACAGTGACACCACCCCAGCCTATCCCTGTTCGCCACATGGCACTTCAGTGTCCTGACCCTCCACTGCTCTTTTCTGAACTACGCTTTTGCAATATGAATGAATTAAATGCAATGGTTCCTTCCTGCCCTAAAGTACATAAAATGCAAGTAGGTCCTTTTCGATACATCTTCGGACATATTGAGCACTTTCTGTAAGCTGAGGATCTTTGTAGCAAATTAAGATCTATAGAGAAACAGAACACCAATTCAAGCAATTGTACAAATGCCGTACAGAGGAGAATTAGCTTCACTTTTTCTGTCCTAACAGGAAAGCTGGAAATAGATGTTTAGCTTGCCAAGCAGCATACTGCCACCATCAGTGTCACCACCTAACAAAAACGATGAGTGTTTGATCTTAAATACACCTTCTTCGGCCCTATTCAGTGAGGTTCCTGAGGATATTCAAGCCTCAAGACTTTGACAAAAGCAGTAACAGGTAAGGCTGCACGGACTGAGGCAGCAGAGTTTAGGACCTGTCTTATATCCCCAAAAATACAAGTTACAGGGATGAAGGAGATTCTAGAGATGGCTATCTGCTCACAAATGTCAAGAGGACCACTCCTGATGCTAACTTCCAGGCTTTTGGCAGGGGACAGGGGGATGCTGACCCACCTGGTGCCTAGCTCACAGAGATTCCCATTAGCTCATAGCTGGATGACGTAAAGTGGTACCACCACCTCTGGAGCTTCTCTTTGGTCAAACGCACACAGGCCGCCACCTCAGAAGTTCACATTGACTTTGTTGCTGCCACAAACTCAGGTGAGCCTTACTAGCAAGCACCTCGAGCTGAGAAACCTATGAGCAAGAAATGGGATGGAGAGTCTGCACTTCTAAAACCAGACCTCTCTGATGAGCTGCTACTGGATCAAGCACTCTGTGTGTGTCCACTGTTCATTCTTCTTCAGAGGGAAGAAGGCGCAGAAGGCTCTAGGTTTAGTATTCTAATGTCACACAGATGTTTTAAGAATAGATTCTTAGAACTGTTTTAACATTTCTGTATTTGTCACACTAATACACATACTAAGAGATATCAATTCAATGCAGAATTATGATTTTTCATTTAAGATTTAAAAAATATAAATTTAACCTTCAAAGAATTAGGGATACCCATTAATAACGGCTATGCTTAAAATATAGCTACATCGTACAAAGCACGTAATTATTTAGCCTAGTTCTCACAGGCAAAAGTTCTGAAATCCACAAGAACGTTATTTTAGGTGAAACTACGCTAATTATCAGTATCGCTTCACTGTCAATCCTTTGCACCAGGCACTCCTCAAAGACAAGGAAGTAGATGGTCTAAAAATACTTGCAGAGATAAAAAAAGATTCCTGCTTTACTTACGACATCCTGAAGTGTTCTGGCCTTGAAATGGGTTTCTCTATTAGCTGCTATGTGCTTATTCACCGTGGAGTGTAAAAGGAATCAGCAATCAATTTGAAAGGCATTATGCATATAAAAATAGCCTCTCCCCGAGAGCAGGAGATAACTTTCTGCTCTTTCTGCTATATATGTGCCACAGACCAATTAAAGTAACTATTCCTAGACAGTGCGACAAAGCTATACATCCTCATAAAAAATAAAAATACCGAGAGAAGCAGAATAGCATGACATAACTATAAAACTGTACAGCAAAAGCAATGCTAACAAACTAATTTTGTGAATTTGACTGTAACAGTATGTGGAACTATAAAATCTCCACAGTGCTCATTCTGAAGAAGCGATAGGTTTTCAAGTTTGTGCATTTTGAAGACAAGGACATCCCTTCTTCACTGTGCAGAACAAAATTCACCATTAAGAAATTTTAAAATAAAAAACTTTGATAAACATTCTTTAATACAAATATCCACTACATGATTTATGTAAGAATTTATGTAATTGATCTAATAGTTAAAACAACACTGACCAGGTCGTGCCGAGATTTGTGAGGAAGGTATCTCTGCAGCACATCGAGGTACAAAGTCCTCCTCCTCCCAAGATTGCTTGGATACTGATTGAGAACAGTCTGAAAAACCCACTGATCTTCTTCATTCCAGTCAATGTTCCTATAGAAATGCAAAACAATCAGCCCCAGTATAATTTAACATTTGAGAAGGAGGAGGTTGGTTCTCGTTTATTGTTAAAGGCCTAATCTTTCTGCGGGCTCACAATCCTCAACCTGTAAACTGGATGTTGGATCAGAGCTGAGAATTTTAGATTTACTTCAATGAAACAAAGCAAACCTATATTGCTTTTCTAATGTGACCATTTATTGTGCCATCATTCAAATTAATTGTTCCTTTCCTAACCTGGCTTTTAACTGGGGAGCGATACCGTGTTTCTTAAATACATTACACTAATGAATAGTCACACCACACGGAAAACACAATGTGAAAAAGGAAGATGATCAGCCTCCACCCCTGAGCACTAAATAAAATTATCAAAATCAAATGAAGTGATAATATCTGTACGTAGCTAAATGAGGAACTAATTTAAAAACAAACTTCTGACAGCCATAAACTCATCCACAAAGCATAAGAGTCACAGCTTTTTAAAACAGAAGGTGTAGCAATAAGTATGCATTCATGTATTTCAGAAAATCAGAGTAGCAAGAAGTAATAAAACTAAAGCAGAGTTCCACAGGTTTGGATTTAGTAGATTAGATTTTACCCTCAATCTGAACTCTTGGCCTCGAAGGGATTAACGTCGGGCTTTTATTCTCAGCATTAAAGGAAGAGCAGCAACACTGAGTCAGACCAAAAGGTCTCTCTATCCCAGTGACCTGTTTTCAACAGTGACTAAAAGCCTAGGGAAAATTAAAAGGCAGCAATTGTATGACTCTACCCCCAGCAAATTCCTGCAGCCTCCAACTGTCTGCAGCTCTCGGACTTCCTGAGCCAGCAGCGGTGTCTTGGTATTTAATAGCATTGCACCTCCAAGATCTTAGAACAACTTTATCCTTACACAGGCAGAAATACCAGGTATTTAAAAAAAAAAGAAAAAAGGATTTTTTTTTGTGAGATGCTCATATGTAATTAATATTAAACTAGATTTTTCGATATGATCTAGCATTATTTTTAAAGAGAGAACAGTGAACACAAGTATTAGAAAAATTCTATGTAATCAGTTTAACACAACATTTATTTAAAAAAACATTGTACATTAAAACCACTGTGTATCATCACCGTTGTACAATGTCCTGGGACACTGAAGGAGGAAACAAGAAGACATCCCTGTTAGTTTTAAGAAATGGAAAGCTTCATCTATAGACATATCTCAAGAATGCAAAGACATAATATCCCATTTCAACAAACCATTTTTGAAGTAATATCCCGTCAGGCAAGGGTACCCAATCTCTTGACGACATGCTTGTCACCTTTTTTCCTCTCTCCTGGCACTTCCTGATGTTGCATGCTTCGTGAAGTTGGCATAAATTCAGACAGAGTTCCACTCATCTTCACCTACCTAAAGGCATTCATTTTACAGCTTTCTTCAGGCAGACTAACGGACTTTGTTTTTACCGTTATGGTCTTAAGAGGAATTTAACCTTCACCCATCGTTCTGGAGACAGCCAGCGATCAGAGGTTCTTTCCTCCCCACTTCAATTCTTCACCCTCTGACTTTCATAAAACAAAAATGATTCTTAGTTTACTGTAACATTTTCAGCACAGTCATTATTCCAGGATCAGAATGGTGGCAACTTAATGACAACCAAATA
This sequence comes from Chroicocephalus ridibundus, assembly GCF_963924245.1. Classification (NCBI taxonomy): domain Eukaryota; kingdom Metazoa; phylum Chordata; class Aves; order Charadriiformes; family Laridae; genus Chroicocephalus; species Chroicocephalus ridibundus. The sequence goes on along the minus strand of NC_086290.1, from coordinate 573,579 downwards.
TGAAGAAACATTAAAATCACTATTCCCTAGTAAAGAACACCTTGTTTCTTGCACTCTATGTGTACTTTTTCTTTATTTTGTTTTCTTTGAATACACGTTAGAAGTTACTCTTGTCTTTTACGCAGACGGCACCACATTGAAGATGGCCAGGTAAGGAGAAATCACATTCTACCTCCTTCAATAAACTCCAACAACATTATCACGGCCTTTGATGCTACAAACACATCAAAACAGTAATTTGCTGTAATAATGTTTGTATTGCATACAGAGTGATTCCAGTCATGAAAGGGTTTTTTGCAGGGAAATATGACGCACTAACTCTTAGCTGGCACCCTGTGGTAGTGCTTTTGAGTAGCTTATCTGTTTATCAATGGAGTAAAGTGAAAGCGACACATAGAAAATTAACTTTAAAAAAAGAGTAAAGTGTCTACAGGTAGCAGTACCACGTCACAGGACAAAGAGCACACACTGATGCTAAAAAGCGTCTTTGCTTTTCCAGGCAAGAGCAAGGTTCACAACCCGCATTTGTTGACAGCTCTAGAATAATTCACAAAACGTAGCCAATAAAAAACAGAAATCGACAGCAACCTGACTTCTCACAAGAACACCACCAACCAGCCAACTCTCATCTAGCATTCCCAAGGTGGTGAGCGGGGCATATAGAATAGAATGGTTTGGGTTGGAAGGGACCCTAAAGCCCAGCCAGTGGCACCCCCTGCCCTGGGCAGGGACACCTCCCACCAGCCCAGGTTGCTCCAAGCCCCGTCCAACCTGGCCTTGAACCCCTCCAGGGATGGGGCAGCCACAGCTTCTCTGGGCACTGCTCCCTGATAGAACATCACTAAGTCATACCCTACCTTGCAGCCCATTGACTTCCCCATTTACACAAGACTTGAAGCACTTGCTGTGTGGGGCTGTATCACAGCACAGCAGCGCAAGCTCATACAGAAAAGCTCCCCATCACTTGTGCAGATACAGATTCAGGACTAGGAAAAGTACAGGCATAATCCTGACTTGCAGACTCATTAGTAGGCTAAAATGAATAAAGTTGTTGAATGAAATAGCTTTTCCTCTACAACCTTATGTGAGCTAGATATCCATTATTCGCATTTTCCACCCATTTTCCTTTCTCTTTTTATAAACTGGGTGAAATATCCGACAAACTATTTTTAGGACCCAGCTGTTTGCTATTAAATCCAGACATCATGAAAAGAAACAGAGGTAGGTGGCTTCAAAACTGGTGAGAGAAAAGATCCAGCTCCTGTAAAAAGTTTATTTGCAGTGACTGACAACTACCAAGCAAATGTTGGAGACAACATAAAAAGTGAAATTACATTAGCAAAAGCAGAACAGCAATGAAAGTGTTTCTTTATAGGTGATTGCTTAAACTTCCCATGACAGACAATGAATATAGATGGCTGAGCTGAGTATTTTTCACATGCTAGGTCTAAAGAAGAAATATTGCCCCCGAAAGTGAAATGGGGATAAGGAATCCTTCAAAGAGGGGACCGTTGCAGTAATACCTTATAACCCTCAAGCGGCAGGTCTGGAACAGCAGACACAGTTCTGCAAAGACATGAGTCCCCGAGCTTTGACACAGAGGTGGGATGGGAAGGTGTGCTATTTCTGCAACATTCACTGCCTCGAAGAAAAATGTCTTGTGATTGATCCTCAGAAATTAACGTTTTAAACTCCTCCCTTTTCTCTACAGGGAGCTTTTCTATGAAATCAGTTCATTTGTTAATTTTAGAATTTCTCTGTCACAATTGGATATTCTGAGGTATAGGCTTTCTGAAGAGTAACTTGAATGAACAAATTAATTATTCTTTGCTATGATTTAAATCTCTTTCACTGCTACTACTCCTACTGATGCTGAACTAAGTGAGCACAATAATATTTTTCTTAAGATAACACCTAGCATTCTTGTCTTTCGAGACCCAGTATTTTATTTATTTGTTTATTAGAAGAACTACCATAAAACCCTGCTAGCCTTTACTCAGAGGCAGTACCAGCCATCCTAAGAGAGTGTTTACTAGTCTATGGGTTGGATTTTGAACTACCTCTTATAATTTCTGAAAGAAATCAGTAATCCTCTCCTGTGAGTCCTGACACGCCTCAGTATGGTGCCGTTTGACCACGTTATTTTACTGACAGTAATGAGACAGTTCTAAGAGCAGAGATTCTCTTTTGCAATAATCTGCCTTAGACACTTCTGACCATACAGCTGTGTGAACAAATACATGTCTTCTGCCTACCAGAAGAGCAAGGCAGAGTAAGATCCATCCTGGTCAGGAAACTTTACACCGTGAACTTGACAGCAGGGAAAGCCCCAGATTCTGTGGTCTGAAGCCAGCCTGGAGATCTGCTCTGCCTCAGCACACAACGGCAGATGTACCAGCTTCTGCCTCCTATCTCTCACATCTCTCCCAAGGTTCCCTCCGACTCCTATATTCCTCTCATGGCCAGCTAAAACGAGATAGAGAAATTAAGGTTTGTGGAAGATACTCTAGGGACAATCGGCTGTAGCTAGAACCACAAGTAGTTTATTGTAAGTAAGGACAAACTGAGTGCCAATGTCCTGGTTTGTCACCTGTGCCAAAATTTGTCAGCTGCACTGAGCTTTTGTCAGCTGCTCATAGGCAAATAGCCAAAAAAAGAAGAAAAAAAAAAGCAGCATGATCCAGCTCAGTCTATTCGTAACAATGAAATGCATGGAGAATTTCAAAATATTCTGCCTGATTGAATTCAAGATGTCATCTCACTTAAACTTTTGTAAAATTCCAGAAAGGAAGATATCATCTAAAACGAGTTCGAAAAGTGGCAACACATTTTACATTAATATTTAAGCTAGTATCAAGCTTCTTCAGTGTCAAGATATTGACAAACTTTTACAAGGCTGAATGCATGACCCAAATTTTAAGTGTAGTGCTTGCTTTTCTTGTATGCACCATTCTATTCGAAAACAGTACAATCCTTATTTTATTTCAGAACTGAAACACTGCAATTGTCTTATACTCAACAACCCTGAGGCAGCTGCTTCCTTTGAAATAGATTTACCCAGCATTAATCCTGGGCTTTACACATTCTAAAGAATATAAACAACTCGGAAGGGCAGCCACCCTCTCCACCCTGTAATCCCCACACAGCCTTTGCAATAGCAATGTACGCTTGATGCACCGCTCTCTTGTAGAATCTGCAGACAGACAGACGACAACAATACCACCAAGTGAGATGTCAACCCTCCCGACCATTAATTATGTCAGTGCCGATTGTTGTACCAGAAACATCCTGTTAATGGGCCTGAAAAGAGGAACCAGATTTACTTGACTTAGTCCTAATATCACTTGAAAGGATGCTGCAGAGGATACAGTGCTGAACATGCAATACTCCATTCATTCTTCCGTTATTTAAATAATTCAGACATCCTTGGAAATTGTGGTAAAATATAGTAGTGCTTAGAGAATCACCAGCTATAACAAATACATCAGTTCAAAGTCCACAATTTGTAGGATAACTCAGGACTTGGGTATTTCCCAAATGCAAAAATTTGTGGTTTAGCAGCAGTAGAAGTAGAAAATTTAGATTATTAAACATTATAATCCTATATTATGCCTGAAAAAAACCCCAAATTCTTCAGTTTCTAAAAGCAATAAACACTGTAACATGCATTCTAGTTTCAGCACCCACAAACTATTTCAGCAGCAGCGGCAGAAGATTTAAGTGACGCCCTGTAGGTGTACCTAGAAAAAGAGGGGGATTTAGAAGCAGCGTGTGATTGTTTTACCAAAGAAACTGAGGGGGACTTTCCTGCTCTCCCCAGTTTCTTCTGCCTAGGCTTCAAAACCATTCCACTGACCCTCCTATACCCAATATTAAAACCTGATGCCATCCTAAAGAATATCAGTAGATGGCAAAAAGAAGTCAAGGCTGGCCCAGTATCTGCAACTCAGGATCTCCTGGAGCCAAGCTAGCCTCAGCAGAAAAGCTAAGCTTTATACTATTAATATATAGATATGTTAAATTTCTAGATCATTATGAATATTTATGCTCTTTCTGAACTTCTTTGTTTACAGAAAAATCTCTCCTCCTCTCAGTTATTCGCAATCAGAGCTACATAACATTTTTTACATTTTTTTAGTGATGAGAATTACTGCAGTGATCTGAAATTTGTGAAGAGAGTGGACCTATTTATCTGCTTTATAGATAAGCACATTCTAAATCTCTCTCAGAAAGACTGTACTTTTCTGACATAAATTTGATAGTGTAATTACCACACAGAAAGAATCATTTCTATTCATACAAAAGCACATGAAGAGGACATTTGATGCACACCAGCTTGTTGGTTCTTTAATCCACAAAGCATTTTGCTTATTATTTCAGATGAGAGCATTTCAAAGGACTGCCTCCATTCCCCCAGCTGCGCCGTTACCGACTAGTTAACCCCAGCGAGCTGGGCACTGCATCACCAGTCTCTGCTCTGCATAAAATAGAACCAACTCTAATGGTAAAGGCAACCGTAGGATCTATACATTACAAAATACATGGTAGTTATTTACTTTATACCCAACAAAAGAAACCCAGAAACAGATGTCGTTACCTATATAAAACTTTTAACTGGTGATCAATCTCTTGAAGCTTGGACTGGTACCCACTTGCAAGCTTTTGGTATTCATTGATAAGTAAGGTCTTCAATTCAGGATAGGGGCATTCCAGAGACAGTAGTGCTGAAGGAACTTCAAGGAAAAGTCCATTTTTCTCTTCAAAAGAATGCGCTACGGCCTGTGATGAAAAAAACGCTACTCAGCAGACTACTCTGCATTATACTTTCTCTCAAAAAAAATTTGCTAATTAAACTTAAAAGGAAAAGCTTACTTTTGTGTTATAGTCTTCAAGCTCTCTTTCCAAAGCCAGACTTTCAAGGATAAGGAATTCCAAAATTGCCTTCTGTTGCTTCTTCACAAGTTCGATCTATTACATGAATTATGTTACTGTTATTTCTTTATCTTGTAATATGAAAGCTCTTACTTAGAAACAAAGAGCCTGATTTCCAGTTCCACACTGCTGTGCTTTTACATATTTTAGTGAAGCAGATCTGCACTACGGCAAGTACAGAGGTTACTGGATACTCTGAAGGTGAGTTATATTCTCAAAGTATTACATAAAAATAAATGAAAATGCTAAAAATACAGTGATAATAAATTGTAAAAATAAAGTTAAAATACCAACCTGCTGTAACATCTCAACTGGATTGAACTTAGATTTCAGACAAGATTCTTCTGAGAGGTAACACTGCATTTCAGACAGCCTGGATTTCAAATTCTCTTTTAGTTGCCAGATAGGAACTACAGTATTTTTTTGGTATGTATCCCACTCCTTTGATAATTTATGCTCTAGATCCAAATGAAACAAAGCTTTCTCAAACACACAAAATATTACACAGCACTGTGCTTTCTAAACCTGTCAAGACAGGGATTTAAAAACTCAAACAAATAAAGATAATTTTGACTATAATAAATAATCAAGACATGAATAAAAAATTCTTACCCAAGTCCCTCATATCCAAAAAAAAGTTGTGCTTATGGCTTTCTTCATCAAGAAAAGTCTTTATATCTGCTTCTGCTTTTTGCCTGGAAAGTATGAATATGAGTTTTACAGAAGCTTTAATTTCTAATTCATTAAGTTTTCAAGAACGATAAACCTCCAATACTCTAATAATTAAGTAAAAAGGGAGATTCTCTGTCTGGGAAGGTATGAAGTGCAGGACTTGGACATGAAGGTGATATGGAAGCCACCCTCCTCTGAGCAAAGAAGTTCTCATTGATCTGCTGTATGTAGAATATGCAAGCTCACAGACATTATTAATGTTCCCTGTTGTAAGTGGGAACTCAAAATGCGTATCTAGAGACAGATTCTGAAGGAATTAAAAAGTATCTGAAAGTGTCTGATACTCCTACAACTACATGCTCTTCAGATGTTGATAGGTCAACTAAACAGCTACGAGGTCTCATGGAGAGGAACATGCAGAACATCTACTCTGTTCTCCCCTCCCTTCACACGTCCTCTTCATGTCTACAGACCTCTTTCAACGTAGCTCACAAACTCTCGTGCCCTGCACAAAAAGTTATCCTCAGTTCAGGTGTTTTAATCTTCTCCTCCTAAGTGCCTGGTATGCCACACCAGAATCCGTCTGCTGAAGTATTTCTTTAACAATGGCTAATTAAGATTCCTGAGCTCTTACCTGTTCTCACTCAGTCTTTTATGCTCTTGCCACCATACTCGCTGATGCTGTTTCAGCAGCGTTTGCTCTTTGTTAATTTTTGAAATTTGCTCTGTTTTTTTAATCTGCAGGAAGAATTAAAGCTTGTAAGTATTTTGAATCTGCTCAATAGCTTCATCAAATGCCTTCCTGTGGAAACTTTTAACTTCAGAATGGCGAACCTAAAAGCTTTTTTCAAAACTATGTTTTTCTGAAGAATAACAGGTTCAAATGTAACCAATTTTCATGAAAAAAAATTATTACATTCACATCACAATTAAATGAGAGGAGAAAGTGAAAAAATGCAGTCCATTTTCTTCTTTCCCTTCTTCTTCCTTTCTTTCCCATCCCTGTTTCCCAGGATGTGAAGGGGAAAGAAGATGAGCAGGAGAAAGAAAAATACACTTTCTTACAGATGAGAAGATGAAAGAGTGAAAGTGTGTCTTTCAAGAAAAAGAATTTCAAAAATTGATTACTAAAAAAAAGAGTGCTTTTTCAAAATCTATCCAATTAAAGAGGCTCTGAAACTGTCTGAGGGCTTCACAAAAAAATTGCTTCCAATTCCAACTTCAGATAAAATAGAAATACGTGCTTTTGAGATAGATGGAGTTACCGCTTAAACTAGAGGAAGCGTCATCAGGGAAAGGCTGATAAGTGGCAGCCAGATGAGCCTGGCCAACTAACAATGAAGGAAAAAGATCAGAAAAAGTCTGTGGCTGCCAGAAACCCCTGAGACAAGTCGGTTGTCTCCCGTACTCCCGCCACCATGACTGTCTTCTGGCCTCTCAGCAGATACATTTCAGTTCAGAGTCGGCTCCTTTCCTGCTCCTTCTCCTTTTGCCACCTAGCCACCACCTTCCTCCCTAACACCAGACCTCGTCCCTGCCCCAGCCAACTTCCAGCTGCAAAACCCGCTCTGATTCCAGAGGCTCCCACAATTCAAACACACCCTGTGTTTTTTTCCTCCCCAGACTTTCCTTCATGCAGATACAGTATTCTACTGCAGAACGGTAGCAAGGCAAGAGAAAAAAATAAATTGGGAACTCTTGTCCCAGTTCAGAACAGGGAGAAATGAATAAAGATCCCACTCCACATCTAGTTCAGGAAAGAAATGGCATTCTGAGTCAAAAGTGGTAGTTTGCCACTTGGCTCACGTGGAGGTAATTTGGCCTGTTACAAATGCTCCGTCAGCTTTCCTGCTGGCGAAAGCTGGACAACCCACACAGTGCGCCCTCCGTGTTCACACGCGCAAGAACAGGGAGAGCAAAGCCCCTCCAGGGAGTTCTGCCCACCCTCCATCGCCCGGGCGGGTGCTGCCAAGCAGCCTTCTCAAAGAAGGTGCTTGTACAACTTCTCTTTGCAGCACTCCTGCACAGGTGAGCAAGAATCCCGTCACTTCTCGAACCACAGCCTCTCATTCACCCACCACCAAAGCGGAAATCTTACTTTAAAACAAAATACCTAAAATTTTGAAGCAAGAAGCATTTACACCTCTCAAACGAATGAGTTTAATGTATCTGGTTGAACATACCTGCTTTCTAGACAGTCACACAAGGAAGACCCACAACTAGAATTTGGTTAATCCGTCGTGCTTTTGCAGCAAACCTGCTGCAGTGGCACGGATGGGTAAGAAGCTGCAACAGGTGCTATGGAGAGGTTCTGTGACTGAGAAACAAGGTGTTTATAGGAAGCTGCATATGTGACTGTACTGTAACGGTTTGAAAACACCTGGCTTGTGCTTTCTATCAGTATGTTACAATGCTTTTGAATCAAAGATAATGTCTCCCTATTTTATTGCTTACACATTTTCATATTTAAAAAGTTACTTATAGCTTCCTCTTGATTACCATTAGGTGCTTAAAAACAGACTTCAGCAAACAGAATACTGTATTTAAAGTAATTTGAAAATACATTTTCAAAACTAATGGGAAACGAAAATTGAAACAGATCTGTACATAAAGTTTAATATGCCTCGGAATTATTTTATAGCAACGGCAATGATATTTATCTATAAGTGCTGCAATATTAGCATTTTCTGTATGTGCTGTATTTTTCTTTCTTAAATGGTCAACTGATTTACCGTTTGCTTATTTGGTTCTACCTCAATAGAGAAGTAACCCAGCACTTCTGAATTTGGGTAGCTTGAATCAGCAACAAAAAAGTAGTAGGTGGGGACACATTCTATACTCTGTGGAGCTTTCAGCATATATTACTACCTACTCAGTTGGAAAACACTTGAAAAGGTGAAATACCAAAAGACAGATGATGAGAAATTAGTTTAAAGCTTGAATGAATTCAGTAGAATTTTGTACTGCAAATCCATGAAGAAATATCTGCCAGAACTTTTGATATATTACACCCACATGTATTAAAGGAAGCAATACTAGAAAGAAAGTATGCAATTTTTCTCTCACTCAATGTTACCCTTTTCAATTTTAAATATAAAGGAAAGACCTGCATGAGCAACCCCTTTTTTTGTTGCACGGCCTTCAGGATAGTAGTGTAAACTAGTAAATTATGCTTGTTGGTACGGTACATATTTCATTTACTAAGGTTTAAGAAACAGCATCAGAACAAAAAAAAAAGTATATGGTTCTGTTGCTAACAAATATATTTCATTTAATAACTTCTGTTCAAAGAACTTTTAAATATGTTTTAGACATGAATTTCAAGGAAATTATCTTTGTTTTTTTTAAGAACTTTATCAGACTCCTGTTTTTCTTCAGCAAATTTCCCTTTGAACTCTGCCATCCTGTCTGAATGAAGACTCTGAATTATATTTTATACGTGCCAGAGGCATCATCTGATCTGGACCCTTAGTCATCCACACAAGAAACTTTAGTCACTGCATTTTGCATAGTTTCTATACTCTCCACATCACCTTTCATTACAATGGCCATCCACAAAATTGCAACTGTTCAGAGGAACGGCCAAAGACTGGAGAGACACTAAATTGCCATGTTAGCACAGCCTACGCATACAAAACTGTGTTATCCTTGCACTGGATTCGCAGTTTCCTGAAAAAGCATCCAAATGACATTATGCTGAGGGGTCTGTTTCAAATTGGTAATTTCTGTCCTCTTCTCTTTTGTTTCTCAGCCTAAAGGAACTATTTCAGCTGAATGTGTATCAGCGTCAGTTTCTTCAGAAATCACTTCTTTCTGTGAATTTGATTTTTGTTTTCTTCTAAAGATACAACACTTATCAGGGAAACAGTTATACGCTAAAAGCAGTTCCACTCTTCCAAGGAGTTAGCCCTCCACCGTGTTTCTGGATCAATATTTTACACTATTTCCACACAACTGAAAAGGAAAACATACAGAGGCAGAAACACGTGCTCCAGAGAGGCTGGAGACTTGTTGGGCATCTGCGTTTCTGGCAGTTTGGCATATACTCTCCTTCAAAAAAAGCAAAATTTTTTAAAGGGAAGTTCTTAAAAATACAAATCCAAAGAATTTCTGGACATCCACAGCTAAAACCAAAATCTACTTATTCCTAACCACCGTCACCCTCCAACCCTGCTCCAGCTACTTGCAATACACAAGTACTTACGCACAATCCCGCATAAAAGAACATCCATGTCTTGGCTGTCCCATTAAAAACAAGAAATGCAACACTTAAAATTCTGTTGTGGCTTAATAGCTACAGCCTTATGATAAGCTGCACGGAAAACACCTAAACTCATAAATAGGTTTCAAAGAATTTATTTTCTTACGACAAACTTGTTGAGACTAAAATATGTTATTTTCTGCCCACTGCAACATCGTGAACAAACTATTTAGTGTACAGCTGGATGAGAGCTAAGATGAACCACAGTCTTCTCGTACATTTGGGTTTGCCATCTAAGGAGCTTGTTCACAAAAATATTCCATGTTTTCCCTGTTGGTTTGTATGTAATGTTGGAAGCAATCAGAAGGACCCCCTCAGAATGGCATGATATTTAAAAAAATAAAAATAAAATTCATCAGCTCTCCAGTGTTGTATGTAACCAAGACTGACAAGCCAGGCGATACATATTCATAGAAGACCCACTGGGAAGCAAGATACAAAGGCACTCAAGCACGTCATCTTTTAAAGCTATCTCAGTTTAACCGGACTGGTTCTACCCAGTGAGGCCTGGCTGCTATCAAAGCCGCTCTCTGATTTCCCCAGTGCTGCAGTCTCAGAACTCACGCTACCTGACTCTGATTGCTAATTGCATGGTGTCACCCAGCAGCTGGTCCGTCTTACTGCAACCTGCAACACAAGCATCAGCAGCCACCTCAGGTCCGCAAGTGCTGAGATCATCCCAGTTCCAGAAGCATGCCACAAAGCCACCTGAACGGCTCCATGCCAAGGTCCAACAGGACCTAAGGGCTTAGTTGTCACGTCACGTGAAAGCTGAACTGTTTCTCAAGCAGATGCACCTCTGGAGGCAGAAAAGCTGCGTGCGTGCAGCACTGAACCCAAGCTAATAAACCAGGCTAAATACAAATCTGCTGGCTACATTAACAACAAAGGTAAACTGCATTCCAGATAAACGAGGCACCCGAGAGTTGACATAACGTAACATAGGTCTCATACAACAGTTCTGCTTTGGGATATGACCCAAAGAAGAGACACCTTGACCAGCAGGCTAGCATCCTGTGTGTTTAAAGAAAATCTTCCTTGATACTGTGGAAAAAGCACATTTTCATTCCTGCAAGCATAAAGCAAATAAAGCTTTGTAAGAATAGAATGTCATTTTTACAAAGCCTCTTTTCAAAGCAGGGATATACATCATCGATTTTAGTATTCTGTTAAAATAAAGATGGAGAAATTTTTAAAAGACAAGAATAAGAAAGAGAATACAATGATGCTCTGAAGTCCTCCTTAGGTTTTTGGCAGAAGAAAAGGACAAAAGTCAATCTGCCTCCTTGCATTTGCTTGTCTAAAGGTAGTGTAAAGCTAAGCAAATTAGAACAGATGATGTATGAATCTGAATGAGATAAGCCACTCACATACGAAGTGGTTTATCTGCAGTTAGTTCTAGTATCAAGTTGTCAAATTTCATTTGCCTATGTTACATAGACTTGTATTAACATCAGTAAGTATAATCAATACCGAACTCAAAATACTTGAAAGTGTTTAACTCCTTTAGGTTTTCTTATGAAAAATAAAAAAAAAAGTTCATTCTTTTTCTTTATTATTTGGGGGGATGGGGGCGGTGTACTATAATGATGAAGGTCATATGCAGTATTCTAGAGTTAGCTACGTCTGAGCTATATCTTAATCTTTCTGGTTCTCTCTTTACATTTTCTTTAATATTTGGTCCTTCTTCTACAAAGGTAAAACTCTGTCATAACTTTTGGCGTATGCCTAGCGTAACGGATGCAGGGAGGCTGCCCGGAGAGCTACCAGTGTTCACCCCGGTCCTCTCCCATATTTAGAGACTGGTTTCCACTTTCCATTTTCTTTCTTGGGTTTACAAATTCTTCTCTTCACATTGTACTCTAATTAACTTGCACATCGTTGAAGACGTTGGGTGTACCATGGCCAAAAGTCTTTCAAAATTGTATCTCCTTTTTTAAGATAGTATATTGCTTTGCTCTTTTCAACTCATATGGCACCACCCGCTGTTGCATGGATTTATTAAACGTCTCTAAGATCAGACTTGCAGAGAATATGAGTACGTACAAACTTTCCCTGTCTTTTTGGGAAGCAGAATCCATGCATATTTTGCACCTCTGATTCAAAGGAATTCCATGCTCTGGCATTAACGTGTCCAAATCACAGTAACGCTAACTGTGATAAACTCTCATCTTTTGACCCCTTTTGCTGAACAATGTCACAGCAATTTGTTATCTCTATTCATTCTCAGATTCCTTGGGGCAGCAAAAAGAAATGTGATCATTGAATTTTAAAATTATTCACATTACAAATAATATAAAAATCATACCTTTAACTGAATTTTTGCAGATGCCATTTTTTCTACTGCAGCAAGTTCATAGAGATGTTTGTAGTCAATAGGTTTATATTTCTGGCTGCAAAGACCATTTCTCATAGGAATCACCAGATTTTCTAGTTATCACATAAAACACATCTAGTCATTTCAAATTCTGGAGAAATATTTTAAGAGTGAGTCATAAAATGAAACCATTATAGATAGAAATTAGAAAAAGTATATTTTAACCATTAAAGGTTTCCATAACAAAGAGATTTTTAGTTAGTGAATAAGAATTTGAAACAAATGCAAGATAGTATAAATTATATAAGAAACATTAATCATTTTTCTGTTTACAACGACTTTATTTAAAAAGGTTTTTTTATATGTGAACTTAAAGAATAATTCACTTTCAGGTGGGTTTACTGGTATTTTAGTAAATTCTAATACGGAAATACCCGAGTTTCAATATATGCATTCTTATTTCACAAATTGGAAAACTACCTCAATATTTATTGTAACCTATGGATTGAGCAATAGGAGTAATTTTCTTCTAAAAGGTACATAACTACTAATTATATGTAAACAGTGAGTTGCAGTTACATTTTCCATTCTATCTCCAGCCATAAGAACAGTATAATTTCGCTATTAAACTTCTGCAGGCCCCTGGGAAAACGATGTCCTTCCTTAAAAAAAGAGAAAGGCACTAAATTTCAAGGAAAACATCATACTTGGTTTCTGCTGCATGCAGAATGAATTATAACATCCTCTTTATGCAGTCCTATCAACAGTATTTGAAAGTCCATGACAGTATTGAAAGACCATTGTCCAAAAAAACCCAGAGGAAGTAGTTTTGCTGAAAAAGCATTTGTAGTCAAGGAAGATTTAACCAAGCTGGTCTTTCACCACACAGTGAAGATACCTTACAATGATCCCTTTAAGAAGTTTCATTGAGGGATTGCCATATTCCCCAAACAACAGTCACCTCAAGTTTACCATGGAGTCCCCCTTTGAGCTTACATTCACGTTCCTAAAGTCCACTAGCTTTATTTCTCTTCCCCCTTGTCAGCTTCCTAAGAATGATAACTTCCACCAATTCATGGCCACTTTAACCCAAGGCATGTTATGTATACACCTAAAACTGGGCGAGCCAAGGCCTGAGAAGACCAGCAGTTATATCAGAACAAATCCAGAAAACCAAGGCTGCAAATCCCATCTGAACAAGATTTGTTAACAGAAAAAGAAAGCAGCACACTCACGGTAACGTTAGATACACAGCTGCCTAATATTAATGGACAGATTCTCCTGGGTCATTGGCTTATGCCAGACTCCCATGCAAACAGAACTGCGTCTTTCTTCCCCTCTAATCATCACCCACAGTTTCCACAGGCAATCCCTTTGCAGTTTCCACTCTCTGAACTTGCAAGGATACACCACCTACACAGAGGAAGGCTTCCTCCTCTCCTCCTGCTTGTCAGTCCTGCTTTCTTCGCCGCTAATCTTCTCAACATGCAAATTAATTCCACCAAATCAGTGTTATGCTAACCGGGTTATAGCTTTGATTTTGTATTATGACTACTTTTTTATTCTTTATATACCTTACACAAAAAACATTCAGTAGTTTGATCCCCTAATTTCTTCCATTCTATCCCTCCAATGAGCTTAGTATGAATAATCTTCTTTCTCCCAGATTTTAGGCGTTTAGGTAGCTTTGTTCATCTGTGGGCTTCTATTCCCCGTCAATCCAAGTTTAAAGTTCTCATCCTTAAATCAGGAAGGTTTTATGTGAAGATTTTTTTGCCTTCCTGCTGAGATTGCTTACAACATCGTCCAGCAGAGATCATGGAACATCATTCCATGTTCAAAGAAGTAAAAGTTCTGTCACCAAACCCTCTGAAAAGCCACTCATTCAGTTCTTCCTCCTAAGCCTATTGCTCCTTCGTTACTGCTCCCGAAGGCTAAAACTCACTTCTACCCTGCTGGGAGTCATTTCGGGCAGTAACACCAGCATCCATAGCCACGAACAGCCGGGTATGGCGGGAGCTTCAGAGCAATTCCACAACATTTCTGCTTCAGGCTCCCTGCAGGCAAATGCCTGGGAGCACCGGGGAGATAAGTCAGGAGATGCATCCTGTCACATTCATTAGAAAAGGAGCAGTAACTGTTAGTTGTAGTACTCAGCGACAGTAACTACTGCTAGAAGTCATTAAGTACAACTCCTTGGTATGGTGCTTATGAATCTCCTGATCTTTGAAAAGCATGATAATGTGATGTGACAGCATTAGGGATCCTCAGTTAATTGCAAGAGAGCATGCTATGATGCGGCTAAGTGTCAGAACGAAGGTGGGACAGCAGGTAAGTGTCAGAACGAAGGTGGGACAGCAGGTAAGTGTCAGAACGAAGGTGGGACAGCAGGTAAGTGTCAGAACGAAGGTGGGACACTGTATCTTCCAGAGGCGATAAAGATCTAAATCTCTCCCCAAAGCGCCTGTTGCTGCTGCAGCAGAGACCTCTGTAAGCACCAAGCGTCAGTGTGTTTGGAAGTGTTGTACGTGCATCCTACGCGGACGTCAATGCACACATTGACAAAGTCCTCCTGCTACAGTCAGCTTTTAGCCTTGCCACTCTAACTTCTCATTCCTGATCTGAAGGAGCTCCTAAATGGTTTCACTAGCAGAGGTCTCTCACCACTGGTTCTGAACTGTGGTACGGACATCCAGGGGTAGGAACCCTATCTGAGTATAGCACTCGAACCTGCAATCTCCTGATCAGTTCTCTTTGGTCTACATCAGCATCGTCATCTCCTTAAACTACTTGATGAAATGACAGTTTGCTGTCCCTGTTTGACAGCTCTCACTCCCCGCTGGCTCTTGAAACCCTGCTTTCTCTATGCCAGCCTTATTCCTCAATACGGGGTAGTAAGAATAAGAGACGTGATCAAAAAACAAATCCATGTAATCTTTTTTGCAGCCTTTCTTTCTCACAATATAAAATGAGAGAAGAGGGCTGACAACAAAAAGCATGGAAAAACAGGATGAAAAATGTAGAAGTGTACACTACTGTACAGGAAGCAATAACAAATACAGTGCAGAAAACAACTGGGAAGGGAGAATGAACCATCCCACTGAATGAATAGACAGAACAAGGAATGCTATAAAATAACAGGGAGAAGCACTGTTTTTCTTTGGATAGGTTGTCTTAAACTGTTCTAACCACAGAAAAATGTATTGGAGAACAGTGAATAAGCAGTGAGAATCCATTTACTTAAAAAGATTAAACTTGGTGGTACCTAAAGGGAAAAAAACCAACACTGTTACTATGTTTGGTTTCTAAACAAAAAAAGCTTGCGGCAATGTTTGGAAGCCTTAGAGCTGTAGCTGAAAGTCCCAAATTTAATTTAGCAACATAATCTGATATTTTCTACACTCTTAAAAAGGTTTTATATAAAACATATAAACATACATAGCTACATATAGAACTAATGTTAGAGAAAATAGGTACCTGAGGTACTTCCTCAGGTAACACATCTTCACCAACCTAATAATGTCCCCCACATCTAAGAAAAGAATGAGGAGGAATGAAAGATAAGTTCAATTTCCAAACCTCTAACCCCAAATAATTTCATTTTATCTTTGCCTTTAATATGCTTTTTCCTTTAGCCTATATATCTGAACCTTATGAATCTCCACTACTAATCTTCATCTGTTTCTTCTTCTACTGAGGACTTTATTCTGAGGAATTTTCAGAAGTCAATGGGATCTATCCATTTGAGATTAATTCCAAAATCAGGGTCTTGGCATATAGGATGCAAACTTTGTATTTAATAGGTAATATATTGGATGTGTCTTAAATTTTACAAAGAAAATAATTTTTATAGATATGTGTGCACCCACAAATGTATACACTTACAAATAAAAATATAAAATATTAAACTTTTAGCTTTTAAAATGGCTTTTCACAATTTTCTAGAACAACTATTTGCCAAAGGTTGAGATACAATTACAATGGTAAATGAAAATACTTGAACTTTTGCCCCAGTACTGTAAAGCTTTAGTGCACAGATCCTCAGTAACTTTACATAAGCTAGGAAGCTTATAGGGATAAGGAATAGGTCTTTTCTTTCCAACCTCTTTTTTAGGTTCCTTTAGTAGTGAAACTTGCCAGTAGGTATCAGTAGAAAGATTTTTTTTCCATTCACTATTAAAAGCATAGTGGCTGGAAGCGCTATGTCTGACATACAGTTTTGCAGAGGGGTCTTATATAAAACATTAAGGTAAATCCTGCAAAGCTATCCCACCATCCACCCTCAAGTCTCCCTGAAGGATTTTCCTCTGCCACACACCTACAGAAAGTTTGACAACATGACTCCAGATGATGCCTCATTGTGGAAAGACTTTTTTCAAGTCAAACACCAGGGCAGTCCCCCATATCACAAAGACTGGGTGTTGAATAGATGGAGAACAGCCCTGCTGAGAAGGACTTGGGAATCCTGGTGGATGAAAAATTGGACATGAGCTGGCAACGTGCGCTAGCAGCCCAGAACCCCCCGCAGCCTGGGCTGCATCCCCAGCAGCGTGGGCAGCAGGGCCGGGGGGGATTCTGCCCCTCTGCTCCGCTCTGTGAGACCCCCCTGCAGCGCTGCCTCCAGCTCTGGGGCACCAACAGCAGAAGGACACGGAGCTGTTGGAGCGGGGCCAGAGGAGGCCCCGGAGATGCTGGGAGGGCTGGAGCCCCTCTGCTGTGGGGACAGGCTGAGAGAGCTGGGGGGGTTCAGCCTGCAGAAGAGAAGGCTCTGGGGAGACCTGATTGCACCCTTTCAATATATAAAGGGGGATTATAAAAAAAAAACAAAAAACAAAAAACAGAGAATGACTTTTTACCAGGGCCTGCAGTGACAGAACAAGGGGCAACAGTTTTAAGCTGCAAGAGGGGAGACTGAGATGAGATATTGGGAAGAAATTGTTTGCTGTGAGGGGGGTGAGCCCCTGGCCCAGGTTGCCCAGAGAAGCTGTGGCTGCCCCATCCCTGGAGGGGTTCAAGGCCAGGTTGGCCGGGGCTTGGAGCAGCCTGGGCTGGTGGGAGGTGTCCCTGCCCAGGGCAGGGGCTGGCACTGGGGGGGCTTTAAGGTCCCTTCCAACACAAACCATTCTATAATTCTACGATCAAAATGCTATAGTAGTTTCCATATGCAGCTATTAATTGCACAGAGTATTTCATAAGTAGTTCTATTCTAGATTGTGATAAAACAATTAAATTTGAACATGATAGCATACATACCTACATCACCAGTCCTGTGAATTGTAAAGAATGTTGCACGATCTGGTTCGCTCATTTTTATTTTTTATAGCTGTTGAGAAACAAACAGAAGTTTTGAGAATATCAACATTGTGGATACAATCTGAAAAACACATTCTAAAAATCCATATAGTTTTCTGAGAAGAGAGGGCATATCTCACTACAAATGTAATTAGACAGAAATTACACAATTTCATCTTTCATTTTAAGAGAGATTTCATGTGCCTCGTATCATTTAGTAGCTAAGAAATCAAAATATTATTTCCTTAATGAAACTGTAATGCTGTCACATAGACAACCTATTCTTTACTTTTGCTTTTCAAAATATAACAATCTTATTGACGCAAACGTAAGGTAAATTTTTGAGCTGTCCTTTGCTTTTTAGAAATCAAGCCTGAAAAGATCACTCTCTTCTTATATTTAGAGACTGTGGTTTATGTATGGATCCCTATACATCCCCTTTAAGGGTCTCTATTAACACTTGTCAACCCAAGTCAGCTGTTTCAGCAACAGCGGCTTAGTTCCTGATGAGCAACTATGACAGGCGGCACGTATCAAGCATTCACATCATCTTGGGGATAACCTGACATTTAAGATGCAACACGGTATACAACATAGTAAAAAACTTTGATGTCTTAAAAACCTTACTTTCACCTCAACTGAGCATGGTCTTGCATACAAAGAAAAGCAATAGATCAAAACAAGGTGTTTCAGTTGAACTGAATCAATAGATGAATTGTGCCAGAAGGGGCAGCTCACATTCAACCAGCCTCCCCACAAACCCTCTCTCTCGATCCCGGCTCTACAGTACCAAAGTTTCCTACATACAAAATTCCATCCACTTGGCTACACCTTTGACATTTGTCTGGTCCCACAGCAAGTAGCAACACAGTAAACAGCAGATCAGCAAAATCTGTGAATTTGTGTATCGTGGAGTTATTTCTCTGCTGAACCAGTTTATCCATACAAATTCCAAGGATGGCACAATGCAACAAGAAGGCGGGAACAAGAGCAGCAGAAACAATGGAAAGGGAACTACTCTGACAAAGAGCTATTAATTTCAGTCAAATAAAAATGCGAGACTTCAACCAAAGATATTTAGCACCTTACTTTCCTGTGAGCTATGTTTCTTCATGACAACATTCTGCATTGCAGAATCCTCAAAAACAGCTAAAGTGTAAAAATCCAACCTAGATGGACAACAGTTGCATGAACGAGCTTCCACTATTACTGCAAACAAACGGTAAGTGCTGTTGAAATCACAGCAATAACAGTACACCTACATACACACACACTACTGTTCCTGTGGCTCAAAGTCAGTTTGATATTAATTCTCTACTTGTTAACTATGTAAGTTACAAGGCAAAGAAAATTCGTGACCACCAGGCTTTGTACAGTGACTATTCCATGGCCAAACCAAGTAGAAAATAGTGAACACTCATCAATAAAGTGTGACATTTCTCCATGCTTCTTCATGCAAATTCTTCAGTGTTATTTAACAACGCTATGAAACTGTCCCTTGCACTACACCAAAAATATCAAATTCTAAATGTCATCTGCCTTCACCTAAGAGTGACCATTCATTAACAATAAAGGGACCTTTTCAAATTTGTTCTGAAAGTAATTGACAATATCAGGTGGTCAGAAGCTGCACTGAATGTCATCATCTGATCACAAAGATTGAAATTTAAGATACATGAGAGTAAGAAAATATGACAGTACATGTGGGAGTTCATTCCCCCTTCAAAAGATTAATGTGTATTTTACAATCTAATAGTCACCTGTAGATAAATCCACAGTTCTATCCCAAAGTCTACACACTCCTCAAAAGTCAAGGGAAAAAGAAAGGAAGAAAAAGGTTAGCACATTCATACCGTTGATGCCATTTTTCTCCACTTAAAGCAATTATTTGGTTTCAACTTGTAACCATGTACACTGCCAAATTCATCCAGACAAATGAGGTAATTCTCCATATCAGAAGAAACTTTGGCCTATTTGTCATGGTAATGTTTTATCTATACATCAATTTATCTACATATAATTTTTTATATATATACTTCAGTTGGAACAGATTTTTTAAATAATCAAATCAATTATATATGTAAAGCCTTAAGGTAGGGATTTACATAACACAGTAAAGCATGGGATTTACCTTACTTATCTCTTCAAGATGCACAAAACCAGTTTAAATGCTGCTTCTTTTCCCACTAAAGACAAAATATATTTTTTCTGCTTCTTCTTAGAAAGGTTGCCTATGCACAGGCTTGTCTTTCTCTATTTCTTGGAGGAATCACTGGAAATATAACTGTAACAAGAAAGATCCAATCACCAACACACAAACTTTTAAGCTATAAGCTGATCAATTTAAAAAGACGTTTAAAGAAAATTCTTTTTATTCAGGTTCTTTACAGGTCTGTAAATTAGGATTAGTTTTGTATCCCTAGTGTCATAATTCCTTAGATTTCCAGCCTCCAAAATCTTCTTCCCAGGTGGAAGGGGAAGCAGACACATCACAAAATCCTGTAATTAAAAAAAGAGGCCAGAGGGGAAATCTTAAACAAAAAAACAAAAAAAAAAGGAAAAAAAAAAGAGTGAAATGCTGCAAACTAGTGTAATTTCCTGGGGACTTTATAATATCCAGCATTATCTTTAAGCTCCAGCAGAATTATGTGACATAATCTTCCACTGAATTTATAGTCATTAAGATTAAACAGGAAAACTTAAAACACTAATAATAAAAGCTCAAAAAGTAGAAAAAAATATAGGAAAATTCAAAATATTTGTTTACTACTACTTGACAATTATTTCTTCTTAAGGCTTTCAATGTGAATCACAAAGAAACAAAACCAGGCTTTTTTTTCTTTGCTGAAGAGTAAAACAACCCTTGAAGAGTAAATCTTCCCTGGAAGAGCACATCAACCACATACCTAAATTTAGAAAAAAGGAAAAGCATTGCAGTATATTGAAATTCTTTGTGTTAAAGCTTTTTTGATGGACCAGTGTAACACAGACTTTCATATATCACTTTCTTAGAAAGATCACAAGTCATCACAATTCCTAGCCCCATTCAGGAAGACGTGAATATTCAACTGCGGCTTGGTATTTCTATAACCCTACTGATATTCTTAATAACATAAGAGTGAAGAATAACAGCACCGAGTCTCTTCTTACACCATCAAATATAACCTATATGTACATAAGGCCAAGAAAACAAGGGGGAAGAACTAACACAAGGATTCTGAACAAGTATGACCATTCTCCAGTGGAGCCAGTCGAGCTCTACAGATCAGCAGCATGATTTTTAACAGCAGCAAGTTCTCTTGAGGGTGTTTGTGTACTACGCTTATTATGAACGCGGAAACATTGATTTTCCTTAGCAGAGATATCAGCAAGGCTACCATATTCTGAGCTTCTGCAAACAGAAATAAATATACCTGCATTAGACTTGAAGTGGGTTGTCTGCACACACTTTGTGGAACCATTTGGACTTGTTAGATTTGTAACAGCCCAGTGACAGCAGCAGCTTTGACCAAGTTGCCAGAATCCCTCAAATTAAAAGCAGGAAAATATATCTATAAAGGAAAACGCGACATGGGATAGTCCTAACTACAGACCGAGACATCAAAGTTCCTTGCAACGTCAAAATGAGAGATTTGCAACAATGAAAACTGGCTTTTCTTTGCCTGCCAGCACTTGCAATTCTCAGCACTCAACTTCCCCATGCTTAAGTTAAGAGAGGGAATTCAGTGGTATGTTTGAGTACAGCAGTACATAATAAACAATTTACCTCAAAAAATTCTCTAACTCTGCTCTTTTCACAAGGTTAGTCCTTAGAAAGGGCCTCCATCATCAGTTTTACATTGGGTATTCATTCATACCAGTATGACGGCAGAGATGCTTTCTGTTGCTAGGGGCAAACTGCTATCCCTGTTCTTAGAGCACAGGGTTCCCGTCAGGAGTCCCAGGAAATCCCTGCTGATCTCAGTCTCCCCGGGGCAGAGGGAAGAACTGTGATTCGGCAATTCAAAAGAGCATAAAATCTACTTCCATTTTTCATTCTTACAAACATAACCCATGGAAAATCTTATGTAGCAGAATTTTTTCTACTTCCTCTTGCATTTCCACTCTAGTTCACAGAAAGTCATGCAAATATTTCGGGGGTATTTTAGTTTTTAACAAGAGCCACTGGATTTTGCATCTCAATCCATCTGGCAGTGCTTAAGTGCCTTCATCCTTTTGCTCTTGAAAAGACCATTGGAATTTTTGCATTTTATAACCTTAAAAGAGCAATTTCCACTATGTCAATGCTCTCATTAAATTCTGAGATCCGTTAGTATTTCTCCTAGTTGCACAGTCAGTACTAAAAGGGGAAAGGAAATAAATTTAGGGTGAGGCTTGGTATATTTACATCATAATGACACTTTCACAAAGTGATCAAATTATTTGTGGGTTTAAAGATGACAATTTTAATTGATAGTGGTGGGTTAATTCTGGAGGTGCTTGCTCAGCCTCTACCCTGCAAGCCCCCTGCCAGCTTCAATTGAAATGTTGCACTGAATGAATACGGCAGCTTACAACCCAGACTTCACATTTCATGATGAAAGTTATTAATTTTTAAAGGTTTGCAGCTGCTTGAGCAGCGTCAATGAGCTACAGCTAATAATTTTTTTCCCATATACCTATGTGCTTTTGAAGCTAAAATAGTTAGAGAGATATCAATTTCAGTAAGAGTTCACTGCCTTAAAAATCTTCGCACCTTCACAGATTACAACAGAATGACTTTAATTTGCACACACCTTTTCTAAAGGAAGACTATTCAGTAAGTAGTACTTGTGGTTACAGTGCTTAGGAGACCCTTCAGAAAGGAAATTGGAAACCCATGTTTTCCTCCTTCATGCCCCTTTATCCCCAACCACGGGGATACAATGTTTTAAGGAAGGGAAGGCCAGGCCCTTTTCTCTTTTGTGAATGGTACCCAAATTTCCTTGTGGCTGTATCCTAAAGAGTATTTTAAAAGTTTAAATGCTAAGATGTCAACTTTCTTGTATCTTTTCTTAATACTTGTGGTCATAAATATTAAATGTATTGGCCAAGTTCCTGGATAGTGTGTTTGATTCAAGCTGCATTTATGGATGTTCATAAATTAAGTGCTAAAAACGCCCACAGAAAGAAACCTATTCCCAATGAAAATATACTATGACTACCAGAGCAAGAGAAGTGAAGTTACTCTTGTTCTAAGGAGCACTACTGCTCAAAACACAACAGCATGGGATTTAAAAAGAAATTAAAAAAACCCCAAAAAACCAAACAGGTCAGAGTCAGAAACTTCAGCTGGAAATAAAGAGAAAGGGGATACCATCTGACAGTTTCACTACTGAATCAAACCATTAGTAGGGTTAAGATTTTATTAGGTTAAACAAAATAAATCAGCCCAAAGACATTTCAAAATTATGAGTAATGTAAAGGCTGGACAAAACATCTGTCTTCAGAAAAATAACTGCACAAGGAGCTAACAATCTAGTCTCTCACAAGCTTAAAAGACATTCTATTCCTCTGCTATAGACAGCCTTCCTCCTGCCTACTTTTTTTTGGTTTCTGACCATCCTCGCACTACTTCTATTGATAAACTTGGGAAGAGAGTACTATGCAGTGACTCTCGCCTAAGCCTCTATGAGGGAAAAAATAACTTATTGATGAAAAATTGGGAGAACTCGAAAGCTTTAAGAAGACTGGATGCATTGCACCCAGTTCTCTCTATAAAAGCTTTTTATGACTGTTCCCTGCCCAGCTGCTGTGTTAGCGTCATTCTCCCGTATTACACATTTTGAGAATCATCATCCTAATCTGGGTCCATCTGCCCAGCTTTAAACCACGAGCTTCTTCCAGCACAAGAAACACTGTCCTTTTTGGAAAACAGCTACGGATACTCGTAAGATTAGCAGCAGCATAGCTACCCCTCGGGTTTACTTATTTATTTATCCCTTTGGCAAACTTTTAATGTATCTTCTTCCTACTGACACGTTTCTGCTATAAAGTTGGCATTTTAACAAAACTTCACATATTCACCTCAGCTTCATCTCCTTTGAAAAGAAAGCAGGAAAGTACATCTGCATGAACAGAACTGATGCAAAAAAGAACTTACTGGCCATTTTCTGTAATTTTAGGGCTACTGTGTTTGATTAAATAAGGGCTTAATCCCTTCCAGCCTACCCACTTCTCTCTCCTGCAACGATGTCAGACATTTGTATTTGATCTCAGCCTTTTAATGGACATTATTTTCTGTTATCACAAATTCAACATTATGACTTCACTAAAAAGCTGAAAATTAATGTTGAGATTATTTTGGAAAGGGCAAGATCTGTAAAAACCTGTATTTTATCTTCAGTAACTAGAAAACGTACCAATCAAAATGACAAAAGCACAGCAAGTTAATTTTTTTTCTGCTTTAATGCAGATATATTTTAAAACCTCTTCGATACTATAAAAGTTCATCTAAGCCTTAATTCAGATACCCTCTTTCAAGGCTTTGTTCAAACTTCAATACAGCCTCTAGGTTGGAAGTCTTGATGCATCTTAGAAAGAAAAAGTACAAAGGATGAAACGGACACAGAACATAGAAAACTGTTCCCCAAGAATGCTAAATCAGCTATGCCTACAACCAGCCATGACTAAATCTTTTAGTAAAAAGCACAAGGTTTACCAATCTTTTGTTTCTCCTCCTCTTGATAATTCAGTATTTCACTACAATTCAGAACTCTCTTTAGGTAATAGCAAATATGACCTTTTGAAAGATCATGCCTCCAATTCAACTAAACACTTGAATGCGTTCTTAATGTAAATGCTTGCTTCTGCCTGAGGTATATGACTTAAGTATATTCTTAAATATAGGAATACCAAATACTAAGGCAAGGTTCTACTCCCTTTCATTTAAATAGAAATTAAACTCTAGCAGTGTCAGTCAGCACTTCTGGAGCAAGCAAAGCCTGCACTTTTGCCAATCACCCCTTGTCACATGTTGCTGCTGATTCACGTCCCAATGCCACAAGCATGAGTACTCCCAGTGAGTTTAACCATTAACTTGAAAGGAGCTGAGATTTCACTGCCTCGATTCAACAAGTCATTCGCATACATAAATCTCTGCAGATTTAGGTCATGAGTGTCACTTTTTCCTCTCAGCTAAACTGTTGCTAATCAACAGACAGGCAAAATTACTGGGTGGGGAGGCACAGTGGTTAATGATCTGGACGTGTAATTTAAAACAAAACTCTGTGTGCATGTTTTAAATCAGTCAAATTATTAGATGTAAAAATCAATAATATGAAGCCATATCAACTCTATACAAAATACAATTTAACAGCATAATCAATGACAGTTTAATAAGTACTCATATTTTGTGTGAATGAAGGTTGTTTAATTTCACAACAGCAGGTGCTACAGTCCTGTGGTGGTTCAAGTAAATTACTAGTGGGCATACACAGCTAAAAGCCAGAAATGAACCACTGACTTCATTGAAAACTTTGAAGACAACCTCAATGGGAACTTTGGTTATAGATTAGGCCAGATGTTTCCTGAAACATCCAAACTCAGGGAAAAAAAAACAACCAACCAAAGAAGTCTCTTATTTTCAGTGCTCTCGAGTATCTGTAGATTTCTTAAATATTTCGTGGAATGTTTTCTTCTAGATTTTAAAGTTTAAAGGAAGAGTTAATTGTTTAGCTACTGCATGTTTCCATTCAAAGAAGAGGAATATTAACACCAAGTTGTTGGAACCCTCTGATCCTAATTATC
This sequence comes from Chroicocephalus ridibundus, assembly GCF_963924245.1. Classification (NCBI taxonomy): domain Eukaryota; kingdom Metazoa; phylum Chordata; class Aves; order Charadriiformes; family Laridae; genus Chroicocephalus; species Chroicocephalus ridibundus. Next base: position 548,338 of record NC_086290.1, on the reverse strand, counting down.
GTTAGGGAAAAGAGGCAGAGAATCACTCCCATGGCATGTCACTGAGTAAAAACAACAAACAAATAACCAGCTTTATCCTTTAATCAGATCCATTCCCTCCTTCTATTTGAACTAACTATCTGAAAATGGCACCCATCCAGAACGTTTTAATCTTGCAGCAGTCAATCCTTTCCCCTGGAAGAAAATACACAGTATAAGACTTCTATCATTCAGTGTCAAAACAGTTGCTAGAGAAGACCTATAGTTTGATTATCATTTAAATTTGCATTCCCTAAAGAAAGAATTATGGATCTGTTTGAAATTAAATCAAGTATCAGAAATTGTACATTCCCAAAAGAGACATAGTCCTTTTTGTCTATGATAATCTTATTACTTTCTCATTAAGTAAAACTTAATCCAAAGTAGGAAGATCAATTTGAGTAACACTTAAAACAATCAGCTTCATGGAATACTCTGTCACACTGCAAGGAGGGCAGGGAATAGCTTGTCTGCTTTCTGAGTATCTGCACATTACAAGAAAACTACTATTCCCCCCTATTCTTTGAATATCTAAGTAGCAAATCCAAGATAAAATAAACTTTTAAAGCATTTCATATAGGAAAAAAAAATTGAAACAAGCAAATAAAAGAAAGGAAGTAACTTTTTTAACAGTTGACAGACTGACATAAAATGGGTAGGAAATGAAGTCACCCATGTCCACCATGCAACCTTGACTCAAGTGAGTCACTGGCATTTTGTTATGCTGCTTTGTTTTGAACAAAACATGCACAATCCATTTTCACTGACCAAATGCACCCACTTCAAAGTTAGCCAGCTGCAGACAGCACACCTGGCAATTGCAAAGTTCAACTGAAAGAGAGGATGAAATGAGAAAATGCTCAGATACTTTCAGTAGTTAGTGATGATAGAATGGTTAAAGCTGGAAGGCACCTTCAGGCCCACCCGGTGCCACCCCCTGCCCTGGGCAGGGACACCTCCCACCAGACCAGGTTGCTCCAACCGGGGCTTGAACCCCTCAAGGAATGGGGAAGCCACAGCTCCTCTGGGCAATTCCTGGCATGTGGCTGGACAATCCTGCACAAAGTCCTCCTTTGCTGAGCTAAAGGCAAAAATCCTGACGCATCATTTACAGACTTTTGGATTTGAACACAAGAAATTTGCAGAGTTTTATTATATACTTTTTTATTAATGTTCCACCTACCTTCCTATTTATTACCTCCATGTATAACAAAAAGTAAGTTACAAATTAAACAATATGCTTCAACATATCCATTTAAAGATTTATTGTAAGATGTGAGTCTGACTTATCCATTATAGCACCCTACAATTTTCTCCATTATTTAAGAAATAACAAATGTAAAGTTAAATCAATCTTTAACTATCTGACTCGTAAAGCGCATCTGCTTATTCACTAGCCTATGTGGAAAGCAGGATATTTGTGATAGTGCAGCGAGCAACTTACCACTCTGCCGCTCTGGCATCCGTCAGATAAAATGCTTAAATCTACGTTACTCATTTAGCACAACAGAAGTAAAGATGCTGGAATTGAAAACTGCCAGAGGATCAACGTTCCCTGCGTTACAACAAAGTACTGGGCTTTGCCTTGACTCTTTTTTTTCCCTTTTCTATTAATGAAAAACAAAGCCAAGACAGTAGCTTGAGACTCTATAGAGGGATTGATATTAGTGGAACAAAACATTTCAATTTCATTATCTCTTAAAGCCCACCAGTTTTAGAGCCAAGCATTTCAGCCATCCATGTAAAACCGATATACTCTTTTGAAATGAAACAGGTGATTTTAAGTTGTCCTCACCTTTTGCACATGCTCCTGTCTTTGCTCCTCACTTCTGTATAGTATTTTAAATTAAAGCACGTCCACCTGCCCCATTTTCATGCTAGCTTTGTTACTGATTTTTTTTTTCTTTAAAAAAGCCAAACGTCTATGGAAAAGTTCACTGACCCGCTGCTGGAGGCCCCCTCCCCACAGCTCTGCTGACAGACCGATTTGGGTAAGCATTTCTTAATGAACTCCAGGCAGAAGTCAGCTGGCTTAGTTTATACTGTATGGGGGCACAGGTTTTTTTAGCAGTGCTTCAAGAACATATTACTCTGAGTAAATCTGATTTCTACTTAAGCTGAGATACCTCTCCCTCTCACACCCTATGAGAAGCTGCGGCTTTCTCAGTTGCAGTGATTTGCATGTTTATGGTTATACTTAAAAGCAATTCTGCATCATCAGTCCTCTCAGAGTTTAGCAGATTGCTTCACAAACCAAGCTTAAGGTGAAGAGACACAAACAGGGCTAATAGCTGTTAGGAGGGGAAGAGGAACCTGAGGAAGCAGGACCCTGTGAGTTAGTGACACCAAAGACTATCACCATGCCTTAAACCAGCCTAGCTGATTTTTTGTCTGACAGTACCATAGCTGCAGCCTATGAGAGAGTAAGCAAGAGGGATAGATAATTCATATGATCTAGATGCTGTTGCAGGTTATTTTGTCAAGAGCATCAAGTATCATTTTGTACAGCTTTTGCCAGTTCTGCTAGGCCAAGTTTGCAGAGTTATATGTAGGGAAGCATTTGGCACACCTTCACTTTAAATTACTGCATAACATTGTCTGATATCCCACTAGAAAAAAACAAAGCATGCTTGTCTTAAGCCTCCCGTTTACAACCCTTGGAAATGTATAGTCCATAAATTTTGCATATACATTTTCTTTGTTGTCTCCTTTTTCATAAGGATCTCTAGATTTCAGTTTGAAATTCTGTATCCCTAGTCTGGTAAGAAAGATTACAATTTGGTAAATTTCTCAACATTTTTTCCAGGCTTCAAATACGGCCTAGTACGAATATGGGTAATATTTTGTTCAGCTTGGGAACTATAGCAGTCAGTAGGAACTGCAAAGGATTTTAGCAGGCCTTCACCTGTCCTTGAGCAGATATAAGTACCTGCAATTCTCCAGAGCTGGTTTGGGGTTTGGGGTTTTCTTGCTTGTGGGGCTTGGGGAGGGTTGTTTTGTGCTTTGAGCATTTTTTGTTTGTGTGTTGTGTTTTGTTGGGTTTTTTTTGTTTTTTTTTGTTTTTTTTTGTTTTTTTTTTAAAGTTTGTTAGTTTCTACAAAAATTACTTACAAGCTTAGGAACTGAAAACCCATAAAACAGAATGACTGCTAATCACCTTTTCTTGGCTTTTCCTCACATCCTCTCACCAAATCATCCATTTGGCTGCTGCCAAGCTGCCCAGTTTTGTCAGATACAGTAATATCCAAGAGCAGCCCTGACCTACAGGCGCACACGTGTGATGACGCCTGGTTTCATGGTTAGCTGCCTTCAGCAGCAAAGCTCACTTGAGGACTTCACTGGGCACTTTGTCCTCCCCTCCCACTGCACTACGCTACCCCTAAACAAAATACCAACAAAACCATTCACAGTGCCACACTATAAGCTGAAGCAATATATTGGTACAGGATTCTTCTGTTTTGCCAAGAAAAGGTTACTTTTCTTAAACCTGGATTGACTTGGCAACTGAGCTTAATCTTGTGGTCCAGCAAGCTGTTGTTCCTCAAACCTCCATTTTGCTGAAACAGATACCCAGGGCAAAGCATTTCACATCGCTGCCAGAAGAGGAGGTCCCCCGTTCCCTCTGTGCACAGCTACTTGCAAATATCTTAGTGCAGGCATTAGAGGCAGGAACAGTAAGTTAGATCAAGAAATTGATACAACTGAAAAAATAAGAGGGTATGTTGTGGGGAGGTTTCTGGGGAAACTGGATCAATTTTGTAATCTATCTCACTGCACAGTTGCACGATGACATTTGCTGGCACAAGGAGAGCTGGAGCGATATCATGACAGGGAGCATTGTCCCTTTCCATTGCAGCTGGGCTTGAGCCAGATTAAAGTGGCTGTGTAATCAGAAGCTTGGTGATCATGCTGAGCACTTTGCAGGATCTAGAAACAAGTATTCATACCTGATGCTTCAAAGCCATGGGAGAAAAAAAAATAATTACAAAAATGCAAACAACTTGGCAGTATCTAAATAGTTTTCCTCAATACTTTGTTCTCCCACAGGGAGATAGAAATCTATACCCATGACAGAGCAGTAATTTCGAATGCCAACATCCGAAACTTAAAATTTTTGTAAAAAAAAGTCTGGCTGAAACAGCAAAATGTCAATCCCCTACTACTTCAGAAATACACCTTCTATTAGGTGCCACACCTCCCCAGTTCAACAATGAAAAAAGCAGGAGAACATTTACTGCTTTTTAAACCAAATGAAATTACAGTTTCCAAATTACCCAAAGTCAATTGTATCATGATTGACTGAGTTACTGTGACATCAACACAATGGCTTGCAGTAACTTCTGAAATCAAATTGTAGGTTTTAAGGAGGGGGAAAACCCCCACACACCTAAATAATTTCCCCTGTGAACGCAAAACAGCTGCTCATTTTTTTCAGTTAGCCCTCCATGAACACCACTCTCTTCCCCAGTTATTTTTTTCCAGACCTTTTTAATTTCCGTACCTGTAAGAGACTACAGATAAAACAGGTAGCGCTAAATAGTTTCCAGAAGAAAAAAAGAGAAACAAAGGCAACACAGTTTTTTTGACTGATATTTATCTTCATAATCCTGCATTTCCAAGGACCAGTCATTCTGTGCCAAAATTCCCACTTTCTAGCCACAGTGCCTGTGTGCTTACATCAAAGGAGAAAAACTAGGTAATCTTGCAAATAGGGAAATAATCACCAAAATTAAAGATAGGCATGCCAGAGTTCTGCAAGGACTGTGAACACCTGTGGAATATAAAAAAATAGACTCCGATTTGGATTAATTTCAGAATAGACTAAACGAAGCAGAAAAACATATTAATGCCTTGAAATACTGAAGGAGCACAACAGCAGCAAAACAACCAGGAAATACCCGTTAAGTAAATTGCTCATCTAAAAAGCTGGAAAATGAGCACGATCATTTTAAGAGATCAGATTTAAGGCTCATAAGAAACCGAGAAGGTCCAGAAGGAAAACTTGCCATTAGATTTTTATAAGATTTTCAAACATAATGGAATTCGTGCTTTCCAAGTGATGCCGAGAATGAAAAAGAAAGATCATCTTACTTTCAAGTCACATCCTGAAAAAGGTGAATAAAAAAAAAACAAACAGTACTTGCTTGTTGCTGATCCTAATATTGATATAAGAGTTTAAACGTGTATTTGACAAAGGCTACTACTATCAGCTAATGGAATGAGAAATCAAAAGAATAGCAACACCATGCAGCTCTTTGTATTGGAAAGTTAAAATGGGGTGCTTTTCCATAACATATTTTGTCCCCATTGGCCTCAGTACAGTGATAAATGGGTGGGAATTGATGGCCTGTGATACGGAGCAGTCAAATTAGATCCTGTATTGGCTGCTCTGGGTGCCAAAATAAATAAAAAAGCTATGACTGTATGACTAATACCAGATAGAGTGAAATAGCTGTTCTTCACTGATAGTCATTCAGTATATTTGCAAATCTGACAGGACCTCAAAATATTATTTTTAATTCTTTATACTTCTGTTGTGCCAAAACAAACTGGCTCAAGATCACTTTCTCCTTTTTGCCATTATTTCTCACCCTTTCCCATCCTACCTCAGCAGCAAACTCTAAAACACAGGGAGACGTTGCAACGCATGACTCTGCAGGGATACAGAGCACTTAGAACGGCCTGTTCCAAATAATGTTGAGGGTTACAGCCGTCCACCCGGAACCACCCAGAATCTGGAAGGCTTGGAGGTGGCATTATGCCACCTTTCATGTCCTGCCAGTAGACTGTGCCTTCCACAGTCACAACAGTAACATTCAGAAATGGTTTAATTTACCAGGAGAGGCAAGTAAGCGTCTTCATTTTCTAAAAGCTGTTATCTGTGGAAGCTAAGCCAATGTAACAATATCCAAATTGCAGGTTAAAACCAGTTGAGACCAATTTGGATTTAACGCAGTGCATCTTCGGTAGAAGCAACCTTGCAACTAATGAAAGTAATTGCTCTCACAGGTTGTGTGCTTTCTCTTCCCTTTATTCTAGACCTACTTATTCTGATTTCACATTTTATTTTTCCTTTTCTCTTGCTCTCCACTCTCATTTGACCATTCCCCTGTCCTCGGGACTCCTATTTCCTAGAAGGACCCCACCATTCTGGTTTGCTAACATTTTATATCCACTTAACATAGTATGAATCATGAGATTTTCATGACAGTCAGGAATCAAGACCCCTGTTTACATCTTCCAAGTGTTTTCCATTTGGCACGTGATCATATTGTAGGAGTTCCTACTGTATTAATCCATACAAGTGGCAATAAATATTACGGAGATTAAAAATTACACCAATAACCTATGTAGTTGCCAGCATAGCCGATTATATTCCAAGTGGGAAATTACGAGAAGGGACTATATGAATTCTGAGTTTATATGTGACTATCTATGTTCAACTACCCCTTATTTTTACCTGCTGTTCCTTTCTGAACAGAGGGTAAGGATACAGTTCTACTTATAGTGCCAGCACCAATTAAACCATGTTAAAGTCATCATGTGTCCTTATGCCAAGACAAAAATATATCCTATTGCACACTGAACCGGAGAACTAATCTGGATGAAAAGAGAGACACCAGTAAAAACACAGGTACCATTTTCACGGTTATTTTTCAACAGGATTCCCATGCAGTCTGCGTCAGCGCAACAGGGGAAGGGGTTGAATAAGACCACCTCTTAAAACAGCAAGGGCTGCTCACTGAATTAAACCCGAAACGCAAGTTTGCCTGTACAGCAGTACATTCTCAGTGCTCTAGACAAGTGTGAGAAAAGGATAAACGGCAAAAGCATAATAGAGTAAAATAAGAAGACATGCACTTCTGGGAAGATTCAAGCAGCAATTTGGTCTTGCCTTCTATTAGCCATTTACAGTGTCACCATCACTGAAGCGGCGAGTGCCCTGTCACCAGCGTAACAGCAGCAGACTGGGAGCAGAGGAAACGGTACCAGTCAGAAAACCCTGAGAAACACGGGGAGGTTTTGTGTTTGGGACGGTCACAGAACTCAAAAAGACAACCGAGCCTTTAACATGCACCCCGGAAATCTATTTTTAAAGCGTTTTACCATGTTTTCATATATATCAGCTTTTCTTTTCTCCATCTATAATGCTTCATACCGTAACTAGAGACAGGTCAGTAGGAGAACCTTCAAAACGCTATAGAAAGCATTTTTCCTGTCTTCCACAAACGCCTTGACTCCATCTGTCAGGGTGTGAGCAGAGCTCGGGGCTGCCGGGACACCCGCGCATCCGACGCCGCGGGTCCCCCATGCCTGCTTCTTCGCGGACCGCCGGGAACCACCGGAGCGCCCGAGCTGGTCAACCCCCGCCACCGCTCCCGCGGCGGACACGCCGTCCCCGGCCGCCTCCATACACTCCCCCCTCACCCCCGGCAGACCCCCCCGGCGGCCGGCCCGCCCGGGAGCGCCCGGCCGGCGGCAAGGGACGAGGACCCATGGCCAGCGGCACGTGCCGGCACCCCCGCCGCGGCCATTTTGCAACCGGTTGCTGCAGCCACCTGCGCCCCGCCCGCTCCCGCGCCGCGCACGGACACTTACCGCAAGGAGGCTGGAGGAACCTCCCTCCCACCCCAGCGGCCCCGCCCGGCGGGTGCTCCCGCCGGCAGCCGCCCCAGGCGCGCTGCGGGGCCGCCGCGTCCCCCGCGCAGCGCTGAGGGGATGGCGGTACCTTCCACCACACCGCCTCACGGCATCGGTAACCATAGCAACCTCAGCTCACACCGCCATTGGCGGGTTTAACGTGAGACAGCAGCCAATAGGATGCCGTCCTGCACTGCGCCTGGCCAATGGGCGCGGGCGCAGGGCAGGGCGCTGCGCTGACATCACGAGTGGGGCGGTGCGGGGCCAGGCGGAGCGGGCGGCGGGGCTCGGCGGCGCCGGCGCCACCACCGCCACCATGGAGACCCCGGGCTAGGGCCCGCCGCGGCCCGCCGGCGCTCTCCGCGGGGCCGGCCGCTCCGCCGCCGCCGCCTCCTCCTGCTCCTTCTTCTCCTTCCTCCTTCCCTCCGCGCGGGTGAGTGGGCGAGCGCCGGGGAGGCCGTGGGCCGGGGTGCTGGGCGTGCGAGGCGGGGCGGCGGAGCCCGCCGGGGGCCCGGGGCAGTGGGGCCGAGGAGCGGCTGGCTCAGGCGGACCCGCGCCCGGCGCGCTGCGCTGCTGCCCGCCTGCCCTCGCGCGGGCGGATCACGGTGTGCCCTCTGCGCTCCCGCCCGGCCACGCCGCGCGGGCCCTGCGGGCGGAGCTGCGGCCGCCCGGCCCGTGCCCCGGGCTCGGCGCCGGGTACCGGGCGGCGGAGCGCGGCAGCCCGGGAGCGGGCGGGCGCCGCGGGGCAGGTGCGCGGGGCGGGCCGGGCCGCCTGCAGCGTGGGGCGCGGAGCCCGGGCCCGCCGCCTTCAGCCCGGCGTGGCCGCCTCTCTCCCTCCCTGCCGGGCGCGCCGGCTTCCCGCGGCCGCGGGGCGAGCCCGCGGCTGATGCGCAGCCCGCGGCCGCGCCGTGAGGGCGGTGCGCGGCGCTGCGGGCGGCAGCCGAGCCGCAGCGGGCAGGGCCGGAGCGCTGCCGCGCCGTACCCGCAGCGCCGCGCAGCCGGGGGGCGCGGGTTTGGCGGGGGCACGGCCGAAACTTTGGGGCCGGTGGGGCGAGCCGGGCCCTGCTCCCGGCCGGGTGGATCGCCGGGCTGGGCACCGCCGGGCTCCCCGCCGGCTGCAGGCGGGGGCGGTGGGACGCGGCGGGGAGCGAACTCCCCCCGAACCGGTGTCTCCACACCGCGCTGCCCCCGGCCCCCCGGTACTGAGGGGGGCTCGTGTCCCCCCCCAGTTCCGAGGGGCCAGGCTCGTGTCCCCCCCAGCTCCGAGGCGGGGGGCTCCTCTCGCAGTGTTCCCTAAACGTGGTTTAAACGTGTGATTTTATTATTTTTTTCACCTTTATGTGACCGCTAAAGTCGGAGTTGTGTGCCATTAGCCGGGCACCGGGAGCTGGCGGGCGGTGGGAGCACCGCTGCTGAAGTGGTAACTTTTAGCAGGTTTTCCCCCCGCTCTGATGAAAGCCAACGCGAACGAGCGGGAGAGGGGCAGCAGCCGCAGGGTGTGAGCGCGCCCGGGTGAGGCCGTGGCACGCTCGGGGGGTGCCGGGTGCTGCCGGGGGTGGGCAGGCTGCGGCGGGCTGAGGGTGCGAGCGCATCTCCGGAGACACTGCCGGTGTAGGGCCGGGACAGCTGGGAAATGAAGTCTGGGAAGAACAAACACTGACACCGGACGCAGGCTGTTTCAGCAAAAAATTATGTTTACGTGATTGTAGTTTTTGTGTAAGGTAGAAATACCAAATGCCACAGAAAAACGTAGTTTCGGAATTGAGCCCTTTCTGGCCCTTTTCCCCTCCCAGCTAATGCTTCAGAACACATCAATAGCTCACTGAAGGAGAACTGTGTCATTCTAAAGTGCTTCTGTTTGGCCTGTGGACCTTTGTACTTTTTTTTTTTTTTTAATAACCTTCAGCTCTGTGTTAATTTTGCATTAGTCATTGCTTCAAGATTTGACTGAAGGAAAAGGTGTGGTTGGGCTTGCAGTAGTAATGTTTCATTAACTAACTTTTCAGTTTTTTCAGCGTTCTCATTTTTTGATAAATTGGAGTTTAGAGATTAGGAGAGGACGACGATGATAACATTTTCCCCTTTAACTAATAACAGTGTTTTTGAGGTAAATGCTAAATAACGTGTTCACTGAGATAAAAATATGGGAACCTAGAAAATGTACTTGTTTAGTTTATGGACATATACTAATTCGATCGTGCCCATCACATTTAAAATGGGAGGAGTGTGTTTGGGGGCAAAAGCTTATTGTTGGCACTGATATGCTGTAGTGTCTTGGTTAAATGTTGCAATACTACATGCAAATGAATGTAACCTGCCTGTGAAAAGACAGAATGAAATAACTTTCTCCTCTTGTTTAAACTGCTTGTAAAGTGCTGTCTTGCTACTGACATAAGTTGCTATTAATATTTTTAGTTCAGGTAGAACAGCTGATGGGCCTTTTCCAGTAAAAATGGAAATTCAGCTTGTTAGATGTTAAGGATAAATAGCAGTAATAATAATGGAAATTCTACTATAAAACACAGTTGGAGCAAGTTTGTGAAAGTGTAGTCTTCTATAAGAGGGGAGAATTTGTTCTGATTTTTCTTAAAATGTTGGCAATATAACACACCTTTTAGTGTTTGGGTTTTTTGATAGTAATGCAAGATCCTATTACAAAGAACAGATTAATTCGGTCACACAAGGTAAACATGGAAAGAGATATGATATATTTCTTTTTTATAGCAGCTTCATGTACTAGCAAAATAGCATCTATAATGCATTTTGGGGTATTTTTTAATGTTGAATAATAGCATGTGCTACATAAAAATAATAGTAACCTTAATTAGTAAGCTGTGTCAGGTGTTTAGTATAGGAAATCTGCATGCATTGTGAGAGAAGCCTCAGTGGAAGGAACACTGCATATTAATAAAACAGGAAACATAAATAAGAACTTTGTGTACTTCTGCTTCACTTTATGTAGATTATTTAAATACAATTATAACAGATGAAAGGCTAAAGCAGTTCCAAAAGATGGGGATCTGTGAGTCTTTTCTTAATTTTGTTGATGTTTTTTTCTTAATTGTGATGCTGAAAATGAGCAAGTTCTGCAAGCATTTACCTGCAAGAGAGCACTGACTAGTTCGGGGATATTGGTGAGCTTAACGAAGTTGTTATAAGTGTAATCAAGAATAATTTGGTTTATTACCAGAAGGTAGTTACTTTAATATGGTGTAGAAAATACCTATAAAAAGTAAGCAGAGCTTGTGGTACTTGTCTGAGGAAAAAAAATACCTGTGGACCTGTTATCAGACATCTTTTGTATTGTTCTCATCGACTTTCGTATTATTTTCAATCACGTCAGTGAGTCTAGGTTAAAGCTGAATTGCTGTGTTTGGGAGGCTGCACCCCTTTTGGGCTATTTTCAATGTAGCTGGCCCCACAAGCAGAGGGGTTTCTAACCAGCAGGGAGGTGTTGGTTGGCAGGGCAGCCCTGGTGGGGATGGGGGGGCTGTTGTGTGGGGCACTCCTCTGTGCCTGCCCGTCACGGGCTCAGCTGCCGCTGGTGGGCAGGAACGCGGGGCCAGGGGCTGCCGAGCCATGGGTTTGGAACACTAACTTCATTTGCAGGGTTTGGTGGAAAACAACTTGTGAGAGCTGCTGCAGAAAGAACGCGGTTTGCCATCTTGTGTAAAAAGTGTGTCTCTATCTCCTGAGTAACTTGTGTTGGTGCTGTTCAAAATTCTGGAATTTTCAGAGTTTTTGGTTACATATTGGTGGTTGTTTTTTTTCTCTAGTGGAAATAAGAAGCAAGTCATTATGAATATGGCATGTATTGTCACTCCAAAAGTAAACCGAACTGGTTCAAACTTTACTAATTAGGGAGGAAAAAAAAAATTGAGCTAGCATAGCTTTATGTGCAAGTGACTAGAAAGGCAGAGCTGAAACTGGAGTTCTGGGCATGGTTTGTAAATATTGCTTGCTGCTGTTCCTGTATGATTGCAAACATTGCTGACAGTAGGGCCCTTCAAACCCTGGTGAGGGTGGCAAGTAAATCGGTAGGGACAGCTGAGCCCCCAGGAACAGCCCTTCTTGCCGCGAGCCATGCTTGGTGCTGGCAGCAGAACTGCCCCGAGGACCCTGATGGCGGAGGTGGGGGACAGCCACCACCGAGCAGTCCCCCGGCCTCGGGAGGGACGGCCAGCATGGAGGAGCAGTCCCCTGGCATTGGGGGGTACAGCTGGCACGGTCCTCCCTTGGTAGCTTTTCTGATTCTCAGCTGCTTTTCCTCAGGCCTGTGATATGTCCTCATTCATTGGATAACTTTTCACGTTCTCTTTATCCAAACAGAACACTCACTTATTCTGCCCGGGGGAGGTTTGCAGACGGAGGGAGGAGGTGAACGAAGGCAGCCAAAAACTGCCTCTGGTGACCTTCCCAAAGCTTTTGCTTGCACGGAGGAAAATCGCAGCTTCTTGTCAGTTAAATCTCTGTGGCTGGCAGTAGCGTCCAGACCTTTGCTCCCTTCCCTCTCTGCCCTGAGGACCTCCCTCGCTCTTCTCCTCAGCAGAGCAGAGACGCCATGTGTTTCAGGAAGGAGGAAGGGCTCCTTCAGCTTCACAGTAGAGTAATTTATTTATTTTCAATAATGAAATCCCCAGCTCTGTCATTAAAAGGAGAGGCCTAAGGAGAAATCCCTTTGGATGGTATTTTGCAGAGGTTTCATTGCTCTCCAAGCCACCAGAAGGCGGGAGGACGTGCCTTTCCAGTTGGGCCGTGCTCTGTGGTGGAGCGGGTGTGTGTCACGGCGGGAGGTGACACTGGCATAGGCCTGTCCTGTCAGGGTGGGCTGGGTGAGCCAGCCCTCTGCGGCCCCAGGAGCAGCGTGTGGCCATGGGCTGGAGAGCACGGTCTCACCCCGCTGGGACAGTCCTCTGATGGCCCTGCCGCTCCTCCCGCCAGCCACAGCCCTGGGGGAGTCACCCACAGCGAGCTCCTGTGGCCGTCTTCAGCTTTCTAGTCATCTTCATCGCATCCTACTCTCATGGGCAAATGAAGGCAGCATCACTTCGGCGAAAAGTTAGGGAAAACCCATTCTTAGTGTTCCACTACTTTTCAATGTGATGCCTCTTTAACAGAAATGTTTAAAGTTAGATATACTTTTAATATACATGTATTTCCCTGCTATTACTGCAATTTTAATATATTGTGGTTACAAAAGAAAAAGAAATAACTGTTTTTCACTGAAATGTCTCCATGGCCATCTCTTGCAGATCTTCCCCACCCCTTTTTTAATTCCCATAGCATTTTGCAAAGTTCTTACCTAGCTCTAGGAATTGAAGACCAGTCAACTTCCTGTTTGTTTAATGGCTCTTCAAAATCATTTTAACTATGCCTTTATTTTAGTGAAGAAAATAAAGCTGTGAGTGATTACTTTATTTGAGAGTGATTGATCCATTCTTCAAGGAATAATTAAAATTAAGACTTCTTCCCCCCCACCCAGTGGGGCCTTTTGCTTATAAAAGACTTGTGATCCAAGTGTTCTAACTGAGATGTAGTGGGGTTTTGTGAACCTTAAATCAAGATTATAGCTAATCTAATATTCTGATTGGTATTGTGATTAATTCATCATTAAAGAGAAAAAAGGAATCTATTGTAAATCCTTTGAAGGTATACGAGCTGAAACTTGCTTTCTGCATCACAGCTCAATGGGGGGATTTTTAATGTATTTACTGTTTATGCAACCGTGGGGTGGTAATTGTGGGCAGTGAATAAAATTACCCTTTAGCTATTGGATCTGCAAAGCAGATGGTTTGTAGATATTGTGTAGGTTGTATAATTAGCTAGCCTTTATTGCTACTTGAATTTGTAAACAGGGGTCTAGAGCGGCGGGTCGCCGTTCCCCTGTGAGTGAGGTAGGTCTCAGAGCATTTGGTGGGATTCGCAGGTCTGGGGAGCACCTGCACTCGCTGGCAGCGAGCCCTTCAGGTTGGGCCGGTGATGTCCTCAGCTTAGCTGGAGCCCTCTCCAGGGCAGCGGGGCATGAGGGAGGCTCTGCTGGAAGGGGATGGAAGCAAGAAGAACGGAGGGTTTTCCTGGTGCCAGGCAGGGTGGGAAGTGGCAGAGATGTGGGAGCAGGCGAGGAGAGGGAGGAGCTGAGTGTGTGGTGCCAGACACTGCCTTCCCTCGGATGAGGTTCAGCTGGAAGGGAACAGGGAAAACACGTCAGAAAAATTCTGGATTTGTGTTTGCGTGGGTGCCAAAAACTTTTCCTCTTGTCACCTTCTTAACAAAACCTCGTTATGGTACGTATGTGGTGTGGAAAGCCTTAGGCTATCACCTGTGCTAGACTTTTAACTTGTTTTTATAAATGTACTCAAAAGCATTTGCATTACGCGTATCCAAATAGAAACCATCTAATCTATATCTTAATTTGCTTTAAGTGATTTTACTTACGCCATCTCTGCTAGAAATACAATGTGAACAGGAGACTTCCCAGTTTGTTGTGGATTTCTGTCCTCTTCCTGCCCAGAAAGGCGGCGGCAGGCAACGCATCCTTAGCGCTCCTAAAGGAAATCTTGAATTCCAAAAACTTATTCTTCATCCTCTTGTATTGGCAGAATGTTCTGTTATTGTATAACACGTGAATTGAGTATTCGTGCATTCATTACCATGAAGGTGCATGTGATTGGTGAAAAACAGTAAACTTCAGTTGCTCCCACTGCCTGTTCCTATGGGGTGCGGTGTAGGGACGCTTGCTCCTGGGCCGGGATGTGGTGTGTCTGCAGCTGGGTCAGCCGGCAGCCCCTCTGCTTTCCGTCAGGTGTCCTTTGGGAACTTTCAGTTGATGGTACGGTATAAGCACAGGATACAAATTCCCATATACTTCTCCCTGTATCAATTTGTGCATACAATGCTGGTACTGATATATGTTACCATTTAATATGCTGTAATTCAATGCAATATCTCCACTTAGAATTAACTCTTTTACTTTGTAGTGGCGGGTTTTGTAGTAATTCCAGTTTAAACACAAAAATTCACTGATATCTGAAAACATTGCAGACAAATGATAACTCCTTAACTTCCTTGTCAGTGTGACATGCTTAAAAATGAAGCGTTTCATATCTCTGACAAAAATAAACCTAAGATAGTGTATGTAATGCAATTGATTTCAAGGGCTTCTGGACAAGTGCAGTGCTGGAGTGTTAATTGGAGAAATTCTGTGTTTGTGTGACACTCTCCACTGATTGTCTTTTGCAGATTCCTACTCGAGTCTTGTGTGGTATCCAAAGCTAAATAGGGAGACAGATCTTAAAAAGAGTTAATAGTTTCATCTTGTTTTTATTTAAAAACAAAATTGCCAGGTTTTGTTATTAAGGAATAAGGCAGCAGTATCAAAATGATAGCGTATCACGAAAGGAGATTTCATTTGTACTGTAATAGTGCCTAAACTCCAAATTGATGTGCCCTTATATGAAGCAGGGGAAATCTGTGCACCATAGAGCTCACAAATAAAAAGGCAAAATTTAAGCAAATAGACAAAACAAGTGGAGGAGAAGATCTCAAGAACATGACTTTTTGTAATACATACCTTCATTCAGGGTGCTTGTCATCCAGGAATCATAGAATGGTTTGGGTTGGAAGGGACCTTGAAGACCACCCAGTGGCACCCCCTGCCCTGGGCAGGGACACCTCCCACCAGCCCAGGTTGCTCCAAGCCCCGTCCAACCTGGCCTTGAACCCCTCCAGGGATGGGGCAGCCACAGCTTCTCTGGGCAACCTGGGCCAGGGGCTCACCGCCCTCACAGCAAACAATTTCTGCCTCACATCTCATCTCAGTCTCCCCTCTGTCAGTGTAAAACCCTTCCCCCTCGTCCCACGGCTCCCCTCCCTGCTCCAGAGTCCCTCCCCAGCTTTCCTGGAGCCCCTTGAGGGCCTGGCAGGGGCTGGAAGGTCTCCGCGGAGCCTTCTCTTCTCCAGGCTGAACCCCCCCAGCTCTCTCAGCCTGTCCCCACAGCAGAGGGGCTCCAGCCCTCCCAGCATCTCCGGGGCCTCCTCTGGCCCCGCTCCAACAGCTCCGTGTCCTTCTGCTGTTGGTGCCCCAGGGCTGGAGGCAGCGCTGCAGGGGGGTCTCACAGAGCGGGGCAGAGGGGCAGAATCCCCCCCTGGCCCTGCTGCCCACGCTGCTGGGGAGGCTGCGGGGGGCTCTGGGCTGCCAGCGCACATTGCTGGTGAATGTTGAGCTTCTCACCCACCAACACCCCCAAGTCCTTCTCCTCAGGGCTGCTCTCCATCCGTTCTCCACCCAGCCTAGATTTATGCTGAGTTGTTGGTCTGTATTATTTGATACAGCCTTAATCAAAGATACGCCAGCAGAATTTGCAATCTGTTGCTGCTCTGTATCCTTTGTATCAAGCTTTGTCCCCATAACTACTGTAGTGAAAATAACCAGTGCCATATTTTAGCTGAAATAGAAAATATTGGCATGTGAGATGATTGATACGATACATCACTTGTTTCTGGGAGTGTGTTTGTATTTCAAATAAGAGTTGAAAAAGCATCGAACCCAGAAATTTCAGATTGGCTCATAGATCTGCAAGGTCTGCTCTGTGCTATTTGGAATATCCAACAAAAGAAGACAATTACTATGTTTTCTTAGCTTTGCCATTGTTTCTTAGCATAAATCACAGCAACAGTATACACTGAGATTTGTGAGATTTCACTGTAATTAAGTACTTTCTTTCCAGAAGATACTTTTTAAAATCGCTTAGAATTCTTAACAGAATAGAAAGACTAACACAAAACCTTACTGTGTTCAAAGACTTGAAACTTTTTAAGGAAGTTCTGAAGTTCTGGTAGAGAAAACTGTCTATTGTGGGATGCTTTTTTGTTCAGGCTGATGTCATCAGTCTTCAATACTGAGAGAGTTTTTTTAATATTATTGTGGAACACGGGTTATTTTTAAGCAACACAAAAAATTCACCAAGTCGTGTAGCGACACTGAAATAAAAAACTCAAAAGCAACAACAAAAACCTCCAAACTAAACGACAAAAATCCCACCCCAAAGGTGTGCACTAGCTTAAAATATGTTGAGTTAGCAAGGCAGGCTGAACACAGGAATTAGATTTGTCTGATGAGCTGCTGAGTTTTATTTTGACTGACCCCGAGCGCTTAGAAAGGAGCAGGAAGACCGCCGTCCTTCAGCCGGTTGCTCCTGCCCTAATAAAGTCTGAAAGTTTGCTTGCACAATGTAGGAAGATAACACTTTTTATTGAACTTAATGTATTTATTCATAATGACTAGATTTTTTTATATCTGTTTTACTGTAACAGGTGTAAAAAGATATCTTGAATCACAATTTGTCTGCCTTTAGGAAGCGTGTAAGAAAGCCTCGCCGTGTTTGAATTTGAGCAAATGCCGTTTTAGTGACACGGTTCATTCTATTGTTTTATGTTGTATTACTAAATTGACTTGTATTACTAGTAGGTGAATTTATTCTATAATATAAATAGTTATTAATATATTTCAGAAGGACTGAAATTTGAAATAGAAAAGGAAGATACAATTATTTTTTTGTTTTAGATAGTAAAGATAACTCAAGTTATTGCAATTTTTACAGAGTTTTCTGTTGTTTTCCCTTCATTTTAAAGCATCACAGGCATCATAATACAATTGAACAAAAATATTTTTGCTATGGTAATAGTCCAGATAATTTTTGTTATAGAAAGCTGAAATTAATGCTTTCTGTGTGGCATCGCAGACTGTGGTGTTATTTTCACATGTTCAAATTTTAACAGTTTGTTTTACCATCTGATTAAAAGCTCGTTTATTAGTTACGTAGTCCTAGGTGCACATCTTCACAGATTAAAATGGTTGGTGGACTAGTTAATTTACATGCAACTTCAGTGTCAGGGTGGATCAATACAGATAATAAAAATATTGTCACCAACGGAAACGTTTTTGCAGCAGTCTGTAGCAGGTTGCTTTAAAGAACACCTGCAAGTCCTCAACTTCTCAGTGTTTGTTGAGGCTTTTTTTCCTGGTGTTTATTGCATAATGTCTTTCTGAATTGATTGTTCTGGAACTTGCAGGTTGTGATGGAGTGTTGTGAAAACAAAGGATCTTGCTGTGCAGACGCTTTCTGCATTTTGAGGCGTACACATTATCTTTTCCTTGTGACTGGAAGCTGAGATTGATCATGCTTTAGAAGAATGTCACTGTATGAAAGCACCCGTGTGTCACCTATGACAGCACCTCCTTCAGTTGCATTTTGTCATCAGAATAGCAGCTCCGAAATACTTCATCTTACTCCGAAATACAACAGCTGAAGGATTCTTTTACTGGTGTAGAATTTTTTTTCTTACACAATCAAGAAGTACTAACACTAAGTGGGTAACTTCTTCGATATTCCCTGCTTCTCTTGGAGCTATTAATTGGTTCTGTATGATTCTCAGCAAACTTTTCCCCCCAGGGTCGCTGGAACAAGGCTGCAATTGGTAAAAGCATGTTCCTGTTGTCTGCATGGCAAAGAGCCACCTGCCTGCTTAGGCTTTTCTCTGGAAACACTCGACATGTCTGTCGCAATTCCAAGTCAGTAGATGGGCAAACTTAGACATGTTGGAGGAAGGGGAGACAGGATATGCCGCTGCACGAGCTCCATTCCTGTCCTTCCCTCCTTGCCCAGGATCCCACCAGGGCTGCCTTGGCTTCGGTATCCCAACTTAAAAATGGCCTGTTGCTGACTGAAACCATTTGCATGTTGCACGGAATGATAGCCAGGGTGGAGATTTTTATCTTGGGTGCAAAAATGCCTTCTAATTCTAGAAATTCAAGTGTGGTGTGTCCTTTTCTCCCCAGTGTGAATAAATACTAAGTGTGAAACCTGTGCAGTGTCATTCTGCATTCATTAACTAGTTAACGGCCAACTACAAAACCTCTGCTCTGGCAATTTATAACAGCCTCAAACAGAAGGAGAGCAAAGATGTAGTTGTGATAACTGAGCAATTTTCTTAACTTTCTTCATTTTTACAATTTTTATTAACCCTCGCATCGTACTGCTGTCTTTTGTATTTACGCTTCTTTTGTGTTTTATAATTCTTAAAGTCATCAGGTGAAAATCCTTATGAAAGAGTATAGTCTGAAATTCAAAACTCTTAAGCTTGCTTGGCCTGTGTTTCAGAATCAAGTTTTTGGTTCCAGCCAACAGATTAATAACTACTGTTCTTCAGCATATTTTGTTGCAAGAATCTGGCACTTGTATTTAAAGGTTTTAAAGGAAGATTCTTTATGGAATATGGGGGGGGGGGGAACCCTGGAAAACAGCTAGTATTCTGTGTTCCTTCAAAATATTTCTCCTTCATTTTACACAGCTTTTTTTTTTTAAAGATACTGGAAGTTGGGACTTTTTATCTGCTTTACCATTAAATTCCCATAGTTTAGCTGAATCCAGTAATTCAAGATTGGAAGCTGTCTTGCTTGTACAGCTGACTTGTTTCCTTGTGGTAGCTGGGAGAGAAACCCGGGATACAGAACTGCATACTTCTTTTTTCTCGAGCATCAGCTCCAGGCCATCGTCAGTCAGGATTATCGTGCCAGATGAGTCTCGAGTCTGATGCGGTGTAGCTCTTCTGAAGTTCTTATGGGTATCTGGATTTACTACATGCATTTGATATTTGGACTTTTTCAGTCGCTCTTTGAAACAGCACAATCCAAGCTGAAGACAGTGCTTGTAACTGAGGGTATGCTATTTTTTGAAATACAATGCTTTCTTATTTTGAATGCATTTAGTAATCTCTTACACAGGGCATGGAGTGAGCAGCTATCTTTACAGTAGTATTGGGGACTTAGTTTGTCTTTCAAAGGACCTTACTGATGGACAGCCTTGTGTGGTCCAAAGTTTGGACTTCTTACCAGTGTATTTCTTTTTATGTGAACATGAAACAGTTTGGTGTGATGTTGCCTCATGATGTAACATGTTAAATTTGTAAAACTTATGACTTCGTAAGTGTACAAACACGGACTGCGCCTTTTCAGCTTTAAGTGCACATTAGCTTTCCCCCCAGCTTTTCCTTGAAGGTAGACCTAGTGTTCAATGTAATTCATCTTGTCCCGTATACTGGAAGTGGACCTAGTGACATTGAATGACGCGGTGCTAATGCCTGACTTTATTTCCATTTGCCTTTTTTATCTCAAAGCATGTATTAGGAGGTGCGGTGACTGTGCCTCTCACCTGGCCAACGCCGAGATTATTTCTTCATCTAGATGAAAGAATGCGTGGCTGTCAAACTCTCCACAGTATAGGATTTATGTGTAGGTTTGTGTGTTATCTTCAAATAGAATGGTGATTTAGGTGTGCGCATTGACTTGGGTAGGGGACATTGAGCATCTCCCCCAAGTAAGTTATCATTTATCATGACACAGCTACCACCGTCAGGCTTTCTCCTGTGCTCCTCCTCTTGGACTGGTCTGAGCAGCTCTGGCCTTGGTCACCGTGGCTAGCTCTAAACTCAACAGACAGCAGCAGATCCCCATTTAATCTCAGGTGAACTTAAACCAAAATGTCAAGTTTTACCATAAAACCAGCAGATGCAGGTGCAGTGTCTTGGGCTAATGGTTTTCAAATGGTAATTTGTGCCTTTAAACATGGTGGAACCTCAATGTGTGACTTTGAAAATCCTATGGGTGTCCAGATGTACTGGGTGTTGCTGGAGTACTACGGGTGGCTGCTAAATGTAGTAATTGCTTTGATTGTTAAGAAGTTCAGCCACTGTATTTGTGTGTATTTTATTCAAGAGCCCTAATTGAAATGGCCCTGCCACAAGGCCACAGGAAAGCAAGCGAATCACCTTGATTTGACCTTAACATTTTCCAGTTGCAAAGAAGCCGCAGGATATGAATCAAAACAATACTGCCTGTAAACACATCCCAGAGGAGCTGGCTACTTTCTGCTGTTTTAACTGTGTAATTGAAGTAGTTTGATTTTCCTTATGGTAGATCTGATTTTATTTGTATACCAACATGCCCTTTTGCCATAAGAAAAAATAAATTTGGTATAGCAATATGATAGGAATCCACTCTAAGGCTCCTAACAGTGCAATTACAACAGTGAAGAAAGTAGCCAGCAATAATTCTATTCCCAAGTAATATATTCCTATATTCTTTTCGCTTTTCCAAGATGTTCATTACACTGAGAAATTCCCTAATTTATAGTTATAGACGTAAATTTCTTTATTATAATTTAAGACCTATTTGGTCTTCTCTCAAATGTCATCTTATCCTCATTTTTACCCCCAGGTATTCATAGAAAACAATATCTCCTCAGTCTCTGTTGTGTACGCTTTCTGCCTGTCAAAAAAGAGGGTTTGGTCCCTTTATCATCATGACAGCCTTTGAATTCGGTCAGACCAGCACAACCAGCTGCAAATATGAGAAACAAGACCCATGCCAGGCACTGAGTGAACTTGTATTTCATTATAATGGAAGCAACACTTTGGAATCTCCGCTGGAAGTGTATTTTTAAGGTACTCTGCAATGGCATGTGCCATTACTGTGGCCATCTCACAGAACAGCTAGTGAGTCCATACTCTTCTCAGCAGTCGTTTTGTGGTGACCTTATTGTCTGTTACAGAAACTGTCATTGGTCACCATCTGTGGCTTGGCTAAAGAACAGCAGCGAGATTAATTCCTCGAGGTCTTCCATAATAACATGCCTGCTTAATGCCCCAAGCCCTTCTTGCCTTCCAAAGCCCAGACAAATTTGGAAGACATGTGAAGGCCAGTTGTTTTGACAGTGTTAAACATGATCAGTCACAAGGGACTTCCTAGTGGAGAAACTTCTTTCCAGATGGAGCTCCTCATTAGTACTACTTTTTTGTCTTCCTTCCGCTCGTTCTGTCTTAGGTACCTGGTAGGGTATTACCTGGCCATGTTTTCTATACAGACAAATGTTTTTGTTACTCTTGGAATTTCTTTGCTGCTTTAGCAAGTCTTGCTTGGCTTGATTGTCTGTAACTTTCACATAATTCCATTATTATTTGACTTGGAAAACAGCATTTCTCAAAATTCATGGATGTGTAGATTTCTCCTCTCCCCTTAGGGTGCTCTACTTTTTCACTTGTATCTCTTTTAAACTAAGTGTGCTTCCCAGATAAGTAATTCTTTGTTGGTTAGACGTATGTTGCATGCTTCTGTGTGTCATGCTATCCACCGCTTTGGATAGGCAGACATTTGTTTGGTAGTACTAGCATCAGACAGCTCTACTGAGCTCAGCTGGTTGATTTCACCACCTTGGTTTCTATTTCATAAGATTTGTTCTTCTCAAATCGGTTACTTCAGTTACAGGTTTGCCTACTTAAATGGTCCTTCCATTTAAAATTTAAATCAGTCCATAACGATGTGGTCCGTGGTTATTTCGGCAACTGATTTGTTTCTGTTCTCTCTTTTAGGCTCAACTTTGTTGAGTAAGTAATCTTTTTTGTTGGTTTAGTTGCTCTGTTGTCACCATATCTGTGAAATAAATACCTGTGCCCCACCATTATGATGATTATTCATGCATCAGTCAATGTGTAGAAAAGCTATGTCTTATAGGACCAAGTTTCCAGTGGCATTTGTTTCTAATAGAGCTTCCACCCCAAAGCTTGAGTGGCCACTACCGGCAGCTATCTCTTCTCTGCTGTTGGAGATTCAGTAAAAAGCATTAATGGTTATGCAGTAAACTCTGTCTTTTTTCAAATGAAGCAACACCAATTACCAAAATGAACAGTCTCCAGAGAGATTATGTCTGTCTGAAATTGAAAGCTGGTAACATGACCATGAAATTTTGCTTTGGTCAGTGTGTTTTACAATTCACCAGTGGATTAAGATTAATAAATTGGAAATAACACAAAAAAAATCTGCTGTGAAGACACTGAATCAGTAGTTTATTAAGGAAGACTTTTTTTGTTGTTGTTGAAAGTTTAAAACATTTAGCATGCTATACTTGGTATAGACACGTGTCTTTCCATCTTTTGCAAATAGGTCATCAGTGAGATTAGGTCATTAGTTCTTCACAATTCGGTGTGAAACCTGAAGTTCGTATTGCCATTCCAGTAAATCAAGTGTTTCACGAAGACTCGTTTGGTTGTAATGAGGTCTAAAGACTCGACCCAGCCCTGTCAGGATTTAGTTGGTGACAAGTGTGGAATAAGCAACCATCTCCTTTCAGAGCTTTGTGCTGTGCCAGTTCTACTACATTTTCCTTCATTTAAATGCTTTATATTTCTGATTCCTATTTTGGATAGGAGTAGTGATGGTGATGACCTTGGTTTTGAAGGGGTTTTAGCCTGGCCTCCCGAGACGTGGGCTGGCTGTGGCATGGGTCTCAGCTGTGGAGATAGGCCTGACGCCTGGAGCACAGGGATGGGGCGCAGAGGTCCCCCCGCTGCCCGGCCTGGGACTGCTGTGGGCAGGATAATCTTCCCGGGAGGAAGCCTCGGTAGCCCTGGGTGGGGTCATCGGCCTGGTTCTGCTGTGGCTGTGTTTCGCTGCAGCAGTCATGACTCATGCTGTGTTAGTTGGTGGCCAGCCCGTGCCCAGTGCCAGTGATGCTGAGATCCCGGTGTGCCACCTTCTGAGGGCAGAAATGCTCTGGAACACCGCCGGCATGTTACTCTTATCAGCTCAGTGGCAAGTAAATGACACCTTTTAAAGTGACCATAAATGACAAGCTAAGGGTCTCTGGCTTATTCCATGTGGTGTTAAGGGATATGGTGTAAGGGAGAACTTTGTAGAGTGGGGTTGATGGTTGGACTGGATGATTCCAAGGGTCTTTTCCAACCTAAATGATTCTATGATTCTATGTATCTGACAAAATGGTTGGGCGTATCCTTCCGGTGGCTCAACCGGAGGATGTTGACAAGCAGCAACAGCACCAGTACTAAAACCGGATAAAAATGGGATGGGATAGTATGTGAGCGTGTGTGTGTTACCTTGCCGTATTTGGATGTGTTGATCTGAAGTCTGCATTAATGGCCTTGCTGAAGTCTATTTTTAAAACACATAAAAGACAATGTTAACAGTGTTCATCGGAAGGTGTGTTGAGAATTGTTTGGAGTTAACCGGCAGCATTACTGTAGAGAAACAAGTTACAAACTGTATTTGCCATTGTAAGGAAGAAGCTTCATTAAAAATGTTATTTGAAGAAATAATTATACGCAGACTATATAATGCAGACACTTTTAACTAAGTTTTTATTGTGCTTTTGTTTGACAAAAGAAGTGGAGTGTTACAGACTTCCCTTAAACAAGAGAAGCGTGAGGTAGATTTGTGTGCGTATTTCTGCCCCTCCTCTGCTGGCCGTGCTGGCGTTGGCTCTGGCGTTTGCAGCTTTACCTGCCTGCTCATCTGGCCACTGAACTAATAGAGAATGTACTAGAGGAGCTTTAAAAGAAAACGCAAAAAGAGGTTAAACCTTCTGTAGAACATCTTCTTTGCCTTTGCTGAAAAGCTCCGTTTTAAAACGTTTGGCTTTGAAGTGGTGTCTCTCCCACACAGAAAGGCAAAAGGTGCAGCTAGGCAGATCCGTATCCTGTTAACATCTGTACCTTGTCCTGCTGTCTGTAGTATCGAAAACTTCACTAGCAACTGACTTAAGGCACCTTGCTGAAATGTTTCGTTTTAGATAGCGTAAAGGATACGTGTAACAAATATTTTCAATTCCTGTGGTGTAATACGGGTAATGTATGTAATGTAATACAGGTATTTCTTGTTTCAAATAGGCCTGGTTTTAGTACTGCTTTCTGCCGAAGGGTCTCGGGGCTGTGTTTGGCCTGGGGTGCGTCCCTGCCTGCCCTTCAGCTGCTTCCTCCTCCTGCGTCGCCGTGCTCGGAGCTCAGTGTCAGCTGCCTGAAACTGGGTGGGTTTCTGTGAAGCTTAGGTAAGACATTCTAAAAACGGAGAGATGTGCTTCTAACAACAATTACTATTTAAGCGTTACATGAAATAGCAATCTTGCAAGTTCTGGAAGTGCATTCTTTTCTGCTGTTGTCATCCCTGAGTGTATTTCCTGAGTTATTACATTGACGTTTTCCTGGACTTGTACGCTGCAAGCAAGAGCAGGCTTTCTCTGTTTTGAAAGTGGAAATTCCCTAAAACAGTAATTAATTGCTGTGGTTTTTTAAGACTTAAAATTGTGTAATTTTTCGACTACTTCATGTTACTGAGAGGATTTGCCTTTGATAGCGATGTTTTAAACCCCTCGTTTTGAGCACTATGTTAAAGCACAGTGAAAATAACTGATTAAGTTCATTACTTTTCTGGTTGTAGAGTTGCTTATTTAAAAAGATCAGTGTTAATTGTCAGGCATATGTAAATCATAACTGAGCATTTAATTTTTTCTGTCAGATGTAGTTATGAAAAGGTCTAAAAAATAAAGTTTGTTTGGATTTGGAAGGGGGGAAGAGCACCCCGGTATCCCATTTAGAAGAGACAGTAACATTTAAATAATTAATGTCATTGATGTTGTCTGATACCTGGCAAGAAGGCGGCAGTTGCTTTTAAGTATTATCCTTGATTATTGTTTTGTCTTTCCTGCAACGACTTCAATATTTCACCTGTTAGTGCTTTTCCCCAGAGTCTCTGTTTTGTATCGAAACACAGGTAACTCCTACAGAAAATTCGCATAGCTTTGGTTGTTCTCCTCTGGCTTTTCAATTGATCTGACTTGAAACTGGGTGCACAAAACTGGATATACTCCTTTAGCTAAGCAGTCTGGGAAGATTGTGCATTTATTTTGGTGCAGTGGGAAATGGAAGATAAGCACGAGTGATAAGTGAGGTATCTCTTTTTTAATTTCCCCCTCCTTTTTCTTTGTCACAAGAAAGTGTGCTTTGATTACAGGCATCCCCGCTTCCTGTTGTTTTCCACAGAGCTGTTGTCTTGCTGTCCCCGCCTCAGTGCAGGACTTCCATCGTCTCCATAGCCTGGGTGAGCGTGGATGTAGGCCGGGCAGGATCTTGCGCGGGGAGGTAATCCAAAATCAGTGGGTCGGTTCAGGCCGCCTTTCCGTGCACGTGAACTGTTAACTGCTGCTGTGGTGACAACTGGTTACCTCTTCGCCCCACGGTATTTTCACCCATGTTCTCTAGGCTGTTTGTTAGGAGGCCACGTGGCAGAGTCCAAAGCTTTATGTTCAAGATGTGTTTCTTCTAGTGCTCTTGTCACAGACCAAAATTGGGTAGATTTGATATAATCTGCTCTTGATTAATCCGCGCTATTTCTTAATGCTTGAAGTTCTAGTGCCTACAGGAGAGCACCCATTACTCGTTTTGTTGTGCTTATTTTTCCCTGCTCAGGAATTAGAATTAGACTAGAATATGGTCCAGTGAGTTAAAGGGTAGAAATAAGAATGATGTTGTTGCGACCAGCATTTGAAATTCCTTTGAAACTTTGGATTTGAGCTTTTAAAATACATGAGTCATATTTTCAGTATTACAGGAACTGAGGCAGGAAAGCTATCTGAATTGTGTCTCCAACTGGTAAACTTTGATGCAAAATATTGCTATCTCATGAAAAAGTTGTATAGCTGTAGGAGATTTTACAGGAAGAAATGTTTTTCACTGAGAGAAGAAAATCATATCTTAGCATTATCGCAGAGTCCCCCATAAAGAAGCAGTACTTCTACACGACAGGAAGCCTGTGAACACGAGTCTGGGCGTTTCTTCTTGTAACTGAGCATCAGTAAAAAACCTGAACCGTTTGCCATCATTTAGTACTTATTTCCCTTCTTGACCATTTCCACCTTTAATCTTCATTCCTTTGGTATATAGCTTTCTATCCCTCAGAATTTTCTTGTTGCTGTATACAGAATTGTTTAAATTTTGTGCTGTGAGTGTCTATTTCAGAGTGTGGTTAAAATTGTTGATACTCTGTAATGTACCATTGCCCTGACTTTTTTCCCGTATGGCACTGCTGCAAGAAGTCTTCATGCCTAATCTGCATGCAAAGATTTTAAGTGAAGTGTGTCTGACTTTATGCTTCTATCATCCACCCCCTGCTATGGGAAGGCATATGGCTCACTTTGATAGGCATAGTTCATATAATTGTGTATTTATCAACATTAGCTCATTTACTGTGCTTTATGGGTTTTCTCAAGTCACTCAGTTGTCTTTGATCTCCTCTAATTGTAATGTCACTTGTAAATTATGGTGTTTCACAGCTTTATATCTCTTTATAAAGTATTAGTAAAAATACTAAATCCTCTCTAGATTAGAGTTATGTGTAATCCTGCTACAAGTACTTACAAGTTTTTAAGGGTAAACAAAGTCAAATATACCTCAGAAAAATAAAACCAATGATATATCTTTTTTCAAAGGGCGGAGAACTGATTGAAAGTATTGGTAGTTTTGGCCTTAAAAGCCAGACGCTTGTCTAATTCATGTGGAGTTTGCTACTACCTGCAACTTTTTTTTTAGCTTCTAGCTTGGAGAACAGAACTAGTTTGCTTAAATTTAGAAGTTTGCACATAAAGCATTCTTAGCAGCGAACTGACTTTTGCTGTGCAGTTCTGTTTCAGAGTAAACAACAGTTTAGCAATTGATAAAACTTTTGCTAGTCCATAGCCATGCTTATTAGAGAGCAGTCCTCGGTCTGTCTATATGGTATGCAGGAATTTGACATTTCTGTAGTAGTCTTTTGAGCAGGAGCAACCATAGCTTGCATTAGAGAACTTACAAATGTATCCCGAGTAAAAGCAGAAGTTTTAACATCATTGGTTTCTAAATTTTGTAAGGGCATAGTTGGATTTTTCTCCCTGCTAAACCCGATTTAAGCTGCTGCTCGTTGGTCACTCACTCCTGAACCACAGTTCTCAACGCAGAGTTGGAGACTGCAGAATCAGTAAAAATACACAAGTCTGCGTTCGCTACAAGGGAAATCACACCACTGATCTACTGTGGCTGTTTTTTAAAGGCAGGATGCAACAGAGGGGGTTGTTGGTGTCTAGTTCCAGATCATCTCAGGGATACACCTTACACCGCATCCCTCAAAAACTTGTGTTGGCGAAACAGGGGGAGCTGTGGAAGGCTGTAACTCTTCATCTCTCTCTTAAAACTGTGGTTGTAGCTGTTAATTTTATCATTAGGAAAAGAGTTTTTATAATAATTTTTTTTCCAATGTACTATATGACAAAATTGAGAAGCATACTTTTATAAACGCATATAAAATAAACTAAGAATTTATCCTTCTGTGAATGGTTGAATGCATAATTGATGAATGTCTTTGTCACCTGATGGCCTGTGTGGAGAACCTAGAATCCTTCAGCAACACTACATATCCCTCTCCCTCTCTCTGCGCTAGGGTAAGACCGAGCGTTATCCCCTGAGATAAACCTGTGGTTTGGTTGCCAGTCCGCAGAACTCGTTCAGAGCACTCTGCTCCGGCGGGGTTGTTCTGAACGGCAGCAGATCCAGAGGTGTCGGTGGGACAGAGCAATAGACTCAGATGGTCCAAAGCAAAGGTTCGGATTTCGGGTCTGTCATTTCTGTTTTCTTTTAGGCACAGAGCCTTGTTGACTTAAACTACTGAAAACTCTATTGCCAATTAGCTTGTGGTACTTCATATATTTGTGAAGTGTGAACGCTCTCCAGACACCCTTCAGATGACAAAGATTCTTCTTTCTTTAAGGTGAGCTACAAATGGTGCCTCAGGCCTTGAAGGATATGATCATAAACATGCCTGTATTCAAAATGGTCGTGTTCTGTACCTGTCTGATCTCTTCTGTTGGATCGTTTGAAAGCTATAAAAATATTAATCTTGTGAGCATGTTGCAACTGGATGTTTGCGGATGTAGATTCTTGCCTGCTCACTAGAGTGGAGTTAAAGTATGTAGCCATCGGCCAAAAAAAAGAAAAGGCTGTCTTTTACTAGGGGCTGTAAAAAAATACATTTATCCAAAATCTAGGGTAGTAACTTTGAACATTTTAAAGAGGACATAGCACCAGATGCCTTTTGAACCTGTATGTACTTTGGGGAAAAAAAAAAAAAGGGAGAGGAAAAAATGTATCCTGAAGAGAAAAAGGGATGAGGAATACAGTAAATGTAGCAGTAAGATAGTCGCACGCGTCTCCCACGTAGCGTATCAGTTGTGGGCAGGTTTCTCTTGTTGCTGAGGGACTTGGTCTGCACAATTGTGCAGGTGGGGCTTTTTTATCCTGTCATCACAGAAGTCAGTTTCTTCCATGTTTTCATCAGGTAATATATTTACTTCCCTGGTTCCATCCTTATGCCCACGTGAACAAAACTTCTGCACTACTGATGTCCATAAAGAAAAGTGATATATTAACAGAATGTTTAGCCTATAGTGTGATGTTTAAAGTATCTTGACTTACTGTGTCTGGAAACTTTAAAACCTATTTTTCATGTAAACCTTTGAGCCACCTTTCACATAATCCATTTTTAATTGCTTGCATCATCATCGCAAGGGGATAAGTTGTCATCTGCTGTCTCTTCATCTGAGCACGTGACTGCAGGCTGGTAGGCATAATGCAGTCTGTCTGAGTTTGGTGCTGCGCCGAGCGTGAGAACGTAAATCACTGCCTGGTTTGTCGGCGAGCACCGCTCTGTCCATGTAGCAGGATGGAGCTAATAGGAGCTACGCACACCTAGAAGTGTACTGACATGTCTGGGAAGTAATTCCAAAAATCAGATAAATTTTAATCATGTCTTCATCTAAAAACTGTAGAAATGGAGTAACTCTTGGTTTGGTTTTTGCTTTCACATATACTGTAAATGATGAAAAAACAAGAGTCTTTGGCTTAGAGCTGAGATGTGCTGTGTTGCTTAAGGGTAGATTTTTAAGAATAACTTGTACAATAAATAACATGTCAGTGTCCCAGCAAGTTGAATTTAGCTTATTGGAGCTTTTTTCTTCTCTACTAATGAGTATTGCTCTGACGTCCTTGGTGATTTATTCCTGCTGCTTGAGTTAATCTTGTAGCTAGATAAATACGAGGATTTCTAGTGATGGGATGTTGCTCATTGTTTTTCTCATGTTTCCGTCATGAAATAGATAGGGTCTAGCCTATCCTAGTTACAGTGTTCATAAGAATTATATTACCTTTCCAGTGTGAATTACTCTGGTGACTTTTGTTACCGGCTTCGGGTCAGCAATGAGAGGCTCAGGAACGGGCAACACGGGTAAGGACAAAATGTGGGAGACTCAACCTGCGTAAGGAAAGCGAGAGGAATATGAAGGGAAGTGAATAGGAAGCTGTGGAAAAGCACCGCCTTTGCTGTCATGCAGGGAGCCTGGAAAGGCCGGGGTTCTCTTTGGGCCCGCACTATGCACAGAGGGGTTACTTGGTCCTGGCAAAAATGTCTGGTGTCTCTGAAGAAATAACAGGAGCAGCAGTGGAAAGTGGGGAGTAGAGACGAACAACAATGAAGATTAAATGTGGTTTCCTACACTCAGTTTAGTGATTTCTCGTATTTATTCTTGCCTTCTCAACTGTGTATTCTTGTTCCTTCCTTGCATCAGTGATTGTACACTGCAAGATCAGCTGGTTCAGAAAAACACACCACCCCCACTGCAAAAAAAGCATAGCTTTGTGTCAGATGAACTCACAGAGCCTGTTTGCTTTGCAGCTGTTTGACCATTGGATCAGCCACAAAAGAAAGCGTTTCCCCCTTTGGCACCCTGCAGCCTCGCTGTGCGCAGAGGAGCGGTGCGAAAGCCGGACTGGCAAGCTGCTCGAGCAAACTGGTGAA
Source organism: Chroicocephalus ridibundus (assembly GCF_963924245.1). Taxonomy (NCBI): domain Eukaryota; kingdom Metazoa; phylum Chordata; class Aves; order Charadriiformes; family Laridae; genus Chroicocephalus; species Chroicocephalus ridibundus. The sequence continues at coordinate 517,959 of NC_086290.1, read as the reverse complement.
TCTGCCCCGCATCCATGCTGGGGTGCCCAGAAGTCTGCTGCCTTTCTACAAAAGGAGAACATCTGGGAGGTTTTTAGGAGGCGGTGCTTTTGTGTACTAGATGTAAACAAGCTAATTGTGCATAGTGCAGGCAATAGGTATTATCTAAAGAGACAGTTAAAGCTGTTAAAGTTAAATGTGATTTACTCCAGCGAATCCCTGCCGTTGCCTGAAGAGATGGTCTCTGCCCCACGGCGTGGGATTGAAAGGTGACTCTCTTTCATGGCCTGGTTTTTGCTCTGATCGACTTTCTGCGTGGTTTGATGAAACCGTTTCAGTGAGCCTCCATGGTAGAGAGGATGGAAAAGCCGCTATTTTCAGAATAATTGTAGAGTATTTCAGGCTAGAGGCTTCAAATTGAACAGCTTTACTTTTTTTTTCCTTGCACATTTGCATCTAGTTTGAAAATGTTAATGCAGGCCAGCCTAGAGCTAGATTGTCACTGCTTCTGTTCTTTTGCCTCTTAAGTAGAGAGTTTCAAAATTCAGCATAGGTGTCAAGAATTTTCTCAGGTGTATGCTACAAGATGAAGCATTTAACAACTTTTCTGAAAAATTATTGAAATGATTGAAAATACATTATTTTGGTCAGAGACTGAAATCTACGGAGAATAGTAGCACATCCTTACTGTTCTCCGCAAGTCTGCTATTAATCTCCCCCAAAAGTTTCAAAGGATCTCACATTAGAATTTTGAGCTATACTAGAACCATTTATACCATTCACAAATCTGTAGTTCTGCAATATCCATCAAAAGGTCATCTCGGAATACTTAAGTCAATTCTCAGGCATTCTTTGCTACAGCAGAGAACTTAAATCTGTAAACTTTTCTCTCGCGTTTAGGAATTTTAAGGAGTTATGTGAATAAGATATGCTGAAATGTATTCCCAAAGCAGCAGAACAAGAGAACGTATTTTCTGAGTTTTTGTTATGGCTACATAGATCTCGGTGTCTTTAATGTGCAGGAGCAATGTGAGGATTAAGAGAGATGAATACAAGGAGGCTTCAAGGTGCATTTATAAATGGTACCAGCGTATGTTGTCTGATTCATCCACCTCTAAGGTTTGTGGGAAGCAGCCTACATCCTTCCTGGACGCAGCTTCGTAGCTGTGGTACCGCAGTGAGGGGCTGTAGGGGATGAGGATTTGGAGGGACAAGGAAAGATGTAGGACAAAGTCTCCCATTCTGGGTGACATCTAACCGCTGGGCGGTGACACAAGAGCCAGGCAATGTAACTATGGACTTTATTGTCTGAGGGATGAAGTCTGGTTGCTTGTTTTCCAATAGCGAACCAGTTATCCATACCCAAAGGAGTGAGTAACACAACTCAGGAAGTATCTTCAGCCAGTAAATCCCAGTCTTGCGTAAGGAAGAAAGAGGTTTTCTTATTAACTCCTCCCGAGTTTGACTCATACCTGATTCTAAGGCTCTCACAAATCCTGCATTTGGTATTTCCTATTCCCATAAGGTGAATATGAGCATCTAAATTGACTTTGTGAGTTCCTTTCCTCAAAGAGCGTGCCTGGAGAGAGGCATGGTGGGGCCAGGGTCCTCTGCAGGGCTGGGCTTCAGAGAGCATCTCCTGGATGGTCCTTTCCTTCCAGCATCACGGCACCCCAGCTCTCGTGCCTGGCCACTGCCTGGCCGTGCAGGAGGTCAGGGAGAAAGAGCGTACTCGTTTGCGATAGCTTAAGTATGTATGTAAGTGTTTGTAGGATCAAAACCAACAGTTGTTTAATCTTGAAATCGAGATTAGAAAATCAGTAACTTTGCTAAGAAATGTGTTAATTGAAAGAACACAGCAGATAAAACAACTGGCTGTGTGGAAGGGTATAGCGCTCTAATTACACCTCTTAACACTGAGATAGATGTACATTTAACACTGATATCTTCATTAATAATTAATTTCATTGGTTTTCATCTGAGTGTTGTTATTAGAGACTCAATATTGCCTACACTTTCTCTTCAGAGAAGTTACCATACCTTTCAACGAGTTCAGATGTATGTTTTCTTCACTGGTTACAGAAACATACTGCAGGTAGTTTGAAGGGTTGTTTTCAGTGCCGGGGTGAGAAGAGTGACAGATAAAATTATGGAAAAGACAAATTGAGATCATCTCACATCTCTGCTCATTAGATCGTATTTTTGTAGAGGTTTCTAGTTGGTCCAGGCGTAAGCATTCATTTAGACAGTAAGCTTTGAAAGTGATCACTTTCAAGGAATTGTCACTACATTTTTATAGTACTTTTGTGGCATATCGTAGATAGAAACATGGAACGTGTACAGAAACTACATCAATACCATCTACTTGCTATTTTCAAAGTATTAAACACACTTCATAGCTATCTCTAATATTAGTTAATAGTGACTTCTCTAGTTAAACAAATGAATTGCCTTTTTCACACGTACTGGAATCGTTAGTGTGCTGCCTCCGCGATAATGAGGTTTGGGATTCTTGAGCACTAATCCCGTCTGTCCTCTCCACGCTATCCATGGCCCAGGGCAATTGGTTTAACTTTAGTGTTTTAATTTACTCTTTTGCAAAAAGAACACCAGAAGCATTATTCCCATTAACTTTTTATTACCATAATTAGTCACTTCCATGGTTTGTTCCGAACAGCAAAGCACTCTGCTATTACATGTCATTCTTTTATGCTAAAAACTGCACACGTGGTAAACTCGTACTGATCCTGGGTGTTCTTGATTTGTTCTAGTATTTTTCACACATCTTGGATTTTGCTACTTTTAGTAACTGCAACAAAATAGTATTTTAAAAATAATCTTTAAATGTCATGCTGCCTGGTTGCTTCTGCCTGACCCTCACGCTCTGTATGTAATTCCGATTTCAGTTTGCAAAGGTGAAGCACAGAAATAGCAATGTGCATCGATACTAATAATACCAAGTTCTCTGCTAATTTGGTTAAGTTTGGAAAGGTTTTAGAAAAAAGATAAGAGAATTTATAATCCTGAAAACTTGAATTTTCTTAAACATCAGTGGCTCAAAATGTAAACTATTTTGAAATATTGTTATTGCAGGCAAAATGCCAGCCCCTGAGCAGACCCCAGTGGTGGAGGAGGCGCTGCCGCAGACAACGCAGGAAACTTCCACAGGCCCAGGCATGGAACCGGAGACCACTGCCACTACCATTTTGGCTTCTGTAAAGGAACAGGTACATGCCTTCTTTTCAGCAATTTAGAAGTTCAGTGTGCGTTGTGGAGTTAATGTTGTCCTTTATTGCATTGCTGGAAAAAAACGTCGTTGTTCCTAAAATGTGTTGCCTAGCGTTGGTATAGTGTATTTTGTAGGTCAAAATGTTAGAATCTGATTATAAAGGGTTCATTTAATTGCATCGAACAGAAGCATCGTTATGGTATTCTGTGTCCTTTGGAATGCATGCACTGTTGTTGTAAATCAGACTTGAAATGCAGGTTTGTTGTTTAAAAAGGAAAAAACAAAAGCTAGCGTAGAATTGATGCAACATTGAGAACCAGTCCTTTTTGTACATTCTGCAAAGCTGTGTACAGTGTTACAGAAATTTGCACATAAAGGTTTTGGTATGATTAATTGTATTTTGTTAAAGAATGGGCTTCCAACTTTGAGTTTGGTTTCAGTTGTCAGTACCAAGGTAGTAACATATTTAAAATCTGCCACACGTTTATGGACATGTATCTTAGTCTCTACAGGGAAAATAAATCTTAGTCTCTACAGGGAAAATAAAATTGTGTTTCAAATCAAGTTCAGCCTTAATTTGTAAAGATCATTCCAGTGAAAAAAATTGCAGTTTAACAAAGAAACATTCTAACTGAAGTTTTGGGGTCTGTTTTTTGTTTTGTTTTGTTTTGTTTTTTAAACCCACAAAGAGAGAAGTAACAGTTTGGCTTTCATTGTCAGAACTAGAAATAATTATCTATCTTGGCTTAATACATAAATTGTAACATCTGAATTTCAGAATAAATCTGCTTTTCTGTCTCTGTTTCAGAACTTCTTTTAAGATAAATCAGTACTTGATCCAAGGTATTAACTGTGTATGCAAACACTTGATGTATTAGTTCTCATATGTTGTCCCATATTAGTGTTTTTAAAAAAGGTGAGAATTAGATTATATGGTCTTGATATCAATGGATTTTATAACCACAGAACTTTCATTAAATAAAAAATTTCTCCAGGATGATGAAATTTGGATCTTTATTTTCATGCCTGAATTAATAGTTTCAAGAGTATTTTAAGATGACAGTAGCAACCCTAATAATTTCTTAGTGATATTAAAACTAATATTAAACCTTCCAACGTGGAGGATATTAATGCTGGAGACTGTTGGGATGGGAGTAATCACAGTCGTCTGGGTTAGAGTGATCTTGAGTCACCTCTCGTCCTCTGAGACAGTAACTTGCCTTGTGGCATCTTAGCTTATTGCAAATGTCAGTTAGAACTCATTTGCTTAATGTGCATTTGTGGTGATTTTAAGTTGGTCCATTTTATTTTGCAGTTCGCAAAGAACATGCCGATAATGGTGGCTTAGTTGGTGAGCGGCACTGCAATAAGCGACAGTGCTGCGATCGCCAGCGATGGCGCTGCTGTGATTGGTCTCCAGAGTTGCCTTTGTGCGGTTTTGACGCAGTAGTGATTGCTTTAGCTGAACATACAGTTACGACCGCGTTGTCTATATCGGGTTGGTACATGATAAAGTATACAGTACAAAGGCATTTGTTAACATCCCCTTTCCTACCCAAGAAATGTTTTTTATCTTGTTCTTAGAAGAAAAAATGATAATGGAGTATTTCTTCATTTTAAAAAGGAGGCTAAAACCTCTTCCCCTTTTCGTTCCTAAAAAGACTATTAAATATGTGGACTAATAAGTAACTCAATTCTGATGAAAAGAAAAAATTGTGTTTAATAGTGAAAGACAAACTTCAGAACGGTAGCCTAACTTTAAAATGAATTTAGAATGAATACAAGGGGTGGGAAGATATAAATTGTACTTCACTCTTGAAAATGATAATGTGAAAGAATTAAGAGCTGAACTGTTGCTTTCTGGTGTTTTTTCTGTTGATAATAATTATGGACACTGACATACTCAACACCCTTCCTGTATGGCAGAAAGCCCAGGACAGAATATTTTCCAGTGCAGTTATTTACTTTGTTAAGCTTGGACAGAAACTACCGTGCTGTTTGCTAGGGCCTAACTTCCTCCTGTGCAGGAATCTCTCTCTATCTGGAGTAACTCTGTATTTGTAAAGTAGTGTTGCCACACCTTAACTTCATTACTTCAGAAACATTTATTACAGTGGAAACACAATTCAGAAAAGATTTCATTGCTGCTTGTCAAAAAAGATTTTACCTTAATAAAAACTTTTAAAATTACTACAGTAGTTCTGAAATAAGTAGATACGTTTATGGAATGACTTAGTTAAGCTTTCTACAGTAGCAGCATAGATACAATTATATAAAAAGTTGCACTAATTAGCCGACAAGCCACTTAAAATGAACTCTCCATTTGTTTCTTTTCCCTATGACCCCAAATCAGTTTAAAGCAACATTTTTACCAAACTCGAGCGTGTCCCCTGAACCGTCTCTCCCGGAGGCCAAATTGGCAGCCAGCTGCGTGCTTCTCTCTTGATTACGTCTGAGGAAAGGAACATTGCAATTCACTTCCAGTGTCATAAAATAACATGTGCGGAACAAGTGTAATCTTTGAAGAAGCTTAGATTTCTACAGCTTTGTAGTACTGCAAGTTCCGTTTCAATGTGCAAACACACGGCTACCCCCACAGCCTCTTGCGGCTCTGGCTGGGGCCGGGGCAGCGTTCTTCTGCCAGGTTCAGGCTGTCTGTGGGTGCGCTTTGGGTGAAAGTCAAGGGAAGGACCGACTCTTACTGGTGTAGGTTTCATCTCTACTGGAGGAGTTCCTTTTTGAATGCAGGGAGATCCTAAAGCTAACCGTAATGAAGCTGAAACGTATTTTGGCCTTTTCTTTTTTTTTTCTTCTAGTGGATTTGATGGTGGCTTGTCAGGTTTTTTTGTGGTGTTTGTTTGGGGAGAGAGTTGTTTTGGTTTCTGTTTTCCAAATGTCTGTTTCGCTTCTAAAATATTACTAAGTTTCTGTGCTATAACAGACAGAAGTATCTTAGGAAAAGCTGAAACAAGTTTTAAGTAAAACTAAAGCGTTAAAATGTATGTGTCTGTATTTCTGAATCCTGGGAGTATTTGGGTAGAAGTTTAGTTGAGTTCTGTAGGGAGTCTCTTGCCATATTAAAAGTAAATTAATTTCATAGTAAAGTAAAAAGTTGTAAAGAATTGTCAGGGCAACATCATAGCAGTAACTGGGGGGGGCGGGATGTGGGGGCAGGTGGTTGCCCGCTACCCCAGGCAGACTTGTGGCATCACGGCTACTACACACGCGCAAGCCGTGTACTGCTGAGTTCGGAACGGATTGCTGCTGAACTGGCAAGATTAAAGGGGATCATTTGGAATTGTGAATTTCCTGCTTAGCGTGTTAGTTTTCCTTTTCGGTGATTGGGCTGAGAGAAAAGGTCTCACAGGAAAAACTACCCATCCATCCAGTTTTCAAAAGTAACACGAATATGCTGGGTTTAATTTCTTTGCTAAGAGAGAAGCACTTGCAGCAGTGGCAGGTTTGGGGTTTTTTAGTTTCTTTGTTCTTTGGTTCCTTGGTCTAGTTGGTTTTGACACCTAAAGACAGACAACTTTTCACCTTTTCTTTTGTAAATAGGTGACAATAGAGCAAGAATGATTGGGTATGCTTTCAGATGAATAATCATAAATCTCTTGGGTTTTCATAGAAGTGTTCACTTTTGTTCAACACTTCGGCAAAACATTTCCTTTTGTATAACTGTATTGAACCATATCATATACTTAGAAAGGGTGCGCTTTACTTTTTGCCCTTCTTTATTGTTTAACTACAAAATTCTTCACATAGTTCTTGAGATGTTTTTATAGGATTTGGGGAGGAGAGGCAAAACCCTATCTTTTTCAGATGGAAGTGGGGGAAAGAACACATTCTCCATACAGCAAAGAGTCTATGATTGCATGATTAAAAACATCTTTGCTAGAATGACAGTACTTTGATACTAAGTTCGGGAGATTTCTTTACCAATTCAGATATGTAGTGCTTTATATCAAGTACTGTGTAAGCCGACTGTGTAGGAATGCTGCTTCAACAAGATACTTGAGAAAAAGACTTACTAAATGCACTGTCGGTAATTAGGCATGAACATTGGACTGTCTCACTCTGAAATTCTGATTTGCATGCATCTAGTGATCAGTAAGTGGATAAATGCGTATCAGTTCTGAAATGAAGGCTGTACTTTTTATTAAATGGACTTCCAAGCTTTGTGTGAGTGAAACAAAAATCTTTGCCAACTTTTTTTACATTACTGGAAGAACTGGATTTTTCCAACTGTCTTAATACTGTGTTCAATTGCATAGGTCATTCTTCCCTATGTATTCTGGGAACTTTGAAGTTTACCGTTTGTGCTGTTTGCAAGCATTTCCAGTTTTGGTGAATCAAGTCTGAGAAGTCCACTTCCCAAGGCTCTTATTCTAGGACAAAATATATACCGCTCATGTCTCAGATGAAATGACTAACTCATTTCCTTAATCAAAATTCTGGGTACTCCTTTATTCATATGAAGGCTTAGAAATTATTTTTTCTTTCTATTACGTACTGTTGGGCTTCTGTGGGGAAACTCCCCTTGAAAAAGAGCCTGCCTAGAACTATGGATACCCCTGAAATATCCTGGAGTATTTATTTATACCTTTTGTAACACTTACGTTTAGATTACCAGGCTCTCTACTCATCGGCAACTGAACGCGGGTGACCAGCTGACAGAGCAGGATCTGTAGCTTTCCCATTTAAAAGCATTGTAACAAACAGTTTCCAAAGAGGGTGCTGCTCAAATGTAGTCAGCGAATACCTCAAGTGGCATTCTTCCTTCCTATCGTTGACTAAGAGTAAGCTTTCCATGAACTGCTTAAATTTTGATCCCTCATCAGCTAGAGCAGCACTAAACTGTTTTACCAGACTAATGAACAATGCAGGCATAAAAGTATTAAGGGCTTTAATGGTCTGCTGCTGTTGAATAGAGAGTAAGCGTGATCAGCCAACAATTGTAGCTGTGTCATTTCACGTCCTGTAATCTGTGATTTTCTTTACCCTGTCCAATTTTTCATCTTTTGTCCTATTTTGAAGGATACTGAGATACTGAAAGCATGCAAATGCAGTTGTGTGCGTGAGTAAACTTTATTTTTACAGAAAATGTTGTGTTTCATCTAATATGGTTAGTTAAAAGCACAGGATATTTTCTCAATAGGTTCTGGTAGAGAATTTAAATATTAGGTCACTACAGTGGGATATTCATATTGGGAAAAATACAGTATTCGGTGTGCTTTTAAGTAGTCAATTGCTTGGTCTATCTTAGAATTACGAATTACAGCATGTGGAAACATGGTGAACGCTGTAGATCAGTGCAGGAGGTTCATGTGAAGAAGGCATAAGTGAACTTCACATTGTTTGTCGTCTTCATTGCACGTTTGTATCATAGAAATGTCCAACGTGTAATTGCCTTCTTTTAGCACCATTTGAACTTTCATAGGCAGTGGGAGTTGCGTGGCTCTGCTTTGTTTGTTGCAGTTGATTGAGAAACAGTAAATGCAAGGTAGAAGTATTCCTCTCAAACGCTGGCTACGCTTTCTTAGATCAACTTGAACTACTGGAAGAGGCTCGACTGAATTGTTCAACAGGCAACATTTTTATAATTAGGAAAACACTTCATAGTTCAGCTTACAATTGCCGCCTTAATATTTCACGGAGATCATGACATTTGGCAATCGAAGCAACTTGGCATATCCCAGCATTACTACAACTTGAAATAACACCCTGTCCTAGCCCTGTCTTCTACCGCAGCAGCCACTGACAACCGGTAGAAGCCAAGAAGCTGCAAGAGATTCATCTCTCTGTCCATGGCATTGTCTCTCTCAGATGGCCCACCTTGCCTGATCCTGCTCTGACTAGCCAGGCACGTACCATTCAAAAAGAGTTTGTGAGCTGTCTTCACTGCTTGTGCTATCGCTGCTGATTCTTGCATAGCTGTCACTAGAAAACCTTCAGTTAGCCAGTTAGACCACTGTTTGTTTAAAGTTTTAAGTGTACCTGTGTTTTGCCAGAGGTTTTCCAGTCACAACAGGGCAGGAAGAACGTAATTTTGGTTTGTCAACATTGTGAATGTAGACTCCTCGTTCTCAGCCATGTTACTGAGGGATGCAGATAGAAAGCCCAGAATTGCCTCTAAACCTTTTTTGATTATCCAAAGCCTGCAACAGGAGGATGACGATCTTTATGGTCAGTCATACAAGTTACATCCCAATTACTTACCTGTTTTCAAATATTTGCTGTTAATAGCCCAGCATAGTGTGTTGGCAATTGTTTTGACTTGCCAGGGAGCCACGAGCCTGTTAGAGGTACTCAGCTTTCAAGTGAAAAGAGTATGTTGTTTTCAGGATTGGGATAACTTGTCTCATCTGTATCTTGTGGCAGTGAAGATCTTAAAGTGTCTTCTTGAGTGAGATCTCAACGTCATTGCAGGCGAATTCCCACTTGGCGTGCAGAGCTTGCCAAGTAAGAGCCGTTACTGGTCAGCTGGGGTGTACACTTCGACATCCACAGAAACTTCAGCCTCCGAAAGGAAACTATACAGCTCTAAAATTTGATAGCTTTTGGGTTTCACTTATGGAAGCTTGCCTGCCTGCAGCCGTTACGATTGCCTTGCCAAAGCAAGTTGCTTTCTTCTCTTTCTTGAACCATGTATATGCTTCCTGTTCCTTAAATGGAGCTGTATTTAAAGCTAGCGTTTTTTGTAGCTTTGTGTTAAGAAATATGGTCTGTGGTTTTGCAGTGGAATTTAGGTTATGCATACAAAACCTGTAGTTTTATAATGTGATTAAGTTTAGTTACTGCTAAACAGGTGGATAGAATTACAGGGATATTTTTTTCCCTCAATGTGTATTGAATAATTTTGAGAAAAAAAAAAAAAGTAGCTCTGGGCCAAGGCATTGTAGTGTGTATGGCTGAGAAGATTTGGTTGGTCCTTTTGGTGCAGTACGGCAGCATATTCTGTAATCTACATCTAGAAATTTAGTATGTTCTTGCCCCATAGATGTTCTGCAAATGAAAACAAGCTTATTAGTTGTTTTATTTGACTCTTGTCATGTCATTTTGTCGTAAGCCAGCACTATAAAAATCAGCGAATTGTGATTTTTGCCTAGGGCAGCAGCTTCTCTGTGTTGCTAGCAGCCAGCATTGTATGGGAGCATCCTGTTCGAGGAGCGTGCTCTCCCACTGCTTGCAGAGAAGCTGGCTAGAGAAACGCGTTCAAAGAGATTCCTGGAATAGATAGTGTACTGTCTGAGAGATAAACGTCATGGTGGCAGGTCTCCATTCAGAGTGGTATAAAACGTCATTATAAGGAAGCATAGACTATGAAGGTGATCAATGCACTTATTTATTCCATCATTTATCAGCAGTCCTTGCTAACTGCGGAGGTCCCCGTTGACTGGCATCCTAGCAAATGTGTCGCCCATCCACAAGAAGGGCTGGAAAGAGGACCCAGGGACGTACAGGCCTGTCAGTCCGACTTCGGTGCTGGGGAACGTCATGGAGCAGATCCTCTTGAGTGCCACTACATGGCACATGCAGGACAACCAGGTGTCCAGGCCCAGTCAGCATGGGTTCCTGAATGCCAGGTCCTGCTTGACTAACCTGATCTGCTATGACAAGGTGACCCGCTCACTGGATGAGGGAAAGGCTGTGGATGTTGTTTACCTGGACTTTAGTAAAGCTTTTCACGCCGTTTCCCATAGCATTCCCCTGGGGAAGCTGTCTGACCATGGCTTGGACAGGCAAACACTTCGCGGGGTGAAAAACCGGCTGGGTGGCCGGGCCCAGAGAGCGGTGGCGAATGGAGCTAAATCCAGTCGGTGGCCGGTCACGAGTGGTGTGCCCCGGGGCTTGGTACCGGCACCTGTTCTGTGTAACGTCTTTATCAACGACCTGGACGAGGGGATCGAGCGCACCCTCACTCAGTTTGCAGAGGACACAGAGGTGATTATTGGAATGAGGCGGACCTTTATTTTTCAGGCGAAGAACTTGAATGTACTCTGATGAGTTCTCAGGGAGGGCGGGAAAGAAACTGTATACTGATCAATACTGTATAAAGAAAGTACACTACGAAATGAGAAAAATATGGCATAACTTCATCTTTCTGTATTTTATCTTGATCCCTTTTCTCTGCTGCAAAAAAATAGTATTTTCTGTAGCTGTTACATTTTTATAGTGTTTTAGAGAAGACTTTTCTTGTATTGGTCATTCTTTTACTTTCAATGGGGCTTTTTTGTCTTCTAAACCTGTAATTGTTTTACATGTGTAAAATGTAAATCATTATTGATTTTTCTGATGATCCCAATTATCTGGTTCGTCTCTTAAACACCTTTAAGACAAAAGTGTGTGTGACAAATTAGTTGATAAAACTGTGATTGTGTAGACGCAAGCTTGGTTGACAAACCCAGATTTTATTTTCCCTCTGATTTCTGCCATTGTAACTGTTGGAACTGGAGCTTTGTCTTGTTTCCTTTGTTACGTGCTCCTTTTTAATTGATTTACTTTATGTAAAAAGTCTTTCTAGACAATGTCAACCTTCTTTGAGGATTTGGTAATTCACTGTAACTTTTTCCTTCTGGAACGCAAAATGGCAAACGTTACCTAGTGATAATATTTGCCTTATAAAATGCTTTCCTGCAGAAACAGATGTGAGCTGGTGTGAAGGACTGTGTTAGAGTGCAGGAGAAGACAGTACAGGGAGGAGAGAGCCCAGATGAGTATGTATTCATAGCATCTATTAAGAGTATGTTTTCTAGAATAATGTTATTTTCATTAATGCTTCTGCCTGTAATGAAAAGGCAAATTAATAGACTGATTGAATAGAAGCAAATAATGGCTAGCGTATGGGGGCTTTTTTCATTTAATTAAAAGACCAGTAAATAACAATAAACAACTTGAGTCTTGTGTTCAGATTCACAGTTTGGATCAATGACATTGCTATTTAAATATTGATTTAAAAGTAAGGAGCAGGAAACAGCTTTAAACATAGGGTAAATGTTTTATATTATTTCTGCAAACAAGCAGTGCAACACTGTTTATTTTAAAGATTTATGTTTGTTACATGCTATATAATACATCATGTGTTACTTGGGAGAAAGCTTGTCTTGCTGAAATTCGCTTCAAAACTTGCAGAGCTTCAGCATCTGAACGTTTTTTGGAAATCGTGGCATTCTCCACTAGCACGTTAATGACTGGCTGGTGAATCAGCTTTTAGGTGGATGTATTATCTGTATTCAGACTTAAAGCTGGAAAACAAATTCTTATTTGTAAATTTCTTTGATTTTTTTTGCTTAATACACTTTTTAATATTTTTCTCTCCAAAACGCAAACCGTCCAAGTGAGCTGACTGTGGGTACCTCTTTGGTGTAACGTGAGGTTGAGTCGTGTCAGGACCTGCTCTCAAACTGTGACAGCTGGGTCTGCTGCTGGATGCACTTGGGAGTTGTGCAAGCCTTCGGATATTATCCATTCTTCCTATGCCGTGTACAGGCCCGTGAGATTTGCTGTGGTCCACAGGTTATCATATTCATGAGGTTTTTCATATTGGGTCTCAGAATTAAAAGGATTTAGCTTTAGAATTCTGTCTAGAAGCAGGTTTTAATAAATTCCAAGTTTAGGACATATGTCCTAAAATGTTCTTTCAAGTCTGAGCATTGACTGTGCTAACCTTTTCGGATGCTGAAGCTTGACAGTAAACACCAACCTACTGGAAGGGGTGGCCAGGGGGAAGTTGAGGACCACATCTCTCTCCCGCTGCTCCCGTGGTTTGCATGGTTATTTTTAACAGAACTACAGAGTTTTCTGTTCTGGTGAACTGTTGTTAGTAGAGCAATAGTAGAAAAATGCATGTTCTGTAGATGGCTTTGTCCTGTGGCAGCAGTGGGCGAGTTCCACGTCCTGGCGGCACAGTCTTGCTGGCCAGTATTTGGAGTATGAGGGCGTGTGTTTATTCAGTTTGGGTAGTGACCTCGGAGACATGTCTGAAAAGTCCACAATTCCTTATATCATCTGGGAGGGGCAGGAGCTTGTGTGGCTTATCTTTACCAGGGCAGTTTGCTGTATGGAGCTTGAATCAGACTTGCAGAACTAGCTTTCTCTTTTTTTTTTTTTTATTTTACTTTATTTTTGTCATCTAATATATCGAGTCGTTTTGGCAGTACGGCAGCTGCAGTGTGACATGTCCCTCAGCTGGCTTCCCGAGGAAGTCAGTGCTGATTAGCCCTCTGTTTGGAAGTTCTTGGAGGTAATCTCATTGTGTAGAAAAAACTTTATCCCTACTTCTGCAAGGTAAATCCTGCTTTAAGAGTCGCTTTTTAGTGTACTGTTACTCTGACCGCCCTCTTGCTGTGCTGAGAAGGCCTCCCGGAGCGGAGCTGTGAGAGGCAGAGGTACCCGCAGGCTGCCGAGAGCCATGGCTGCGTTGCTGAGCCGTGCTTCACCTTACTGAAAGGATGTACAAACTGCAAGAAACAGCGCTTTCAGGGACCATCAATGACAACGAAATATTTAAGCCTCGTTCCATGTAACGTAAGGTGTGAAGGAATAGTTTGCATTAACTATATGAGCGAAGGTGACTTTGCATGCAAGGCATACAGTTGCATGACTTACATTCAGGGAAAAAAACCCTTATTAGTAGTTTGCACTTTAAAGTTAAAGGAATGCTTCCGTGCTGTATTTGACTTGTATACAAGACTTGCTTCATGAGATTATTAAGTATCAGCATTCCTCTATTTTTAAATAGTATTGAACAGTTTACTTAAACTTCAGGGGATGTAGAGTATCAGTTTGAAAAATAATACAATTGCTCTGATAGAATCCTTTTCTGTCATGAACAAAATCAAACTGTGGATGAAAACACGACTAATGTCCCTTGATGGCATAGTATAGTTTTCACAGTATCATATTTATAGAAAATGCTTCCAGATTTTAATAAGATGCAAACAGTCTGTGCAGCGCTTGTGTTCCCCTGCCGTCCTCCGAGCATCACCTTCAGCTTCTGAAAGCCTTCTAGAGGCTGAGGTTTGGTACCTTTGACCAAGAGATAAAACAAAAGCTGAGATCAGGAAAGGTAAAATAGCACATGTCTACACTCAGCCACTTTGAAATAATAAATTTTAAGTTTTTGAAGACCGAAGTCAGAACACAGCGTAAGTTAGGATTTGAAGTTTTGCAGTGGGAAGGGTTAGGATACCATAGTTTCCAGTATGCCTCTGTTCTAGATGAAATTGAAGACTGACTTTTATAGGCACTGATTTTGTTAGATTGTGGCAAGATAAGGAGATACAAAAATTTTAACTGCAGGAGAAATAAAATCCACAAATGCTTAAACATGTTTTTCCCTTTGTAATAGGTGATAAATTAATATTTGCATGAATCACTGATTTTAAAAAACCATTAAATTCCCACTTTAATCTTCTAATAGTTTATTCCACTAAGGAAGAGTCAAAACAAGAAACATGATTGTGACGAAACAGTGATTGTTTCAGAATTAATACACACCCATATTTTAACATCAAGAATGCTTTTCTTTTTATTTTGAAATTTCAGGAGCTCCAATTTCAAAGACTTACCAGAGAACTGGAAGTGGAAAGGCAAATTGTGGCTAATCAGCTAGAAAGATGTAGGCTTGGAGCAGAATCACCAAGTATCGCCAGCACAAGGTACAAGTCCTGATGACTTTACTTTCCTATGTCCCATAAATTAAAGGGCTTTTTAGTGGTGCTTATGTCCTACATACGTATATTGTCACTGATAGTTATTCAGCTGTTAATATGTGAAGTATTAAAAAAAGATGCAAATTTGCTGTGAAGAGTTATGGGACAGTTTAAAGAGGCCTCTCTAATTGTGGATTACATTTTTCAATATAGAGTATGTAAAGCTTTAAATATGTTGAAGTTTGTTTTTAAGATTCAGCCAGAGAAATACAGTAGAGTTATACTTATTTGTATCAAAGTAACAGTGCTACTTAAATGCAGTACTCCAATTATATTTTTTCCTGAATTAATGATCTAGTTTCATCCATCTTTTCTGAAATACTTTCTGTTGTTACATTTGTTTTCAGGGAATATCTTGCTATAAATGTAATGTTAGCATATTTAAATAGTGTGAAACATACCTAATATTTTACATACAATGACAACAACTGTAGCAGAGCATTTTGTTAATATTTCAGCTTTAACTAGTATTCTGATTTATTTTTTAATTTTTTTTTTATTCTTTAGCAAACTTTTTAACTGTAAATGTGTTTGGGCACTCATTCATCTCGCGCATATTAAATGATTGGTAGCTCTTGGTTCTGAAAGCCTTGATAACAGTGTGTTCTCTTATGAAACATTTGTGCCTGCATTTTGGGTTACAGCGTAATTTCTTGCCTTAAATACTGTTTGTTTCTCTGTTCTTTCAGCAATAAACTTGGGTGTCATTTTGAAATGTTTCCTCCTGTGGCCATAATAAATGTTTCTGCAAGTTAAATGAAAAGTTTCTCCTACAAAAAGTTAAGAAACAGGAGGTGATTATTTAAAAGCAAATTTTAAAAATCCAGTGTATCAGCTAACACAGCTGGGTTTTATACGTCAGACTGCTTGACCTGAGTTGTCGTTTGACAGTATCGTTACCAGCATGAGAACTTTTGTTTAAGAAACTTTGAAATATTCAAAAATGTTCCTTGGACAAGATGACTATTTTGTACCCTTCATGCTTGCCTGTCTTCCCTCTAGATCCACATGTTTCTCCAGCTGTTGCTCAGATTTTGTTTTGAAAGCTAAAAAAGTTAATTTCCTATGGAAGAATAAGTAAAAAGCCTGCTATTTTATGCCTCCAGCCACCTTTCATTTGGTATTGAATGTTCATTTTCAGTGAATTTGCCTGAGTAATACAAAGGAAAAGGTATTTCTAGATCCCAGGTCCAGAGAATTTCACATACAGAGAACCCCAGAGTTAGCTTATCCCACAACTAATATCGTGTAGTTTTTGAAATCATGTACGATTACCGGTATCTACACAGTAAGTTAGGTCCTATACTTATATCAAATACTATAATTTACCAAGATGAAAACATAATTAATAGCATTGTGAAGCAATTTCTTCTTTTGGTTGCTTCCTTATGGCTAGATGATGTTTATTTGTATAAAAAAAGATGATGAAAGTTTAGGTGGAGAAAATACCAGCACATAAATTGGGTTGTAGTATACTTTGGTGCGAGTACGCTTGTGAATCTAAATAAACTCTTCAAGCCCTTGTTTTCTGGGCCATACTTTTTCCATAGTTAGTAATAAAATATTTTACACATTTAAAATTAATGCCTAATTATGTTCTCAGTTCTTACAGACACTTCTGTATCCTGAGTACTGTTCTTGTCTTTCCAAGCTTTGTTACCCAGCCGAGCCCGGTGCTGGGTAGATGGGAACGCTGTGCTGCGTTACCTTTGTACTGAGGGACGTGGCATTAAAACTTGGACAGTACGTTCTGAGATGCGTGTGTCCTTGGTTAATTTTTTGACTTATGCTTTTGTGTGGATATTCCTTTTAAGAGATGTATGAGAAGCTGGGAAAAAAATAAATTCTGTATTTGAATTAGATGCTTTAATTTCTTCACAACCAGTTGCTTCCAGCGTAGTTAGAGGAGTTGTCGCAAGAATCGCAGTAGAACAATCTCTTGGAGCGGTATCGCAGCAGACGCAGATATAGCAGCAAAACTTATAGCCATAAAAAGGTACATGTGTTTCCCCAAAGTAGGTGATGTAAATGTTCTGCTGAGGCTGACAGGAAATAAACACACATGGAGAGGGGCTGGGGAAGAGGCTTGGGAAGGGAGCGCCGTGCCGGGCGGTGAGGAGGGCTGAGAGCCTGCTCCAGAGACACCGGGAGGTCAGGCCTTGAGGGAGAGGGCATGGTTCTCCTCGCCGGGTATCAGGGCTGTCCCATACAGTGCCACATTGAAAAAATCAAAACAAAGCAATGACAAGAACTAAAAAGGCAAGCGAAACTAAAGCATAAGAGGCGTTCGCCTTTTTATTTTTATTCTTTGTTCAAGTTTTCTTTCCCCGAGGAAATCGACAGTGCTTTGTTTCAAAGATAGTGCTTTAATGTCCTTTAACAAGGTTACGACGTTCCGGGGCGTTTCGTTTCCGAGGTCCCGCTGGAGGTTTGCTGGCCTGAGTGGTGGCAGCAACGCCCCCGATTTGCCCGCTCCTGAACTGGATTCCTGCAAGCCGGCACTGGCGGGAGGTGGTGATGCTCTGCAGAGCAGGCGCTGCCCTGGAGCCGCGGGCTCCGGCTGTCCCTGTGTCACTCGGGTCACCCTCCGGCTGTCCCTGTGTCACTCGGGTCACCCTCCGAGCCAGCACCGCCCCAGGGAGGGAGCGGGAAACGCGACACCAGTACCTGAAACTAGCTTAGGCGTCTCTGCAGCTGGTACCCGCAGCTTCATGGCCCTGAGCCGAGCACGGCGGCAGCGTGGAGCGCAGGGATGTACGCCGGGATGAATCCTTCTGGGGGTGGGCACCGCTGGTCAGACCGTCACCTGCCTGAGCAGGCCTGGGAGGGACTCTTGCTTCCGAAGGGTGGTCCGTTCTGTTACTGCTGGTCCTTAAGAAATGCCGTGTTGCTCTGTGTACATGAAGAAAGCAAAACGAACAGAAGGTACTTGTCCTGTAGGTTTATTAGTCTGTTCCCCCCTGTTTTACAACTCTAGTATGAGTGCAAGCAACGCAGAGGAGCCGTCGGCTCCTTGGCTCTCGGGAGCGGTGTGGGAGACGAGAACAAGGGCAGATCCTGAGTGATTGTAGTGTAATGGGTGGAGAAGGAAGAACTGGATCAGCTGCAGCCCTGGATTCCAATACGGCTTTTATTTTTGTGTGCCTGTAGGTTACTTGCCTGTTAAAATTATTTCTTCCCATAATTATTTCTTATAAATGGGTATTGTGCTCAGCACTTTTAAGATCTTTTGTGGCATCCTGTAGGATTTCAAAACTCCTAAGAGCCTGAAATGGTACATGATTAGCGTTACATGTAAGTAGTAAATATTTTTTCCCATGTTATACGCTACAAGATCGGAGATGATAGACTGGGAAAAACAACGTGAGGTTTCAGTTGTGTCTTCTCGCTTGTGTTTCGTGCTGTAACACGCAGGGGTTTCTGTGCAGAAGCCACAGGGCTGTCCAGCCTCCCGAACAACGGGGGCCAGCATTGCAGCCAGCTCTCCATCTGTGTGGGTTCCGTTCCACCAGCCGTGGTGGAGTAAGTGCTGATGCAGGCAGATACGGTGTGTGCCGGGGCCAGCGGTCAGACTCCATAACACACATTGCCCAACCTCTCGGGTGGGAGCTGGCGAGTGACTCACAGTCAACTGAGTCTTTTTGTGAGTTATCTGTTGTGTGTAACTCCTGAAAACTGAGTGGCGGTGGGAACCAAAAGGCTCATACTCCTTAACTTAATTGTAAAATACTGCAGCTTGTCACAAGCACTTTAACAAAAGAAAAGTACGTAAATGGCACACTGGACTTCGTCAGAATGCAAGCCCTTTTGTCAGTACAGTAAATAATAAAAAAAATTTAACACTTCCAATACTGAACAGTCAGTTTGAGTAATAATGCGTCTACCTGAAGTCTTCTGAGTTTTGTAAAATTAAATGTATTTCATAGCTACTAGGATGGTTTATTTTCTCTGCTTTATGTAGCAGGTAATCTTCTTTTCCCAGTGCCAACTGACATACCACATGCACTTTCTGTAGTAGCAGAAAATATTCCAAAGTAATTCAGAAAAATATTTCACTCTGTGATTAAACACTCTAAACTTTCTGTGAGGTGAACGTGGATTGCATTTCATGGTCACACTCTTTCCCCCCAAAAAAATGCGAGAATGCTCATAAAGAGAATAAGCAGAGCAAGTAGTTTTGGTGTAACGCAGCGCGCCGTGGTGCTGAGCTGTGTGAGTGTGGCTCCACTGGCGCAGCAGAACCGCGTGAGACGCGTCCAGCCCCGCGGCGTCCCTGCAGTGGGCAGCACCAGCGTGTCCTGCGGGGCTGCCTGCGGGACCCGAGCTGGGGGCGATTGCCCTCACAGAAACCAGCTTCCTCCCATTCATATCACGTGCCAAATACTTCGGTGTTTTCAAAAGGTGCATTTGAAATTGCCTGTGTGTATTGCAATATCTGATGTCACCAGCTTTCATGGCAAATCATAAACTCCATAGAAGTTATTTTTAGAATCATATGTGCTTTCCGGGCGGGAAGAGGGAAGGAATCACAGTAATTTATTTACATATTTACACTAATATTACACTTACTGAAATTTGAAAAGAAATCAATTAAAGGGCTGCATTAAAGTTAAAACTAAATAAGAAATGATACACTTAATTTTCTTTGCAGAGCTTCAGCATACAATAAAAGCAGGGCTGAAATGTATTTGCCAGAATTTAGCTAAGTAATAGATAATTTTAAATCAAGATCTCCCAGTTGATCATCATAGAGCTGTTGGAAGAATATTTTGGGCACAGACAATAATAGGCCACTTACCCTAACAATTTAGAAGAAATAATGATTAATTCTGTCATTAGTAGCTATCTAGGAACTACTTGCCGTGTGGAATAAAATAACCGCTCGTCAGGTCACCTGGCAGTTGCTGATGCTGAAACACTCGGAGGAGGCACCATCTCTGTCGCAGAATGAACGAACCTTCTCTTGTTGGAAGCTGGTCCGTGCTGAGATTGCTTTAGGCGTTACGGTTCTTACTTCACGTATTATGAATCTTCTTGAGTCCACAGAAATTTAGATACGCTTATTTTTTGCATGTTTACATCGAAAACGAGTGAAACTTGCAAAGTTTCTTGTTATAGCTCCAGTATTTGTATTTTTATTTTCTGTTTACCCAGTCTGTAAGCCTTCCTTAAATTCCATCAAAGCTTTTGAATGCCAGTAGAATTGAGGAATTTGGGGTTTTTTATGCAGTTTGGTGATGTTCAAATATGAAAAAGGCAGGAAGACACTGCCGCTGGGCGGTGTGCCATTCTGCTGTCGCGGTGTCGGCACTGCACGGTGTCACGCGTCACCTCATTTAGTTAAAATATTTGTGAAAACTTCTGCTAAGCTGTATCAATAAGAAAAGCAAAAATATGAAATCTTGTTACACTGATTTTGATGGCTGCCAGTTGCTTGTAATAAGTACTGCAAGTTTATGGATTTTAATGTATGCTATTTTATTAGAAAAATCCCCCATACCAAGAATTTACGGTTACACAAAGCTTTAAGCCTTCACGCTGCATATAATTGTAAACGTGTCCTTGATGTAGGTATTTCAAATGGAAGGTAAAGGACAAGTAAAGCAATAGAACAAGACATTCAGTCTTAACAGGCACTGGGGTGTCGGCTGGCAGCTCCGCCTGAGCCGCGAGCGCGGATCCCTGGGGAGAACCCCTTTGCTACCGGCTGCCTGACGGCACAGATGTATCCCAGCGCTGGAAGCTTAGCCAAGCAGTAAACGAACACACTGAAGAAATATGTGAGAAGTACATAAATTTTCAACAGAATTACATATTTGGCTTTTTACAGCTTTTCAACACTGTAGAAATATTTACTAAATAATACTTAGTTTTTTACACTGTTGCCTTTTTTTGATGACAATAGCGGTATATTCAAGCAGTTAAGACAGGCAATGGAAATCGCTCCTTTTCTCTCAAGCGGTACTGTTTAAATCAGGAATACATTTCATTTTATCAAATACTTGCTAAGATAATAGGCTTAAACTGTTCCATGTCATATAATCCCTGCAGAAGCTGTGTGTAGCCCTGAGAATTTAAGTTAGCTGTCCAGTCTAGAAACTGAAGGTCGTAGTTGTGTTTACATAATTTTTAAAAAACAGTATATTGCTTTAGATATCTTAACAAAAATCTGCAATTTTCTTAAACGTTAGTGTTGTTCCGTCAGCCTTGCTATCCCATAGAGAGGTAGGGGCTAGGAACGGTGTAGCTCGTGTGCCGCGTTGGCTGAGCCTGTTCTGCGGAGAAGGCTGTGCTAGCCGAAGGGCTGGCGGCGGGTGCCATTTACTGCTGTGGCTGCAGCCGGTTCTGCCCCTGCCGTGTGCCGAGCCCTTGAGCTGGCCCGGGGCCGAGGCCCATCCCAGCGCTTGCCCGCCTCTTGGAAATCCACAGCGGGACGGGGGCTTTGTTGGAGAGCTCTCCCTGAAGGATGGAAAATGGCACTGGTGGTACTTGGTATGGTTTGTCTCTAAATGACTTCATACGAAACCTTTTCCATTTATCAGATGCTTTTTTCCTCCAGATTGGCAGCAAGTTCAACTTTGTGCCTGAGACATCAGCTTTGAACTAAAGCCGTAAGATGGGAAAGGTGTGAAAGAGACAAAAAAAATCCCAAACAAACGAAAAAGCCCCCCTAAACAAACAAAAAATCCAGTACTTAAGAAACAGAAGTGAGAAAAAAAATTCAAAGCATCAAAAAAAAAAAGTAGTAAATTGATTGATTTCAGCAGATTTTGTATGCGTGCTCCATCTTCACGTACCAAATATTTGTGTTACTGGCTTAAAAAATTAGTGTTTTGGTGTATGTATTTTATATGCACTTAGTGCAGAGTTATGTTTTTATTTCACTTATTCTTTGTGCTCTTGAGAAGCAGATTGAGAAGGGAAGACAAAATTCTTTCCATGTACATGACCATATGCCTGATATTTTATCTACGCTTTCCTTCCTTAGCGTTTAAAAATAGCTTCTCTACTGTGATAACATTTATCTCTAACTTCTTCAGTTTAAAACTATATACATTATACCAAACTGTTCTGAAAGAAAAATATATTTTCTGCATGTCTGCCCTACTAACCTAATTCTTTTTCAAGGCTGTTAGTGGGCTGAAGTATTTTTAGAAGTGCCGTGCAGCACATACGGGCTCTCTTTGGCTGTATTGCCTGCTAATGTTGGGAAGAGGCAGCGTAATGACCATTAATGGCAGTGGCTTCTTGTTGGTAGTGCGGGGTTTGACCGCACTGGTTTTTAAACGGTGGAATATAATGCGTTGGACTGATAAATGCATTTATCAAAGCTAAAGGATTTGGTAACTTCAAAACATTTCATCGGTAAGGTGGCAAAATTAGATGATGAAGTCAGTAGGTGGTAGGTGTTCAACTTTTGCAGAAATAATAACAATCAAGTTAACGTCTTGAACAATTTAATTGTTCATGAAGTAGCTTTCTACCTACGACCCATCGTCAGACGACCTCTATCGCTCCTAAGTCCTGTACAGGTAAAGGAGGTCGGTTAGCCAGGGCTGTCGGGTGGAGATACGTTTGGGGTTTGTCTAGTCCTGTGTATGTCAGAGTGAAGGATTTCTGCCTGCTTGGCACTTTCTGCCTTTGCCAGCACCACAGCGTGATGTCATCTCGTGGTAAGGAATTGCGTTTCCAGAAAGTCTGAGGAATAAAGTAAGAGGTGAAGAGGGTAAAACTTGACATTCAGGTAGCGTGAGAATTCTGGGGCCAGTGTTCACGGTATCTGTCAAATCATCTTCATATTTCTTCGTTTCAGCAGAGTGAAGTATTAATGAATAGGCTAACAGTAATTGATTAAAGAACCCATTATATCTAAGTTTACTCGGTGAAGAGTAAAGAATATATGCTCTAAAGAATTCATGTAGATTAACTGATATTCAGAACTCAGCTTTCAATAATTAACATTCATTCAGTTTATACAAATTCTTTTGAATCCAATACCAGTGTTGGTACAAATTTCCTCATGAATTTTTAACAATAGAAATATTTTTAGAGGTTGCATCAGAATAGTTACAAGGCTCAGTTTGCAAGCAAAAAGCCAGTAAAGTTGCACAGAATTTACTTTGTCATATAGTTACAATCCTCAAAATACACCAACGAAACTTTCTGGAGTTAATGCACTAGTTGGATTCAAGGGTAATCTACTAGAAATGAGAACTATTTTTAACTTTTTATTTAAATTGGATGAACGTTAGCCCAAGGCTGCGCAAAAATGGAGGGTTGGTGGTCCCGGCAGTGCTCACTGCTCTGGAATGGCCGGGTGACGATCGAGCGGTTCCTTTCCGCAGAGTTCCAGGGGTCTGGAGGTACTTTGGTTTCCCAGAGAGCTGGCTAGTTGTGGACCACGTTCGCTTCGTCTGTTGGAGAAAGCTGTAATAGCTTAAGAAATAACCATCTGTAGCCGTTCATTGCCGCCTGTTCACTGGAGGCTGTGACCTTCTTTCCTGAAACACCTTAGCAGGTTCTGTCATTGAAAACCGGGTTTGTTTAAATCCCAGTTTAAACTATACCACTAATGGTGGTTTAAATGAATCCACCAGGCTTTGCGCTCACGTGGAATGAGAGAACCCGCACGGTCTCAGCAGCCGAGCTTTGGGGAAGGCAGCTGATGGTTGTTGTAGGGCAGGTTCTTCAGCTCCCCCAGTAGGATGACATCCAATGGAACTGGTTACTTATCCAGGTTCGGTATGTAGTTTGATTTTGTTTATGCACTTAATTAGTGCTTCTGACATTGGACTTGTGTTCAAGTACTGCTAAGTGATCTCATCTTTGGCTAAACTTAAGATATTTCTGGGCTTGGACGAGATGGTCCTTCAGGAAAGAGAAAATACTTGTGAAAGCCGAGGCGCGCGCCTGCCTTTGGTGGAGCGTGTGTGTGAGCACCCTTCTCTCCGCGAGCATCTCAGACACACAGTGGTGCACGAAGGGACTTCTGCGGGTCAATCCGTCTGGAGTTCAGCTCTTCACCTGCAGTTCCCATACACCAAATTTCAGTCTGTTTAGCTGGCCCTCTTTATGTATGTTCTAAAGAAAAAAATAGCATGGCGTGCCAAAAGACACTAAAATTATAAAGTGAGGGAAAGAACAGCCAATACATAGTAAAAATTCCATTACTGTCTAGATATCAAGTTGGCCTTCAGATACTTGAAGCCTACACTTGAATTCTCCTTTTTCTCTAAATTTGATTATAATTGTCGTTTAGTTCGTACTAGCATGCAAGCTTGGCACTCTTCTATACACAAATACTTTTGTTTCCAAAAAAGGCTCCTAAATGATTGAGTGCATTTTAGAAAATAAGTATCTAGTCTTGTTCGTGTTGCTGTGCTAAAGTTTTTTGTAGTTGCTAGCTGTGTTAGAAGGAAGTAAAATAAATAGTACTAATTTAGAAATAGATACATCTTACACAAAATCAGTGTTTGATGCTGATATTTAGACATCATAAAATCTGATGGACTTGCCTATATTTAAATAGCTTTGGGGTTGGAAAATAGCAGCTTATAATCATTGCAAAAATAATTTAATATTCAAAGTTTGATAATTGGTATGTGGAGTAAGAAAATACTTATTTTTGTGGAAAAATGGGTCTCATTTTAATAATACATGGATGAATTTTACATTTGTCTGCAAAGGTAGTTGTGCATCAATACTATATCAACACGTGAAGGAACATTGACTTGTAGAAGAAGCAACATGGTTCCAGTAGTTTGATATGAAATAGTTATTGCAAAGATACAAGAGAAGTCGGGGTTTACACTGATACCAAACGCTCGCTTGATCTTGTGAAATAGCTGTTTCTTAAGGCATCTCTTTAACCTTGGCGATGTAAAATCTGTGGTCCGTTTACGCTGAGGCGTACGTGTTTTGCTATGTCAGATGATTTCACTTCATGTGCAAAGGATTGGAGTTCTCTCTGGAAAACTGCAAAATGAAACAACAGTAAAAACTGTAGGTCTGTTTCTGTTCATCTATTTCAAACCGCATTCCCTGCAGAAGCACAATGCTCTGGAGGTGTGATTCCCACATCTCCTGTGCTGGAGCCCTGCCTGTGAGGCCACTTGCTCCCTGCCATTGACAGGCACCGAATGCCCCCTGTGTCGCTACGCCCTCGGTGGGACACACCTGTCCCCCCTCCCGCTCCCCCGGCCCGTGCCATAGCTTACGCTGCCGGATGCTCCGCCGTACAGTAAGTTACAGGGAATGCCCAGTGATTAATGCAAAATTAAAATCAATAACCAGTGGTTCAGTTGTCAGCGGTAACGTGCTGACATGGGCTATTGAAACTTGATCTGCTGGGGGTTGTTTGTACAATTTTGTATGCTTTGGTTGAAAAAAATAAAAAATAAATCCAGACTAGCCATGCGGTTCTTTTTTGTGATATTTTTTTTTTCTTTCTGCAGCTCTACTGAGAAGTCATTTCCTTGGAGATCATCAGGTATTACTTTTTATGTGTACATTTTGCTTTAAGCCCAAAAAACCCCTTTATTTCCTTGGCATTCATTGCTTGTTTTGAAGTAAACTGAACATTAGCAGCAATGCTACGTATCTTTTTCAAGTATCTTTTCTCAAGTATGGTGTTAATATCCTCTTTCTCAAACATGAAGAGACTTGCGTGTTGCTCTGTTGCTGTAAAAGGTTGTTTTGGCTTAGAGGTAGTTGCAGCTACTTTTCTTGCACCTTTTTTTGCCTTTGAATTTTTGTGTGAGATGTGACTGTAACAAAAGTCTTGTGTATTGGGTCTCCTTTGCAATTAATTCAAAAATCCTTCTACCCTGGCAGGTAAGGATCGTGAAAAAAATATGGTATGTTTTAAGCTTGAAGACTGATTTTCTTTTTACAGATATTCTTACTTAACTGAGAAAATCTCCAGTAAGCGAAGGTTTTTTCTGAGAGTGCTTCTTCTATTTTTGTATCTCAGGATAGCTTGAACTTTATTTCCCAAACAAGAAACTTTTGTCTTGTAGTACGTCTACATCTACTCCTGAGTATATTAGGTGGGACAGGTAGGACTGCATATTAAAAGTAACACTGGAGTGTCTGTTGGAGTAATCCGGTCAGTCCTTCAGAGTTCAAGGGGTTGCACTAGTCATTGTTTCACTTTTGCATCAGTTTAAATACCCACTATTAAAGAGTCACTCTCCGCGCAGCTGTCGCCTCGTTAGACGATGAAGTGTATGAGCACAAGCCAACGTGTCCAAACCGCGGGGCAGCACCAGAAATGGGACCGTGACTCCCGGCAAATTGCTTTTTGCACTGGGCCGCGTTTCTCCGATTCAATCACGGACTTTTAACAGAATGTCGTAGTGAGCAAAACTGGTGAAGTGATCAAAATGCAATTAGAATTTTAGGAAGCTCGTTAGAAGTTTTATTAAGCAAGTTCTGCATAGTGTTAACATATCTTTATAAGAAGATGCATGCAGTTTTAAGAGCTATCCAGTTTCTGCTCTACAAAGAGTAACACATCAGAGTTATCTGCTTGTTCACTCAAGCATCTTTGTAATTATGATTAATTGTGACTATTTTAGGTAAATAAGTCTCTCAAACTATCTACTTTCCCCTCCCCTTCCTGCTTTTTGTTTTGTGTAGAGACTAAGCTCTGAAACTTCTGTATAATGGTGTTACGTGGTTTCAGTTGCCACCATGGTATTGCCTCACCTGAGGTGAAGCACACATTAGCTTTTTCCTTTCTTTTAAATCTAATATTCTCAACAGCCAACTTGTCTTGGCATTTAAATTTTGCTGGTCGTGGTGATGCTTTTCAGGTGTTCTTTTAGCTGTGTTTTTAAATGGAAGTCAAATTTCAGGTAATTGAGAAATTAGTTTTACTTATACTTTCAATGGGAAAATTATTTTTGTGGGTTTTTTTTTTTAAACACATTATTTCCCCTGGATCTATAATACTTCAGTGACAGTTCACACCTGGTAAAGATACCCTCTGACATATCTCAGTCATTGTTTATCTCATCCAGTTCCATTCCCTTTCTTTATTTCCTCCTCAGTTTTTCCTGTAACTTACTCTTTTTCTATTGTTTGTTTTTCTCCTTGACTTCCTATTAGTTCCTCTCTTTCTTTTTTCCATCCCTCCAGCTCCATGGGTTTTTTTATTCTTTAATTTTCTCCTCCCACTTGTGTGTTTCTCTTCTTTTGAAATCTCCTGCGCACGCCCCTAAGAAGTCACTTGACACATGGCAAAAAATTGTATTTCTATTTAAATACTCTATGCATTCGTGTAAATCTAGATGTACATTTCCACATCTCTGTGTATCTAAAGTAAGGCTTTTCTGGAGTAATTGCTCGTAAGTGAGCATGTTTGAAAAAATGTATTTTTTGCTTAGACTTTTCTGGTATACATTTCATTTAATGTTTACATTTATGTTGTGATTACAGCATGACTGTAGCTTTTACTTACAGACTCGCTCTCGAGCTTTATTTCAAAGAAGTGTCAGTAGGTGATGCTTTACCAACTGCGGTCTGAAAAACACTGATGTTAAAGATGAATGAAAACACTCCCTTAAATCACCTGTTTTCCTGACTGCAGATAGTAGTTTATATCAAAGAACATCAGCGGATGATGCGATAAGATGTGACCGTAGCTGAAAGTGCTTTATGCACCAGTAGAATTATACAGAATTTTTAACAGAAGTATAAAATCATGTTGTTTTGCAGATGCTTATAAATAGCATATTAGATCAGCAGCCGTTTATAAAAAGACTATTATTTTATTCAGGGCACCCTCCTCATGATTTATAGGAGCAGCGAAAGATAGAAAGACAACAATTAATTTTATTGTGCATTCTTGCCTTTGTTAGGGAGCCTCAACAATCTTTATTTTTTCTCATTGTGAAAGCATTTGCGAGTGAGGTTGTGGTTCAGACCTCTGGCTTAGGAACATCTGTAGGCACCGCACAATTGAACCTTATTCTGCCTGTGTGCTGCTCCCAAAATTGATTATTTGTCAGCCTGACATTGATTTAGTATCATGTAATATCAAGTAACTAAAATAACAGGGCCTTGTATTATTTGAACAAAAAAGATTGAAGATTAAAATATTGAAGTTGAATATAATTATAGAGTAATTTAAACGTCCCATTCTTGACACGTCTTTTATTCTAAAGAACATATAATACCCACTGCTGTCTGTTGTGATCTGTCACTGAGTTAGTGTAACAGGAGCTGTGAAAGTGAGTTGTTTCAGTGTTGGTTCTCTGTATCATTCCTAGGGATAATGATGTGTAAGTTTATGGAAATGTAATAACACTGTGTATTAAATTTGGTCATAATACTTGTATTATAGTAGGCTAATCAGCATCAAATTTTACTTGTTGGTTTTGACCTAAGAATGTACTACTGGTAAATAACTCTGCTGACTGCCTGTAATTTCTAGGATATCTTGATTTTTTTACTTTTTTTTTTTTTTAAATCTGGTATTTGAGTAGCGTTCAGACATTTGTCATAATAGCAATTAATGAATAACATTTTCAGAGTGAGTGTTCCATTGTGGCTACTTCTACAAATAGCGAGACACCAGCATTTTGTGTACAGAGCGTTTCTTTACAGCTTGATGGGCACAAGTACTCTATGGGTTTGATTTCTCTTTTGAAGTATGCTGTAATAACAGCTGTTATAAAGAATTTCCAATAGCTCATCTGTTAGCAGGCGGGTTTTTGTTTCATGTTTTGTTGATTTTGTGGGGTATTTTTTTTCCGTCAGTTGGAGAGAGTTTTTATTAGCTATTGCGTAGAATTTATTTCAGACGTTTTTTCCGTCTTACTCCTAAGTTGCTAGCATCAAATTTCTGCAAACTCTTTCTGTAGCGTGCAGACTCATTCTTTTTGAAAGAGCACTTAGCAGGCTTCGTTGTCCACAACTCGCAGCTTTTGATGCAAAGCGGTCGCAGGAGTTACTACCAGACTGTTCCTTCTTAGCATCTTTCTTCTGGTTTCCACTCTGGGCTCATTCATAGAATCATAGAATTGTTGAGGTTGGAAGGGACCTTTAAGATCATCGAGTCCAACCTTTAGCCTACCCTGACAAGAGCCACTTCTAAACCATGTCCCTCAGTGCCCCATCTACCCTTTTTTTAAACACCTCCAGGGATGGTGAATCCACCACCTCCCTGGGCAGCCTATTCCAATGTTTAATAACCCTTTCAGTGAAAAAATGTCTCCTAATATCTAATCTAAACCTCCCCTGACGTAACTTGAACCCATTTCCCCTCGTCCTATCACTTGTCACCAGGGAGAAGAGGTCAGCCCCCATCTCTCTACAGCCTCCTTTCAGGGAGTTGTAGAGGGTGATAAGGTCTCCCCTCAGCCTCCTCTTCTCCAGGCTAAACAACCCCAGCTCCCTCAGTCGTTCTTCATAAGGTTTGTCCTCCAGACCCCTCACCAGCTTTGTGGCCCTTCTCTGGACACGCTCCAACACCTCAATGTCCCTCCTGTAGCGAGGGGCCCAAAACTGAACGCAGTACTCGAGGTGGGGCCTCACCAGTGCCGAGTACAGGGGGATGATCACTTCCCTAGTCCGGCTCACCACACTATTCCTGATACAGGCTAGGATGCTGTTGGCCTTCTTGGCCACCTGGGCACACTGCTGGCTCATATTCAGCCGGCTGCCAACCAACACTCCCAAGTCCTTTTCTGTCGAGCTGCTTTCGAGCCACTCTGCCCCAGTCCTGCAGCGCTGCATGGGGTTGTTGTGTCCCAAGTGCAGGACCCGGCATTTGGCCTTGTTGAACCTCATACCATTGGTCTCAGCCCATCGGTCCAGCCTGTCCAGATCCCTCTGCAGAGCCAACCTACCCTCAAGCAGATCAACACGCCTGCCCAGTTTAGTGTCATCTGCGAACTTACTGAGGGTGCATTCGATCCCTTC
Source organism: Chroicocephalus ridibundus (assembly GCF_963924245.1). Classification (NCBI taxonomy): domain Eukaryota; kingdom Metazoa; phylum Chordata; class Aves; order Charadriiformes; family Laridae; genus Chroicocephalus; species Chroicocephalus ridibundus. The sequence goes on along the minus strand of NC_086290.1, from coordinate 488,109 downwards.
ATCCAGATCATTGATAAAGATATTAAAGAGAACCGGCCCCAGCACCGAGCCCTGGGATACATTTCTTCACCAAGAATTTATGTATCTGCCGTTACCTTTAATGAAACCCGCATTTCCGACTGCATCTCTGATGCCTGTTCTTTATCGATGTGTAATGTGTTGGCAATTGAATGCTTAATATTTCTGTCAAAATAATTTTGATTCAGTTTTTCTTGTTGTTTCCTGTCCTCATCTTTGTCTTTTTTTTTTCCAGACTACGTTTAGCTTTTTCCTTTCTTCATAGTCATACTGTGATGTCTCCTTCGCTTTCTCTTATGTATGATGATGCTATCCTTTGCTGTCTGTAAAGTTCAGATAATATTCTTAGAACTGAAGTTAGCTCAAGAGTTCTTAAAAAATAAACATTTGGATAGTAGTATATTCAGTAAAAAATGTATAAAATTTGCAGTGAGTTCTGTTGATGTTACACAAACAGTGATGAAATTCAACTCGGCCTTTTACTTAGGAAGCTCTTGAGATACCAGGACCTTACGACAAATGACGCGCCACAGCACAGTTGCACTCTGCAAAGTATACTTACTAGGGAATCGGTTACATTCTTCGTTAAAATAGGTTGGACTGTACATTTTAAAAATTGGAATTGTAGAACTACATCAAAACTACAGGAAACAAGATTCTTAGTCGTTAGCATTAACGTGCTCTTCGTTTAGTTTGGTAGATGATACCTGTCTATCGGTAGACCCTCTTCATGATGGAACTAAGTTCTTCATTAGCGCATGTGAGAAAATTACTGAGTTTTCAGGAAACTTACATGTGAAGCATTGGATTTATCTAACTGATTTATTCTTTCAGATCCTCCGACCACCGGTGTAAACAAAGCCCGAGTGTCAGAGAGCGTTCACACCAATGCCTATGACGTTAGGACAGAACCAGAGCAAGGGAACCTCTACTCACCAGAACAGACATCTCTCCATGAAAGTGAGGGTCTGTTGTGTGCTTTTTAAATATTAGAATATATTCCTGCATTGACTGTATAAAAATGTAATACAATTATTAATGCAATAAATAACAAAGCTATATAATATTTTATTTTTGTGAAGTTGTCCGATACTTTTATTCTTATGCTGGCTTCATATCTGCAGGGTCTGTAGGTAACTCAAGAAGTTCAACACAAATGAATTCTTATTCTGACAGTGGTTACCAGGAAGTAAGCAGTTTCCATAACAGCCAAAACTTGAGCAAATCAGAAAACAGGCAGCAGCATTCCCTTGTTGGAACCACTAATAACCATTTGGTGAGAAGCTCGCGAGCTGAAGGGCAGACATCAGTCCAGGTATGCTCAAAATAGCACACTTTGTCTGTCTGTGCACTGTCTGTAACACAGGCTTAAAAGACAATAATTGTATAGCTGGACCTACCTTTGTATAGGCTGCAATTAATGTTATTAAATTACACTTTTATTTAACACCTTCACTGGTTAAAAAGCAGAAATGGCTTGCGGCAGACATAGACTTGTTTGCTGAAATCAGCGTGCGTGTGATCTGCTTCATTCTGCAGCTGAAATCAAGTAAAACTTCTGCGGACTCCTGACTGCAGAGTATGCTGCTAATAGAATATCAAGAAAGTACCACTTGCTTAAAATTCAGTTGTGATATTGGGGAAAACCTCCTAGAATTTAGCCTGTATGTCGCATAGTGCTTAAAGGAAGATGGTATTTGTGTTCCTGTACCTTCTACTGTTTCTGGCCTTTTCCCCCTCCTTTTTCATTAATTGGAATGACAGTAAGATTGCAATTGGCAAAACTTTATTAGCTTATACTTGAACTCGTTGCATTACTGTTCCTGAATTTCCAAATTGGTAGAGTAGTGAGGAAAGAAAGCGTAGGTGCATATTAACACGGAAAGCCAAATAAGAATGAGGAACAATTGGTTTTTTAATGTTAAATTGCCGTTTTATACATTAAGAAATACTGGTTAGGAAAAAAGTTATTTTATAGGAAAACTTGAAGTAATTGCGCTTAGGGTAAGAGCTACTCTTCAGCTGCTTTTATATATGGTTAAATTATGTGCTTTTCTTGTTGACTTCTCTGTCTTAGGGGAGGAAAGTATCTACTACATGCCCTGAATGGTAAAACTAATAAATATTTTTGGTTTTAAACAGCCTGTTTCTACCAATCGAGTCATGAGGCGCGTCAGTTCAGTCCCATCCAGAGCACAGTCCCCCTCGTACGTGGTCGGCACCGGTGTTTCCCCCTCAAGGGGGTCTCTGCGAGCGTCTCTGGGCAGCGGGTATGGTTCTCCATCGGTTACTGAGCAAAGATCCCTTCCTTCTCACGCCTATTCATCCACCACCCTGCCAGTCCAGCGGGCAGCGTCCCCGTATGCTGCCCAGAGACCTGCCTCCCCGACGGCGGTGCGGCGTATCGGCTCCGTTACCTCCAGGCAGACGGCAAATCCCAGTGGCGGGACTCCCCAGTACCAAACATCCGTCAGAGTTGGCTCTCCTCTCGCCCTCGCTGATGTACAGACCAGAGTCGCTTCTCCATCCCAGACTCAGCTGGGATCTTCTTCCCCGAAGCATTCTGGCATGACTGCGGTTCCACAGCATTTGGGAACAACGCTGCAAAGAACAATTCACGACATTGAACAATACGGACAGCAGTATGATATCTATGAGAGAATGGTCCCTCCACGGCCAGATAGCCTTACAGGTTAGTAAAAAGGTAAAGACGCAGCTTAAAACTTGGTACAAACCTACAACTGTAAAAAAGCAGTAATGCCGTAGTCGTTTTATGGATGAAACACTTGGTTGTAGCACTAGGACATAATTGCGGTGGATGTATCAAATCAGCTGTAAATACTGATGTCAAACGCTGTGTATCCGTCATACCGTAAGTTCACAGTGAATGCTGTCTTTCTCTTTAATTACTAGATTGCTAGCCATGCATTAAATTAAATCATACGTTTTAAGTAGCTAAGTGAAATTCTGAGTCTTACATTTAAACGTATGTCCAGGTCATACACAAAGTAGAAGATACTAGGCTGGAACGAGTCTAGTTCTTTCTTAAAATATGTAACTTCGTACCACTGAATTTCTGTCTTTTTTTCCCTAAAATTTCTAGGCTATCTCAAGGTATTTCAGCTTAAATGTAGGGTAGCCATTGTAATACTAGCTTGAAATAAAGCCCTAAAAGGTAGAATTTACTCGTCTGAGAGGCAGTTCTTATTAAGATGCAGTTACTTTTACATTTGAAGTTCCATGTGCGTTACTGGTTTTATTCTGACCTTCATCTAAATGACCACAGACAAGATGGTTTTGCAGTTAGACCGTACGCTCTTCTGAACAGACTGCAATGTCGGTTTTGTCTTTTAAACTGTTATGCTGCAGGAAATCCCACAATATTCCCCATCAAAACTGTAAGGTGTCTTCTTCCTCATCTCTGTTTGCAAGATGCAGTACTCTACCAGTTTGACAATGCGGGGGGGTGGGAAATCAGTTTGACACAAAAGGTGATTCAGTAGTTGCAATGAATGCAGTCCAGTGGGCTGCGTAATTTGGGATGTAACAGTGGTAGTGTACCCTTACAGTATTATTAAGGCGCTGTAAAAATACCACTGCCTGAGAATATCACCTTGTCTAAACAGGTGAACTGATACATCTTTAGAAAAAGGGAGTTACTGGGGTAGCAAACCAGTAATTCAGAAACAGGTGCTTTAAATTTAATGCTTTTAGTGTTAAGGAAGTAATTAGCAACTGTGGTAGTCAAGCTCAGAGAGCATCTGACTTTATAGCCACGTCCGCTATAATCGTTCCAGGAAATTGGAAATGGTCTGACTTTCCTGCGCTCTATGTTACCAACTATCAGTAAGCATCTCTCAGTATTATAAAAAACTCCTACTTTTTCTAGTATAATTTAGCTTCCCTAGCAAACAGCATGGTAGAGCAGGTCTGTGATTTTGTGGGGGGAAATGCTCAAAGGCAGGATATGCTTGGTTACACATCACTGCTAAAGCTATAGTGTCTACAATGGTAATGCCGAAGTGGACAAAACAGTATTAATTTTATAAAGCGGTTTTTAAAATATCATTTAAAACCAAAAATTATGCTGGTTTTCTGCCCCAGTGAACGTGGAGTGGATGATGACCCCATGGCAGGGCGAATCTCAGGGCTGAAGGAGCAGTACAACGCCAATACCAGGAAGCAAAGTGCCTCCAAAGCGTGCATTAGATAATCGATGGGAGGGGTGGTCCAGCATGGCAAAAAGCGTTCAAGGGCTGAAAAAGAAGAAACGCAGGATTAAGACTGTACCACCAACCTCCTAATCAGGATGGCAACAGTGAACTTAATAGGAGATTGGTTGCTAATTCAGTTAGCAAAATAGTAAAGGGCAAGATACCTCGATGCCGGTAACGGCAATGCAGTAACACGCTGGGATGCATGGAAAGAAGTTCTAGGCAACCTGAATGATGTCTGGACTCGATGATCTTAAAGGTCTTTTCCAACCTAGACGATACTGTGATTCTATGATTCTAAATGAAACAGAGAGAAATTAAACGGAACTTGAGGGAGAGCTGAAAGGCAAGGTGAAAAAGGAGATTCTCATACAGCTGCAGCATAGCAATATATATATATATATGTATGTACATACACACATCATGGGCTACTTAAACCTTTTCTCCACATGCTTAAATCTCTGCTGCCACTACCAGGAAGACTTTTGCTCTCACTGCTACATATTGTTCCATTTTCAAGATTATGACCCCGCTTTAGGCTGTGCCTATTTCACAACTGGATTTCTGTCAGGTTCATAACTTGCCTTGTCATTGCTGCGTCTGTGAACTGCGCACGCCGACTTAGCTTTTACTCTCTATGTTTTAGACTTGCAACTATGAATGCTGCTGAAAAAATTGAGTTGGAAAGCTTAATGTTGTCAGTGTATGGACAAAACTTTTCATCGAAGAAATGCTGCTTTGTCAATCAGTCTTTCAGTATGGATCATTTAATAATGGAAAGAACTTTAATGAATAAATCTTTGTAACTGTAGATATAGAATCATAGAATCATAGAATTGTTGAGGTTGGAAGGGACCTTTAAGATCATCGAGTCCAACCTTTAGCCTACCCTGACAAGAGCCACTTCTAAACTGCCTAACACTTTTTCTTGGCTAAAAGAAGTAAGATTTATGCATGAGAGCTTTATTCTTTTTAATTGCTGTGGGCTGTGTACATCTTTCCTCCTTCTTGTTTTTAGGGCTGAGGAGTTCCTACGCGAGTCAGCACAGTCAGCTAGGACCAGAATTGCGATCAGCCGTGTCTCCGGACTTGCACATCACCCCTATCTACGAAGGCAGAACTTACTACAGTCCAGTCTACCGTAGTCCGAATCACGGAACCCTCGAGCTCCACCAGGGATCCCAGACAGCGCTGTATCGAACGGGGTCAGGTGGGTGAAGGGCTTCCAAACGCTCCCATGGGCTGTGTCCCAGTCACGCTGCATTTGCCTTGTGGAGTTTTGCTGGGACCGGGGGCATAGAGGAGAACATACGTGAGATATGTATGCCAGCTTAAAAGGAAAAACTAGATGTTATAAATTAATGGAGCTAGAAATTAGGTTTGAAGGACTTAAAATAACCAGCAGGAGTTAAAAAGCTTTTGTGATGTTTGCAGGAAGTACTTGGGGCTATTCATGGGTGTCAGCTTAGGTCAGAATGTTTTCTGTTTGATATCACACACTCGGGTACACCCAAGCAACGTGTATTTCGTAGCACAAAGAATTTATTGCTTCCTCTTGCGTTCTCTGTGCATCATTCTCTTATGAATTGAGTTTGTTCTTTTTTTTTTTATTATTCCTCAATACGGTAAAATGATAGCTTGCCCACTTAAATTGCCCCCCCATCTTTCACAGTAAAAATACTGGGTTTACGCAACTTCTCAGCAAAGGATAATGTTAAAATACTGTATGTGAAGATCGTATATTGAAACTGAAATATTTCTATAGTATTTCATAGAATTGCTACTTGTATATTATGAAGTGCAAAGGCATTAGATTAGCATTAGAACTGATTTTCTGTAAAGAGAAATCATTTTTATAGTGGAGTAATTTTCAAAAACTCTCAAAATATTAGAGTGATTTAACCAAGTGATTCTCTAGAAATATTTATAGAGAAGTGTCTGATTCTTATGCCATGTTTTCACACATTTGAAAATTGCTTTTTGATGTTTTTTTATGTAACTGAAATACTAAGAGTATGGAATGTTGAAGGAGGCAGCTGTTTCTGCAGTTCTCCCGTCCTCTGCAACCTAGAGTAAGCAAGTTTGTCAGGATGTGCTGTTGAGGAAATATAGCTAGAAATTGGGATTCTCTATTCACTTGTCTGCCTAATATCACTTACCTTGGAAGAGCAAAAGCTACCACAACAGCTCTGCTAATTCAGAAAGATACATGTTCGCGGCTTTGAAACGGTCAGCTTCATCTTAGAAATCATCCTTTTGTTAGTTTTTTGTACGAGAAAATGCACGTGTACTTGGGAAAAGGAAAATATCATCTAAACTACATTACCTTTGTTTACTTATTTTTCCTTTTTCTGTTTAGTACAATTGGGAAATTGACGTTAATGTTAGTAATTGAATTTTATTATAAATCTTAAAAACATTTTGCATCCTGATTTCTGCTTACTGGCACAAGATGTGTTTCTTACTGTAAATACTTTTTGAGGCAAGCTGAGGCAAAAGCCTCATTGCACCAAACCTTTAGTTCTGTAGCGAACCTCTCGATCTTCCCTGGGACACTGAGTGACCGCTCCCTTAAATCTGGCGAGAGCTTTCAATATTGAGTGCTGTACACGTTTTTAAGACTGATTTTTTTTTTTGCTTACAATTTTAACTACGTATTGCCTCTTCTCTTCAATAGGCATTTGTTACCTAGTTTGTTTTAATACTGATTTTATACTAGGAGTCGGAAATCTGCAAAGATCATCCAGTCAGCGTAGCACACTCACATACCAAAGAAATAATTATGCCCTGAACACAACAGCTACCTATGCGGAACCCTACAGGTCAATGCAGTATCGACTGGCAGAGTCCAGCTACAGCAGGCTGCAGCACGCGGCGCCCGCCGACGAGGGCACCACGCGATCTCCGTCCATAGACAGCATCCAGAAGGACCCCAGGCAAGTCCTCTTGTGCGCTAGAGAGTGATACGTACTTGCCGCAATAAGAGCTTTAATACATTCCTCGAATATATGTGGCACTTTGCGCGTATTCCAGTTTCCGGTTTTACATTGTTTAAACAATCGTGACTGATTTAGGTGTTAAGATCTATACCTTTATAGCCAAAGTAATAAATGCAGTCTACTTATTACAGTAAGAAAGAGCAATTTTTATGCATTTAGTTATTATTGCATTTTTCTTCTGTGTAGAAATTGTTACAGGAAATACTTACAAATTTAATGAGAATTGACTGGATTATTCCAAATATTTTTGAGTAACTCTACGGATCAACCTGTTAATACTGTAATAAGTTTTCTCTTTATGGGAACGTGAATCGGGATTGAACATTAGAAAGTTCATACCTAATTTATTTGAATGAATTTTTTGTGAGCAGCCGGCTTAAGTTTCCGAACAACCTAAGTTTAAAAATGATGTATAAATGTACCATTTTGAAAGCGAATACACATTCGTGTTTTTAAAACAGGTACTAGTTTGATGCTATAAGTGTATGTACACAGTGTGGGCATGTGACAAGTGTAATGTTATCACTACAATTTAGTGGAGACACCATTCATTAACACCTTGTGTCTTCAAATGGAATATCAAAATCCAGTCCAAGCAAAGCTTGGAGGGATTTCTGGTACTGCCTGTCTTCAGTGTGGTATGTGCTGCTGGAAACTCCAGCCCCCCCAGAGCACCGGTCCATCGGGGCAGCGTCTGGAGGCTCCCTGTGCTGACAGCACGTGGCCGGGTTAGAGACCCCCGGGGCAGAGCACCTCGCATGGCTGGGGACAGGCTCCGGGGGCTCATACGGGAACATCGCGGCGCCGAGTACGCTGTGAAAGAGGGGAGCCGATAGCTGTGGCAGACCAGAGTCTGACACCGAAAGCCTTGGGGCCTCCTGCGTTCCGACGGCTCATAGCACGATTCAGGTGTTCTCTAGTTTGGCCCTGCCCTTCGGTCTCGAAAATAAAAGCACTGTCTTCAGTAGATCTGCTCAGTAGTGGAAAGTAATGTATCTCTTTTTTTAAATAGATATGGAGAGACTGGGTTAATTTCATTTAACTGAGGGGTACAGTCATCTAAATGATGTTAGCAGGATAATCTTACCTCTGAGTAACGCTTGCCAGCTGCATGCTACCGCTGGCCTAATCTGGTGGGGTTTACAAGAAAAGTTACTTATAATAGGGATGCTTCTCATTCATAACAAGGAACTTTAAAGAAATTCTGTCTCAGTTTTCATTGCTGATGCACCTTCTTATCTTGCAATTTCGCAGTGGAATAGTTTTACCTTACGTTTTAATCTGTTCCACTTTGCGCTTTGCAGATGGCGCCGTCGCCGGGGTTGGGTTAGTGTGTTACCAGAGCACATTGCTCTACGGAAACAGCGAGGGAGCACTCGGAAAGCTGCCGGTTTTATTAGAAAGGCAGTTTTCCCTACGTTCTTCCTGCCATTATTATGGAGAAATAAACCTCTAAGTTGTTGAGCAGTTCAAAGCAGGCACGTAGCTGAACTTTCCCTTGTTGGTGACTGTAGGAACCGGGCTAGCGTTAGCCTTTGAATAGCTCCCAGAATGCTAGTCTTGGAACATCCTTTTTTTTTTTTTTTTTTTTTTTTTTTTTTTTTTTTTAATTTACTTGGGGTTTTGAGCATAGGAAAACTTAGATACTACTACTTTTTTTTCCCCCTCAATCTTCCTTTACAGAAGGAAAACAGCCCGGCAAATATTAATGGGTGTATTTCTAAATCTGTGAATTTGGCATGGATATGTTTAATGACTTTTCCAGGATTTGTCTGCAGAAAATAGTTTTGTTTAATGAAAGAGATATGATTTTAATGATTATAAGTTTATAATTGCTGAATAGCTCAAATTATGCAAACTTCCTACATCTGCTCATGATGCTGAAATTTCAGGCTGTGCAAATCTGTTGAAGTATAGTTGACTTCCGACTAGAAAGGACATTGAGCACTGAGGAAAAAAAGTATGACGTCCCCGAGCGGCATTGTTAAGTGGCTATTTGTTGCATTACATATTTAAGTTTTGGGAGATTTATGTGGTTTTGAGTGTTTGGGTTGGTGTAACTTTAGTGTATATATATATTTGTGTGACCAACAACCAAGCTAGCTGGGGCACACAGGATATAAAGCATCCTTTTCCAATTGGAAGGCTAAAAGGTGATGTGGCTCGTAGTTATTCTAACATACCTGGTTTTCCTCCCAGCCCTGATGTTCCAGAACAAAACCAGAATTGTTGAAAACTCTTAAGAGGCTCTAGTAATTCTGCTTAGAAATAAACACCTGTTTGTAACTAATGCCCTCTCTTGAACGTGTTCGTCTCCTGAAGGGAGTTTGCTTGGCGAGATCCAGAGCTGCCTGAAGTCATTCACATGCTGCAGCACCAGTTCCCCTCGGTGCAGGCGAACGCGGCCGCCTACCTCCAGCACCTCTGCTTCGGAGACAACAAAGTGAAAACCGAGGTACCGTGCCCAGCGCCCTTCTCTTCCTGGGGAAACCGTGAAAGAAAAACTAGAGCTCTCACCTCCTCGGGGTTTTGTCATCATAACACAGTACTTTGGACCCTTTGGGGTTTATGTTGTACCAGATGCATGATAATACTGAGGTACCTAGGTGTGTGTAATTACACACACACACAGATTTTTGTGTCGTAAGAGTCTGCATGGAAATTATGTGAAAATATTTTAGATTCACATTGTGTAATGTAGCAGAACTGTAAAGTATGTTTATCGGAGCCTGTTTCTGTGCAACCTGCTGATGACCGGAGACTAAGGAAAACAGGAATTCTGGAAGGCTTTCCACTGGTTTTGATCAAGATACTTTAAGGCATCGTAGGGAACGAGTGAACTGCCAAGCAAAGGAAAGAAATCCAACCCTAGAAATATATAGAGGGTAATATTTATGTCGATATGATGTGCAGGAAGGATGTGTCTGAGTGAAAATTCGGATTATTGTTGAAATTTCTAGAAACTGTTTGCATTTGAAGAGCTGCCCTTTTTGCAGAGCAGCTATGAGCTGTTGATCTGAAGGAATTTGCTTTTTCGTTCGTATCATATGTGTATGTTTTCTGTTATTTTCAGTATAAATGTTATTTATGTTCATAAAATGTTGGTGCAACTTTTATGAGAAGATAGCCCAACACAATTCACTGCTGCTGGAAGGCAAGTAATCACAGATTTATAGGTAGTCTTGCTATTTTATAAGGGACCTGACAGCTTATTTAGGAATTGTTGGGATATTATTTGTCTGCAAATGTTCATCTACCAGGAGATTTTACATTTCTTCACCGCTTCAATTTTCATTGTTACAGAATTTGTTTTAGAAATTATGGAATGTCTGCCTTAATTTTTTTCAAAAGGACACAAACTAAAAGAAACGTGCCAAAGTTTAAGCAGAAGTTGAACGTGGCTTTAACACTTATGTCATGTATGAAGTGGTGTCTCAACTGTTTATCGTTAGAATACAGATAGAATTAGAATTGTTTAGCATTAGAAATATTTAATATGTTTTAAAATCGGTTCAGGTAATAAAGAATTATAGACATATTATACCATATAATCAAGCTCATAAAACCTCATCCAAAGACAAAGGTTGTCTTTTGATTTAGAAGACAAGATGAGTTGCGGTAGCCAGCGAGACAACTGTAAACGCAGACCACCTTCCACTTAGTGCGTGGAATTCTGGAACAGAAAATTTCTCCTTTTCAAACAGGGAAGATTTATGTACTGGCACAGTTATTTCTTTCGAATGGGAATAATCGGCTGTTATAAATCCTTAGAATACTATGACAGAAAGAATGTCTGGCGTCTAGGAGAGGAGAATATTGCTGGGCTTTTGGGACAGCAAGCCTTATGCCAGTGCCTCTTAGGAAGCAGCTGTCCCCTGGGTTTGGGAAACGCGACGGGATCGTGGCAGCGGGGAAGCTGCGGTCCGTGTGCCCTTCGGAGCAGAGGCCAGCACGAGGAACTAGCTGGAATGGGAAAGGATCGTAATTATTTTAGTGACAAATTTGGTAAAAACTTTTTGAGGACTGCTTTTGTGTTTTTATTCATTATTTACATTTATTATTTTATTGCTCTGGTAAAGACCAGATTAATTTGCTAGAGTATTAAGGATAGTAAGAGCCTAGCAAAATGAACTCCAATACTTGCATTGCTAAAACCTGAAGGTAAGCGTAAGAAACTACCCGGGAGTGTGGCAGTCTTTACCATTTAAATTAGCTATGAAACTACACAGAATGAATAAATTACACTTCCATGTAATTAATATCTGTATGTAAATACATACGATACTGATATATTAGTTCATGAATGTATCATTCTACAAGAATTCTGATTTTGCAAGAGTTCTGATTTTTTTCAATTTAGAAATTGAAATGTCAGTTCAAACTGGCAGCAGCTGCTACATCTTAAAATAGTTAATGACTCTGTAAAATACAAATCTTAAGAATGGATTTCTAGTCCAGTTTTATTTTGAATTGTATACACAAAAACTCTACCTCACCAAGTGTTGAGTACAGATTGAAAAAATGATAAAGCTGTTTTGTTGTTGGTAACTTGTATGTCTGTTATGGATGGGTAGTGGAGATGGAGTGTTTCATGTGCTGTATTGACGTACAAGAGGGAGATTTAACTGAAAAGTCTGAATAGTTACTTGTTGCATCATTATTTAGTAACAGAAATAAGAATGATTTGCCTTGAAAAAAAACCAGCTCTTTACATTTATTTTTTTTTATAGCATCCTGTAGTGTATGCTTTCAATGTATTTGGTATCAAATAAATAATCTGTAAGGTAATATTCATTCCCTAGCTACAGAAATCTTGCCAGGTGAATAACTTTAAGCTTGAAGTCGACTGAATGCCATTAGATACAGACTCCTGCTGGCTTTTGGCGCAGCAGCGCTGTGTCTAATTGATCATCGCTGAACTCTGTCCCCATGACGTGTAACTTACATGGTAGATATATCTAGGTGTGTAAATATAGGTTTCCTTTTGAAAAATATACATTTTAAAGAGAGGCCTAAAAAATTTCCAAGTCACCAGTCTTTCATTTTATTTCTTTTCTTCTACTTAAGAGGTGACAGGTAAAAATCACATACAGTGTTGGTCAAAGACCTTGCATTGCAATTTGGTTTTTTCCAAGCCTCTTCAATTTGGCTCTTTTAAGGTGCGCATAAAGGTATTAACTGTTTTGCTACCCCGTCCAATTTTCAAGAATGTAATAGAGAGAAGGTTTATTTTGTAAATATTACAGAATCCTAAAATACTTGAATCATTTATCATTTCTGTAAGTTATTTTGAACAAGGAAAAGTACTACATGGAACGGAGATCTCAAAACACAACGTTAACATTTTTTAAAAAATACAAAATGACAACGAAATGCAATTAACCTGCTTTAAAGCAAACAATATAAAAATTTCTTTTTGTTTTATGAAATTTCTGCAGAGTAGACCTTCCTTTTAAAAAGAACTTCAGATATGCTGATAGGACTGGATATATGCTAGTTTGAACTGATTTGTGTGTGTGTAGTTAGGTGCAAACATTTAAATATTTGCAACTTCTTGATTCTCACATTCTCTACAAAGGTATTCCGAGGTATAGGAAATTACTTTTAAAACCGCATTACTAGGAAGCAAAGCTTCAGCAGTAACAATTCTTCTCTGAACACAGCCAATGGCTGAAGTGTCCACCAGCCTTTCCAGCAAGGATGAGAGTGCTTCGCGGGAATTTTCAGTACAGTGAAAAAGTCGAGTTACTAAGATTTACCAACAATATTTCTTCTTGAAGTAGCACGGAATGTACTGGTTTTATAACGATAAAGCCTTTTAGATCTGTAGAGTGAAATGGGTGGAATCGCTGGGTGCTGATGTTCCCGACGTTCCATGTTCTAGGTGTGTAGGCTGGGAGGAATCAAGCACCTGGTTGATCTCCTGGATCACAGAGTCCTGGAAGTTCAGAAGAATGCGTGCGGCGCACTGAGAAACCTGGTTTACGGCAAGTCTACTGATGAGAACAAAATAGCAATGAAGAACGTTGGTGGGATACCTGCCCTTCTACGATTGTTGAGAAAATCCATTGATGCTGAAATCAAAGAGCTTGTAACGGGTAAGTTGTGAATAGAAACAGGCAGGGAACTATAATACAGATTATTTTTCTGAAGTGGATGAGGCTGGAATAACAGGTAAGTGACTGGAATTGAGTATATTGACCGGATTTTTATTTGTGATTTGGTATTTTTTTGTGAATACGACATCACTTATTTTGATTACTGACAGTTAAAGTATTAGCATAAAGGTATAGATTCGCTGGGAGAAGTGAATCTCGAGCTGCACTTAGGGTAAATTTTCCCCTGGTGTGGTTCTCCTATGTACGCAGCCAGGTGTCAGGCAGATATTTATTGACTCCTAACCCTTGTTTTATTCCAGGCTTTTTTTTATCATCTGATTACAATAGTTTTAAGTAAGATCTTGCAGAATTTATAAGATGTACCCGGACTACGTAAATGTATGTTGAAGTACAGTTAGAAAATTGCAAGTATGGAAATTATAGGAGCATCTCCGTGTGCACTGTTAGCAGAGTGACGGCAAGCGACTGTGCGTGCTCCCAGCATCACGAGTGTGAGGCAGCAGATTTAGCTTATAACCCATGAACCTGCTCGGCACTTGGTGCAGACAGAAAGTGCAGAAATAATAAATGATTTGCGCTTCTAACACATGCAGGAACTTTATTTCCATCAAAACAAGGTGGAATTGTTTGGCACTGCGTACAGCTGCTATCTCCTTCTCTTAATAGGGGAGTGATTTGTCTATGAAGGTTTTAGGGGATTGAAAAATATGAGAGGACAGAAAAAAGTAGTTTTCACTTTCTTTAAATAGTTCCTCTTTCAAGTTTTAATAGCTCCCTTGTTTGATTTTGTTAAACTCCAAAGCTTAACTACTTACCTGCTAAACAAAGCCCCCCAACAGGGCTGGAGTCAGAGGGGAGGGAGGTGGCATCCCGGGAGCCTGTCCAAGTTCTCTTTAGAAAAGCTGTTAAGCAGAGAGAGGACTCTGTACAGAAGGTATCCAAAGCCTTTAAGTTCATATGCAGGCTGTTTTCCTTAAGTATTTTGACATAAGCAAGCATTAAGATTACCTGCAGCTTTCATGTTCTCTCTAGAAACACACAGTTTTTCCTTAAGAAGTTATGTAAATGGAATACTGGAAGCTAGAATTACACATTAGCTGTCTTGTCTGCTCTACAGAATTCATGTTTATGTATCTAAAATACTTGTGCTTTTAAGATGTTAGGGATGGTTCCACAGACTAAGCCAAAGTCAAATGCTTAAATAAGAAGGTATTTAGTTGCTACTAAAAAAAACCAAAACTCTACTCTGTTGTCTTTCAAAAAAGATATAGCACGTCATCTGTAAGTATAAAGTTTTTTCAAATAAATATGGTATTTAATTTGAATTATAAATAAAGATTACTACTTCAGAAAAAGTGACTCTTACTTTTTAACACACATATTTTAATTTTTTTTTAACCAGCTACACCAAAATGGAAAGTTTTGGCCTAATTGTCTTCTGGCTAGGTCAGTGGCATTGACTTCTTTTAGAGTTCGACTGATGCTGGGTGCTTAAGAAGAATCTACTGCAGACTTTTGGGGAGCTTAGGGATTTTTAAATGCTTCTATAAATAGCAATATAAAGAAGTGGGAAAGATCCAATGATTCAATAATTCAATAATTAAATTAATAGTTCAATAATTAAAAAACTCCACCTATGTCAGAACTAAAACTAGCAAACCCACCCAGTTTACTTTGTGTTCCCAGATTAAAATAATGTAGATACAGTTAAACTAGTATCAATCTACACCACTAGAAACACTAAACGTCTGATGTCTAGTTTAAAATTAGCACTATTCATTACTGCAGTAGTTTACTCATAATTTTTCATATAAAGTGGATTTTCCAGTGTAACGTTTCTTGATGAAGTACAATGCTTCTCTTTTTGCTGAGGGTGGTCTTTCTTCCTCGCTCAATGAATTCTCCTTTCATTGTTACCAGTGTCGATTGCGGTTGAAAAACAGCAGGTCTGTCTGCTGTCATCGCAAGTGAAATTCATCCAGTTTACTTTAATATGCAGTTAGGTAGATGAAAACTTTATCCCGCATAAGTGAAATTAGAATAACAAACTTCTTGCGATCCGTATAGATATTTTTCACACGAATTCATTTGTATAAAATTTCTGAGGAATTATTTAGTCAAAAGCAATCTTTTAACCTCAGAAGTTATTTGGGAACATGCCCTAAGGATTAACTCTGCTACGTTTGAAAAGCTAGCGTATTGGGGGAGGGCTTAATGGCACAAATATGTTTTAGAGGAGTTAGAAAGCAGTAGGAATACGGGGGTCTATATTTAATTAACAGTAGCTGAAATGCCAAGATTGAAATGCAGAGAGATAAAGAAGTGGAAATTGAATAGAAAGTTACATTAAAAAACATAGAAAGCTTAATTGCAAAACCCCAAGAATGTTCTAAGAGGGAAGCAAGTCATCTTTTTAATGGTTGTAGATTATTCAGAAAATAAAATGTGCTACATTGCTTTTCATAATCATTATATGAAAATGAAGTAATACATTTTTTTAGAAGTCTTTAAAAGCTGTGCATTGGAGCGCATTGGACCACTCTTTGCCGAGCTCACCCCAGCCGCCCGCGGTTGCGTTGCCCCCGCGGTCCCAGCGCCCTCGGCAGGGAAACCGCTCGCCTGGGAAACTCCAACAGCGCGCACGGCGTCGGTATTTTGGCACGGTCATCTCTGAGAGCAGCGAGGGTCAGAGCTTCAGGAAAAATAGGGCAGGCAGTCCCTGATCAAAAAAAGAAAACAAAAAGACCTGCTTTTCATTGGAACTGCAGAAGCTTTCTCGTACGGCATTTTGAACTCTCCTGCAAAGCTCGCTCACTTTTATTTTTTTTTTCCTCCCTGGTGCTGTTACTGCTGATTTCCTTCCTCCATTAAGAATTATCCGTGCTTGGTAACGCTGATCCCTTTTCAACTTTAGCCTTCTCTTCTCAGGTTTTCCTCACCTCTAGGCAACGTCAGGCACTAATAGTGGTTTGTGATTTTTCTGCTGTATTTTATAGTACGGTCACAGACTAAGCAAGAAACATGAGGCCAGCTGGAGCGACCAGTTGCATCTTACGCAGAGTACAGTGTAACACGCGTAGGAAGCAGAAGCTCCTCTCCTTCACACCCGGACCTGCTGGGGACAGCAGGGGTCTGCCGGGGTGGGTGCGTGGACTCGGCACTTCTTGCTGCACGGAGCTGGTTGAACGGGATGTCCACCAGTCTTACAAAATGAGGGAAATTGCAGCTAATAGCTGCAAAATTGAAAAATAAATTCAGAGGATATTCATCTTCTGCCTACGGTTTCAAACTGTCTGTTTGGCAGATGATTTTGTAACAGTTAAATACTTGTTTTTAAATGTGCCTCCACAACAATGAGGAATAAAAAGGCAATTGTTACTTAAATGGCATACAAAATTATACTGTAATCCCAGAAGTCTCTTATACCTTAACACGGCATGGTACTGGCTCCTGCCACCATTTTCCTTATCTTTCAGTGGAAACTTCACAAATTATGACTGCCTTTGCCTCCAGGGTTTATTTCTAAGAAGCTTTAAATTTGGTCCCAATTGTCTTAAAATAAGTACTGTGCAAATAATGAGATTGTATTCTCATTTTTAACATGGAGACTAAAGGGCTGGGTAATACACAGTTTTACTTTGTAAAATAAAGAGCCGAAGACTTCTCCCAAATTAAAAAACAGAATGTCCTGGTGAGAGCATTTGCCTTCACATAATGACCGCAGGGGTGATAAATCATTAATCGTTTAATCAAGGTACCTCCTTGAGAGTCCAGCTTCTGGGCATGTTTTGACGTAGATGCTCAGGGAACGCCAGTGGTTTGCCGTTGGAACGTTCCCAGGCTGATCTGCACGGACAGGTCAATATGGCCACAGTGTCACGGGCCCCTTGGAGGGCTCGGCCTGGGGGGTCCTGCGGCTGGTCTCTTCTGTGCCGTCGTGCCCACACCCGAGAAGCGGTGCTGCTGGCTGCTCTCGTCTGGTTTCTCCGCGAGGCCCTGGGGTGGCGTTGCTCCGGAACGGGGCAGGGGGTGCCACGTCCCTGTGGGTGGAGCGAGGGTGGCCATGGCCAACGGCACGGGTGCCGCCGTGCCCAGGCGCGGGGTGTCCCCGCTTCTGCTGCCTCCGCGCTGCAGACAGCGCCCGCGGCCCCGGCTCTGCCGCAGGCCAGGCGGTGTTTAGAGGCAGTTGGTGCCGTAAGGCTGGGGGCTCTGCCTCCACGTGAGTAACGGACACGGAGATTTTCAGAGCTGGTCACAGAGTCCAGCGCGCTATTTCCCTCTCTGCGTTAGGTAACTAATAGTCTGAGACTCGAAATAGAATTTTTCTCTTGCATAACTTGCTTTAACAACAAATGTTTGGGGGGCGGGGAGGAGGCTTAGGTGAGATCTCATTTCTAGTTTGCATCACAAATTGCATGGAATAAGGTTTCAAAAACTTAAAGCTTTAGGCCAGTGGAGCATTTACATTTCTCAGTTAGTTACCCATGGAGCACTCTTCTGCGGCTGTACGTGCTCGCTAAAGAAGAGATTTATGGCATGAAATTGGATATGGATTTGAAATAGCTTGCTCTATGTAATCAAACTACTAAACCTGAGGAATAAGTAAACTTCAGCTTATTTTGAGTGTGTAGATGTGGTGCAACACAAAGTTTGGTGAAGCCATAAACAGCTTTTGAGAATCACTCAAAACTTTTATGAAAAAAAACCTACACAACAACTTTAGAGAGTACTTTTTTTAAAAATCATTTTTTTATTTCCCAGCTTGTAATCAATTCTCTTTTGTTACTGGAAGTCTTGCTGTACAGGAGCCGGAGTCAAAAGTCATAAATAATACTTTTAACGTGGCTCTAAAATGGGTCTGTGATGGCATTAAAGTATCAGTAATCTCTGAACACTTTAACACGTGACGTATCCATTGCTGTAGATTTTTCGTCTTTAGTTCCTCAGGGTTATCAGACCACCAAGGAGGTAGTTTGCTGTTTATAAATTAATTTATTCTTTTGTTCTGTGTCAAAGTATTGGAAGGAAATGTATGATTTTCACAGAAGTAATGTTTCTGTGAAATAGCTGGTGATTTCAAAAGTAACCAGGCAGTGGGTGCAAGGAAGAGGTCGGGTTGTTCAGCAGGTGATCTGTCGCGCAGGAGGTCCCTGAGTGAACGGGAGAGGTGCGGTGCCGGGAAAAGGAAGGTTGTGTGGGCAGAGGGTCTGCGACGTGCCGCGGCAGAGCCCTGGCTCTGTGCTCCTCGCGTCACAATCTCTAGGAACCGCTGTGCGGCGCATTCAGTGCCGGGCTGCCTGTGTCACAACTGGAAATCGGGAGAGTCAGGAACCTCCTCGGGTATCTGTCCCCCCGAGGTTATTTTACTGAAGAGAAAAAGGATCTTTCATGCAAAGATTTTTCTTTCTTATCTTTGTGTGGCTGTGTTAAAAACTTTTGCTGTCTTTAAAAACTTTTGGTTTTGTAAACTCTTGTCTCGTGCCCCTGTAATTTATTTCTGAGGAAACTAAACGTTGAAAGTCTTGTCAAACTGAAAACCATATGGTTTATAGTAACAATTTTATGGGGCTATTGTGGAAATGCTGTTTAATGTGTTTTGCTGAGTGTACGCAGCTATACTACCTTACAGTTAGTTAAATACTGTATGTGAGGAAAATATTGAGAGTACGATGAGTACCTGGTGAGCGTTTAGATGCACGTCAAGCTGTGTTTCATAGTGAAAAAGATGTCTGAATGCCATATTTAGCATATTACTTGTATATACAGTTCTGCACACAATTTATGTCAGATCTCATACTTCTGTGTCTGAATGTCTTGTAAGAAGACAGTGAAGCAGGGGAGGGAACTACAGAATTCTGCCTGAGGATGAGAGATCGGTAGCAGTTTCACGTGACTAAAAGGTGAACGGAAAACTCTCCACTTCCTGCTGTGGTCTCCAGGAAGAGGGTTTCTGTAGGATTTTTACATGAGCTGTTGTATGTTCAGCTCTGCACTTCAGTATCTGATATCCCAGGCATACAATGCAAGAAAGCAGTAATGTCACCCCAGGCCATTTTTCCCATGTTTATCATTCAAAAACCCAAACCGTTTCCCCCCTCCATTGTTCATCTTGCATTCCTCCTTTTTGGATACTGGCTTTTCAGGTTCCACCTGAGCTAGAATCATACCACATCACACACTCAGGACCTTTGCTGAAAACTCTTGAATGGCTACCACCCATCTGACAGTCTTCCTTCTTTGTCATTTTTTTCAGAAAATACTCCACAAGATCTCACGTTTGCAAAACGCTGGTGATCTTTCAGCCGCAGTGTCCGTAGATTTGGGTTCTTCTCACTTCATTTTTGCTCTTGTATACTTATGACCTTTCTTTTAGCTGTTAACTTCTGCCTGCGAAGTTGTAGAGGTTTCCGATGTAAACAATCTCTCTCTTAGGAATATTGCCAGATCTCTTCCATGTTCGTTTTTAATAAGGAGTTAATAACTTTAATCTCTAAGCTTCATACAAATCAGGATAATGATCTGTTTCTTCCCTCTCCCAAACCTCTTTCTTACAGGGTTGTTGAAGACTCACCCTTTGGCCGTCAGACATTCGTGCCTTTTTTTGAACAGGACAAAGAGCTCAGAAAAATGCCTTACCCCTTGTGGTAAATGTGCCTTCTCATCTCAGCCCGCCCACTGGGGCAGCAGATGAACGTACGGCTGGGGATCAGTAAGGCTCACAGAGGGCACACGGTTTCAGTGGGTCTTGGGTTTGAGCTGTAGCTGCCCGTCCACAGGATGCTGTGCCGCTGGCTGCAGCACAACACGCGACACGTTTCTCCCCCAGCGCCGTGACAGCTCCAGTGGTGACCTCCTCCACAGCACCTCTGCAAGTCCAGAGCTTGCTGCTGGCGGTCACCCCTACCTGTCACGTCCACATCAACAGTTATGGAAGGAGGTTACCAGCAGCTGCTTTTCTTCGGAGATATTTTTTCTGTTCGTGTAAATATTCACGCGTTTCCTTCTGCGCTGGAGTTCTCTGGGAGAGGAACCAGCTAGTGGTGCGGGGTGCCTCTGCTGCCGGGCAGACTCGGGGAGCAGGGTCACACCTACAGGTGTGCCTATAGACGGCAGACATCAATAAAACTCTAGTGAATAGTAAATGACTAAACTACTTCCATTTTTTGTTTTATGTGAAGTTTTGTGCTGAATTAATCTGTCAAATCCAGTTAGGAGCAGAAGTGTCTGCTGTGGCAGGTTTGTAGCAGCTTGGCACGTTGCCTGGGTGCTACAGAAAGAGATTGTTCTTCCCATTGCAGGTAGTCAGTGTGGGACTGATCTTTAGATACCGAAGATACTGGCATTAGAGAGATACAGTGAGCTCAAGGCGCATACGATTCGGAAAGACGGAAAGGTGTTGTGCAGTTGAGATGAGTTTGTGGCCTTGCGGGGAATGTTCTCGGGGGCTCCTGCAGTGCAGCGGCGGCTTCTCGGGTACCACCACGGCAGCACCTCAGGAGAGAAAGGAGGGACCGTCCCCCGTCAGTCAGCGTGTGTTCTGCTCAGGATTTCCCCTCGAGAAGAGCGTTTACTGACGGATGTGCGTGTTTTCCTTCCCAGTGGTGTGGGAAGCCTAGCTGCTGCCCTGGTAGGGTTACTCCGATCATTATCTCGTGTTCCGGCTCGTCCATCAAAGAGCTGCAGGGCAGCCAGACAGCTGGAGTGACGGCTGCTGAACACCTTGTCATCTGGAGTTGAGAAATATTGATTTCAGTCTGTAAAGTGACTCTTTTAATGGCAGCTTTGCTGACTACTTATCAACCCATTATGTTGGAATAATATTAAAGTTACGATGCAGAATAATTATATTTCTTTTTGTTTTGTATAGGTAAATTATCTTTCTCCTGTTTTAAGTGATGTCTCTTAAGTTGTTAGTGTTGCTTTATACTTGTTTGACAAGTCTTTTCTGACTGTCCTGCAATGGAAATCTTTTCTTAAGGGGTTCTCTGGAACTTGTCTTCGTGCGATGCGGTGAAGATGACAATCATTAGAGATGCTCTGTCGACACTAACGAACACTGTGATAGTGCCACATTCCGGATGGAACAGCTCTTCCTTTGATGATGATCATAAAATTAAATTCCAGACCTCCCTGGTTCTGCGCAATACCACAGGATGCCTGAGGTAACCTGCTGTTCTAGAAGACTCCCTCTGACAGAGGGATAACTCCTGTTACCCAGCGGGTCCTTTGTGTACTGTGATTCTGAAGCAAAAGAGTCGCTGCATTTATAAAGTACATGTAGTTCTATCATTTAGGCAGCTTTTGCGTTTGGGTTTTTTTCCCATATTAGGAAAATACGAAAAGTACAAAATCAGTCGCAAGATGCTAACTATAATGGCGAGTGGTTAAATTTGGTGGCTTTTTTTATAAATGACGATCATTGCACTTTTCCCCTATTAAATACTGCAATTTTTGTGTTGTGTATAGGGCTTATGAATATTATTTAGGGGAAAAAATGTGCATTTGGTGATTCTTTATTATTGTATACATTTAATTATGTTTGTATATGCATATAGATCAGCGAAGAAGTGTTTGACTATTCGATTTGTGGATTTCTGAAACAGCAGTAAGAAGTGGAAAACGTATTCGGAATAATAAAAGGCAAAACTAAAATATCTGAAAAGAGAATTCAGGGGCCAGGGTAGTATATGAGCTATTTCTATTCATTTGTAGGTTTGTTTGTAATTGTAATTTATTAGATTTCAAATTGTGTTCCATTAAACAGCAGAGTAAGGCCGTTGTGTTTAAACAGAACTGGAATTGCTTTTTATACGCTGGTAACCCTTCTGAACTTCAGGATATTTTCATAAACCGCTCCTTTGTTGTTGTCCGCGGGTGGTGTTTAAGATGAGGAGCTTCGTGCTGCGTTGGTGGGGGGGCTGTGCGAGCACGGCGAGGGGAAGGGCATGCTGGAGGAGAAGCACGTCCCCGGGTCCGCGGTGGCGCGGCCGTAGCAGCAGCACTGTGTCTGGTGCGTGTCCGGTTGGCAATGCGCGGGCCTCGAAGGCAAACACTTTCTGCATCTACATCCTTTGCTAACGAGGCCGCGGCACAGAACGGGTCGCTGGTGGGTCCCCGTTGGAAAAGGGGCACTGGAGGGTGTTCCTGGCAGCGACCAGCTCAGCCGACAGCCGCAGCGCCTACGAACCAGAGATCTGGGCTTGTACAGCCCGGGGCTTGGGACGGAGAAGGCCGTGGGAAAGGGGTTCTGCTGGTGGCCGGTTTTGGCAGGGAGGCAGCGTTGTCTTGAAATTGCAGTTTGAATCATTTATCTTTTATAAAAATTGGGGGTGGGTTGCTGCACAAAAGGGTACGTTTGCTTTTAACTTCTCAATCAGCTGCATAAAAGACTTCTAGAGCGCTTGTATGTCTGTCTGCCAACACGGTGCTCCTTCGCCGCTTCACCCCGTAGGAACCTGAGCTCGGCGGGGGAAGAGGCTCGGAAGCAGATGAGGTCTTGCGACGGGCTGGTTGACTCTCTGCTGTACGTGATCCACACGTGCGTCAACACCTCCGATTACGACAGCAAGGTGTGTGCGCCTCTCTCCTAAGGGATTTTTGGTGCTAAACTACGTGTCTGGTAGGATGCTTTGGGGTTTGTACGGTGTAATTTAGCACTGCGATGGGTTAGCTCAACTGGACTTCTCTCCCAGCCCCAGCTTACTGACACACAAATTCTGCTGCATAACGCAGCGCAACATACTCTGTGCATTTCGTTTTCGTCAGCGTTGAAGTATTCATTCTCCAATAAAATAATAATAAGCTCTTGTCTTTTTCATTTTCAGAATACTAAAAAATAAGCCACTATAGTAGAGATTACTGTTATAAATAATTTCATATCTGAGTGTATCAGGAGAGAGACTGCAATTTTCCCGGAAGAGCAGACAAAGCAACGCCCAAGGCCCAGGACTAGAATTTAGTGCTTGTGCTGTGAATGCCTTTTCACCTCTACTTAATTTGTTTGACCTCTACCTAATTCGCTAGGTTTGCTTTATCACCACGTAAGAAAGTAACTAATTACATGACATCTTTGTGGTTTGGCTTCAGACAGTGGAAAACTGTGTGTGTACCTTGAGGAACCTTTCTTACCGCTTGGAACTGGAGGTCCCTCAGGCACGTCTGCTGGGAATCAACGAATTGGATGACTTGCTCGGAAAAGAATCGCCTAGCAAAGATTCAGAGCCAAGCTGCTGGGGGAAAAAAAAGAAGAAGAAAAAAAAAACTTCACAGGAGGATCAGGTTTGCCGTTTTCCTTGTATTACAAATATATCAACTGCAGTTTAGCTAATGGGGGGGGAGTACGTAGCTTGAAGGAAAGCTATCGTACGTTGAGTGAAAATGTAGAGTTTCATGTAGTTGCCAATCTGTGTTCGTTCCCCAGTGGGATGGAGTTGGCCCCATCCCTGGATTTTCCAAGTCCCCGAAAGGGGTGGAAATGCTGTGGCACCCGTCAGTGGTAAAGCCGTACCTGACGCTGCTGGCAGAAAGCTCCAACCCGGCTACGCTGGAGGGCTCCGCGGGATCGCTCCAGAACCTCTCTGCTGGCAACTGGAAGGTTCGTCAAGTCCTACTCTTCCTCCTGTCGCTGTATTTTCACTGGTTTTTTTAATAAGTTACTGGAACGTGTTTGGAAGGAACATGTAATTTTCTAGTGTGTGCCGGAGCCTCCCTCTCCCGCGCGTCTCGCTCGTGCTGCAGTGATGTTGTTTCCACAGCAAAAAGCGATGACACAGATGGTAGACAGGAAAAGCAATATGGAAATGGGCCTTGGAATTGATACCTTTACTTTAAATAAACAGAAAAAGCTTTCTTCTGGTGCATATTAGGTCAAAATAATCTTCTGGCATCTTCCACCTCTGAGTTCTGGTGGGAAGGTACTGTCAAAATAAGACCAGCGTAAATAAATTGTTTGTATTTGCTTTATTATTTGTATTATTTATTTCCAGACATTCTTGCCTGTGGCCCTTGCATACTATATGTTAAGAAGCACCACATGAGAACACTTGCTTAATGTTATGTATTTGTCACGGAGAGATAAAAACAGAAATGTTAATTGCTTCCTTTGCTTGTAGAAAAACAGCTAAGACTTTTTCATTTTATGACCATTATAAAAAAAACAACAACAACAAAAACCACAAAACCAACGGTGTTTCCTTTTCAGTAATTTGTCATCTATTAAGGTATTTTGTCCACTATTTTTTTTGTCCACTGGTATTAGACCACTTTTTTCAACATTGCTTTGTAAGAGGAATGAGTGAAAACAAGAGACAACCCTTTGTAATAATAGAAAAGATATACGTTTAATGTCCTGGTTTGAGGTGAACGGGACCAACTTTCTGTTCAGTAATTCTATTTCTAACATGGCATCTTTTCTTTGGCAAATGTCCCCTGATATACTTTAAAATTACAGTCTAGTTAGAGATCATTTCAGTTGCTGTGGATCTGTGAGTAACTAGAGTTTTACTGTAGTTCGCAGCGTACATCCGAGCTGCCGTAAGGAAGGAGAAGGGGCTGCCCATCCTTGTGGAGCTGCTGAGGATGGACAACGACCGAGTTGTTTCCTCCGTGGCCACGGCCTTAAGGAACATGGCGTTGGACGTGCGTAACAAGGAGCTCATCGGTGAGCACAGCCTGCGCTGAAGAGCGCGCCGTTACCCGCGTGGCGCCGGGGGAGATTCCACCAGTAGAAACAGTGTGCGGGATCGCACTGATCCTGTCAGTCGTGTCACAGGAATTCATCTTTTTGGCAGCGGTAGCTTTTCAGAATAATAGTGACATTTTAGTTTGTCTTTAGCGTCGTGCATGGCAATCTCTTTACCGTGGGTGGAAGTCACCTCAGCTGGGCTGCTCTGGACGGGAAACTGCCACTGCAAAATCTGGTGGAAAACACAACTACTGCCTTGGAGCTAAACGGCGACCTCCTCAGAGGGTTCCAGTGCCCCTCACGTATCCTCAGAGGATAGGACAGCTCTGCCGCCAGCACATCAGTAAATACTTTATTGAACAGTATTGGAGAGGAAGAGAGGGAAGGAATCCTCTCCTAGTAGCATATTTACACAAAAGCCCAGATATGGAGCAGTGTATATGTGTCTTTGCTGAATTAATTAATCAACAAGAGCGCTTGCTAGAAAAACTTACCGTTTCCCTTTTGGCAATTTTGATATTTAATGCTTTAAGCATTCATCTGTGCCTTTCTCATCTAGCATTTAAAAAAACCCAAACAACATATTTTCCACCTTGATCAGGAATCTCCTCCGTTTGTTATGGCAAGTGTTGAACATGCCTCACCCTCGGCTCCAGACTGCTGTGCCCTAAATGAACCCTCCTAACACAGGTCATGATCTAAAAAGTTTCATTTTTGTTACAGAAGCATTTTGTGTTGTAGACTAGTGGGATAAGTACGTAACAACTATTTATACAGATGAGAGTATCATTATTCTCAAAAAGATAAGCGCAGGTGAACAGAATTTTGTTATATATTTCTGAAGCTTCTCTGTCTTGGATGTTCAGAACTTGGTTTCTTGCAGGGTAGGGGTCGCATGTGTAAGAAATTAGTAAAAAGCAAATTCTGTTCTATAGCACCAGCCCTGTACAGGTCATACTCAGGTGATACTCTCTTTTCAGGATTTTTCTTTTTCCCTTCCTGGCAAAACTTTTCAGTTCAGGAATTTACCTCCAGGTGTTCCCTCTCCCTGCCAAAGCCGTAACTATGAAAGGGTTATTGGCTTTCCAGGTACACTCCGAAACTAATCTTTGTATAAAATATTTTGAGACACAAAGCGTGTCATAAATTACCCCATGCCACTAATCTGTTTTATGCAACTTCACTGCCATTGGTAGGGGCAGGGATTAGTGGGCTTACATGGTCTAAACTCTGAAGAAAATAAGAGATTGGGGAGTGCAACAAATACCAATATAAATGGGTACACGCAAGCGTGTGTTGAGGAGCCTGCTGCAGGACGCGCAGTGGCGGGTACCGCTGCACGCAGCGCTGCCGGGGCGTTCCCCAGCGTGTTGGAGAAGTTGTTCCTTTAGTTTGCAGAATTTCTGTTTGGATTTTTTTTTTCCCCTTGGGCACGTTACGCAAATAGATAGTTAATGGCTTTGTGTAAAGTTTATTCGTTAGGCACTGATGTATAAACACACGTCTTCAACAAAGTCAATTTATCATTCAATTAACAGCACAGCCAATACCTTGGCTTCAGTTCATTTCCCTTGTCTGCAGTGTGATGATTCCCACGCATCCGTAACTGAAATCGGAAGGAGTGAGATCTGATCTCTTGTCAGTAACGAATACGGTGAACAGAGTGTCTGAAAGAAAAAAAAATTCCAATTGCTGTAAGGGTTTCTTTAGCCTTCCCGTAAATGAAGCCTAGGAATGTGCAGCACTCCTTCCATCCCAATAAATAGCGTAACACTTTTCCTGGAATGATTCTGCTTTCCCCAAATAATTCCTGTTTACAAACGTTCCTGTTATAATGCAAAAATGCAACTTCTCACAGCTTTTAAGCTAAAAGGAACAAAAATAATTCAAAACCTGATCTCTAGTCCCTCTTGACTCTGTGTAAAATGTGAATTCTTGGAAGGTTTCCGTGGGTTTGATCCTGTGTATCTTATTGCTTTCAGATGCAGTTTTGTGATGAATTCTATAATTTCAAATCTTAACTCCCAAAATGTATTTTTTTCACTGGGTCCTGTTGATGGGTTTTTATAGGTAAATATGCTATGCGAGACCTGGTTAATCGCCTGCCAGGAGGCAACGGTCCAAGCATCCTGTCTGATGAGACGGTGGCAGCGATCTGCTGTGCGCTGCACGAGGTCACCAGTAAGAACATGGAAAACGCCAAAGCCCTCGCTGATACTGGAGGAATAGAAAAGCTGGTGAACATAACGAAAGGAAGAGGTGACAGGCAAGTAGGCAACACAGTTCACGCCTAAACTGTTTCTCTATTCCATTTAAAATACTTAAGGATGTGGGAAATGGTTTTTTGAGTAAAACAGGGATCTGCTTTTGCGGTCCTGATCTGAGCAGGTAACGGAGTCTGAATGGTGCTGGGAAGGAAAGGAGGGGGCAGTCGGTACCAGCGCGTTCTACCTGTTCTCTGTCTACAGCTTTTGGAGGCTTTTACAGGTACATGCAGTAATCGCATTGATGGGGCCTACACAGGTTAAATGCAGGACATGGACCTGTTGGAACAGGTCCAGCGGCGGGCTCCAGAGACTCTGGGAGGGCTGGAGCCCCTCTGCTGTGGGGACAGGCTGAGAGAGCTGGGGGGGTTCAGCCTGGAGAAGAGAAGGCTCCGGGGAGACCTTCCAGCCCCTGCCAGGCCCTCAAGGGGCTCCAGGAAAGCTGGGGAGGGACTCTGGAGCAGGGAGGGGAGCCATGGGACGAGGGGGAAGGGTTTTACACTGACAGAGGGGAGATTGAGATGAGATGTGAGGCAGAAATTGTTTGCTGTGAGGGCGGTGAGCCCCTGGCCCAGGTTGCCCAGAGAAGCTGTGGCTGCCCCATCCCTGGAGGGGTTCAAGGCCAGGTTGGCCGGGGCTTGGAGCAACCTGGGCTGGTGGGAGGTGTCCCTGCCCAGGGCAGGGGGTGCCACTGGCTGGGCTTCAAGGTCCCTTCCAACACAAACCATTCTGTGATTCTGTAAATGTTATTAAAAAAAAATTGTCCTCTCTTAAACACCTACACGATTAATAGAATATTTAGAGCTTTTCAAAGTCGGAATATGTTGGCACCTTTGTCAGGATGTATCGCAATAGCTATTAATGGTACCTAGCGTGGCTGTTCGGTGGGTTGTAGGGGAAACTTGCCCCACCAAGCAGTTTTCCCAGCCAGTGGGATCTTCTGGAGCAGAGCTGCAAAGCAACAGGTGACGGAGAGCCCCGGCTCTCTGTGGACTTACTGGGGTCTGGCTGTGCTGGCCCTTGTGCCAGGGCTTTGTTAGCCCAGCTCGGGGCTGGGCTTGCCCAGGTGTTGTGCTCAGTGGTACAAAACTGCTCAGAACTGGGCAGCTGGGCACCGAGGAGCAGGAACGTGCAACAGCTCCACAGTGGTGCAGGCACATGGAGCCCATGGTTTTGTCAGCAGCGCTGCTCCTTAGCGACACGGCGGCTGCGAACTGTGTCAGCGGGACTTGCATAAACCAGGGTATCGCAGGTATGCATTAAAAAGAATGTTCATTTTTATGATTTTTAATTCTTGCAGAAAATTACAGTAGCTATTTCAGCCCTTCTGTCCCCATCCCTCAGCTGGGTGACCTGAGGAGAAAAAGCCTCGGCTGCCGACGGAAATGGCTGTGGGCCTGAATGGGGCTCTGCCCCGGCCCTTTGCCGCAGCTGCTGGCCCAGCTCTGTCGCGCTGGCGCAGCGCAGGAATGGGTTACTGGCACCTGCGGAGGTGACCTGGCATGCTCCGCAGCGTCAAGGTTTAGGCTACTGTGGAGCTCTGGAATGTTGTTCTTTTTAAGTGGGATTAAGTGGTTTTCTAATAATGTAATATTCTTTACTGCCTTAGGTCGTCACTGAAAGTTGTCAAGGCAGCTGCCCAGGTACTCAATACGTTATGGCAATACCGAGATCTCCGTAGCATTTACAAAAAGGTAAATTACAAAATAGGCCTACACTGGAAAGCGGTTCTACAAAAACTCCTAATTTAATGAAAACCAATTTATTTTGATGGTTTTTTTTCTTTTTGCCACAGGATGGATGGAATCAAAGCCACTTTATTACCCCGGTATCAACACTAGAGAGAGAGAGATTCAAGTCACATCCTTCTTTATCAACAACAAATCAACAGATGTCACCTGTCATACAGTCAGGTCAGTCAGGAAATGTAGAGATTTACTGAAGGGGTACCCGCCATCCCAGTTTTTTAACTCAGCTTCTCAGCTTGCTACCAATTCTGTCTAAAGCTCGGTGTGACTTGCTGTTGTAGCTGTAGCCTCACAGAACGGGGGCACTTGAGAGAAAGCAGCAGACCGATAGCAGGGAACCTGTTTTCATTCCCAATGATGTAATGTCCCATTAGGATGAGCAAGACAAATACAAAAATCTTACTTTTTGGACTCATTTGTTTCTCGCTGTTGTTCCTTTAACACCTTCAGTGCCAGGATTTAGATCTTCATGAGGAGGCCGATACAAAAGCTACCTGAAGCCTTGTATGTTGTCTTCATTTAGGATTTTATTTTTCCAATTTACTCTTCTTTTTTATGTGAATAGACCTCTGTTAATACCAAGAAATATCGATCTACCATGACTGCTAAAATAAGAGACCAGTTCCTACAATACTCTTGTTTAATTATTTCTTTACATGAAGGTAACGGTGCTCACGCATTCCTTCATGACATGGTTGACTTGAAAAACAGGGACTCGAGCAGGGGTTTGGCTTCCTACGAGAAGTGTACCTGCTGTGTCGGGAGAAGGGAAAGCAGGCCTGTCCTTCGTGCCCAGAGTTCCTCTCAGCCACCACAGCACAACACGCAGGGCTGAGTCCTTTGTCCCGTGCCCTACAACGTTCTATTTAAGTATAATGTCATAAACCCATAAACATTAGCAGCAGTATCACCATCTAAAGGCAAACAAATCATGTCATGTGCAAACAGAAGTGGGTCTGGTCCCTTGTTTCAGTTGTAGGCGCTATAGGGCAGTGCTCCACCACTAAAGTCTCGCATTGTCATCCCGTGGTACGTCGGTGAAAGCTTTTGTCGCTGGGGTTCTTCATGCAGGAAGAAGCCTGTACGTACCAGTTCCGTCCATGACCCACGTCTCCCTCGTGTTGATCCTCGAGGAGGAAGGGGAGAGGACAAAGAGGAGGTCGGGGCGGGAAAGGCTGACTGACAATCTCTCCTGTTTCTTCAGTTGGCAGCACGTCCTCATCACCGGCTTTGTTAGGAATTAGAGAACCCCGCTCTGAATATGATCGAACGCAACCTTCTATGCAGTATTATAATAACCAAGGCGATGTCATTACACATAAAGACATATATACTGGTAAGTTATCAGTTAGATGGACTTTCAACTGGAATACGTAAATATTCCTTATATGCGGAGTTTATACAATCCTGATATGGCCGGTTGCATCAGCAGCTTTGTTGCTACTTAATGTTGTTTTCCATTTTTATTCATTATATTCATTGCATGTGGAACAGAGCAGGTTTTTCATCCGTCTCTGCTATTTTCTTCAAAATTGCACACATTACCAGAATAAGAGAAGATCTGTTTATGTATTGGGAGGTGAGAGGTGTTTGGAATTTTTATTTAAAATCATATTACACAAAATTGTTTTATTATGCACATTACGTATTATATTATGTTACAAATAATAACATGTGGTTGTATATTATAATAATATGATATTATTAAATTATACCAAGATTTCATCTTTTCCCTGATCTCCCTTTTCCTTCTTACTATTTGACACAAGTTGCAAAACAATAGAGGTGGCGGTGACTGAAGAGAAGGAAATTCCTTGTTTTAAAGGTTATTCATCTGTAAAACAAATAACACAACACAAAAAAGCCTTTTTGTTTCAATTTAACTACTGCTGAGGGACAAAACTTGCCTTTATTGTGTTATATTATATTATTAGTAGCTGCTAAAATCTGCAGACTTGTTTGGGTGCTATATGATTTCTTCTAGGTAAAACAGAAGCAAATAAACATAGATCAAAGAATAAAGACTGAAGTTTATGTCGTAAACTGTTTCCTCACAGGTTCCAGCAAACCGTCACCAATTTACATCAGTTCCTATTCCTCACCAGCAAGAGAACAAAATAGACGACTACAGGTGACTCCGCAATTTTGTTTTGAAATGACATGGATAACTCAACATAGACGGCGTTTAATGGAACCTGAGGCGGCCTGGGCGTACTTCGCACCATCAGCGTGCTTTTCTGTAGAGCGGGGCTCCAGCGTAGTCACTTACTGGCTGCAGTGGCCTTGAACTGACAGTTGCTTGTGTACTTCTGTCACCTTTGGGCTTGCTTTCTATAGTCGCATATTTTAGCATGTTCTTCTTGTGGTGGGATCTGAGACCACTTTTCTGACCTGACTTTTTTTTTTGGTAGGTGTGGTCAGGTTTCATACTTTCTACTTGTGCTCTAAAAGCACTACTTTTGGAGTTACTAGCTTCCCAGTGAATGCAGAAGGAGACGCGGGGGCAGGCATAGAGGTTTTTCCATTTAGTTTAATTTAAAAATTTTAAAATATTTCATGGAGGTTTGAAACGAAATGTTACTATGATCATTGGTAGAGCTACGCTCTGTAGGGAAAGGTTCTGTATAATGGGTGTAAGTTTGAGAAACAAGTATTATCTCTGCTAATTCTATTTTGAAAGCTTATTTTTCTATCATTTTGTCAACAGCATCAGCAACTGTACTACAGTCAAGAAGACACCAACAGAAAAAACTATGACGCATACAGATTGTACCTGCAGTCCCCACATAGCTATGAAGACCCGTATTTTGACGACCGAGTTCACTTTCCTGCTACTTCAGATTACACAACACAATATGGACTGAAATCAACCACAAATTATGTAGACTTTTATTCCACCAGACGATCTTCTTATAGAGCAGAACAGTACCCGGGTTCACCCGACTCCTGGGTGTAGCATCAAAGAGGAATAACAACAGTGTACTTCTCACCTTGCTTGGGAAGAAATGGAATGGCCTCGTTTGCTGTTTTGGTTATGAAACGTGAAAGTGAAATGAAAGAAGGAACAAGGAAGATTTTGGGGGTTTTTTTTTGTTTTTTTTTTGAGTAAGGAATTGTCAGGAATTAAAACTGGAAGGGATGGTTTTTTGCTCTGTTTAGATGTTAGGTATAGTTACTTGTAGCTCCTGTAGTCTGGTGAGGGTGTGGGCGATGTGATGAAAGGTTTGAGAATTGAGTAAAATGAATTTGGAAAGCGTGTAGGTCAGAGCAAATTAAAGCTGATTTTTTTTTTTATGTGAATAAAAGTCTTGTTCTGATAGTTTGTACAGAAAAAATAAAATGGATGCCCTTGTTTTATTGCTATTACTAAATGTCAAGATTGTATGCTATTCCGTCATGTAAATTTCTTTCGTTGGTGTAAATATGGAAATGCCACATTGGTTTAAAGTGCCATCCATTTGTAACGCAGTGTGTCATTTTAAAAGGAATTTGAAACATCATGCACAAAAAAAATTCCAAGAAAATGTTATCAATTTTAAAAGGGAAAAAAAAAAGACTACTTTTAAAAACGACTAGTGTAATTTTGAAGCACAAAGTCCAGTCCAGTATATCTCCACCTCTCCCATTCCCTGCCTATTTCATAAGAAACTTCACTGCCATTTTCTATGCACATGGAATAACAATAAATATGGAAGTCTCATCCATGGAAAGCTGTTCCCTGTTCATTGTTTTTTATTTTCTGTGTGTGATATTCGAAACAAATGCCATGAATATGAAGCCTAATTGCATGTTTTTAAGGAGGTTTAAATATATTTGGGCCATTTTCCCAGCTTTCTTCAGTGCATACATTCTGAATTTGTCAGGCTGGCAGACCAAAGTGTGAAATTACACACTTTCCTCCTGTTACTCCTTAGACTAGTATTTTTACTTGTGATATGGGCAGTCCAACATACTTCAGAACTCTGTCCTGTTTTCTTCCCATCACTCCTCTACTCTGCGCCTTGCTCTCCCCAAGAAAATTAAGATTATCTTGCTTTCATAGACATTATAGTCTCCATTTTGACTACATTCTGCTTGGTTTTATTTACAATAGAAATCTTTGATTATTTTAAGTAACTATAAGTCCCATAGTTTGGTCATGCCGTAGAGTCTGTTAACTTTATACTGTCTGTAATCGTAATTGTTGTTCCCCATCGTTGCACTTTTCTTTTGTTTTCAGTGTTTCCAAGTATCCCGACTGCGTCAGTGCAATGAGAACAGGTAAGCAGAACTGCTCCAAGTCTAGATTATACGGCAAATTCACTTTCCTTAATTGGTTGGGCTACGTCAGCCCCCTGACTGTGAAAGGGAAAAGAAACGAAGGGGTGAACGGGGCAGTGAAAGCGGTGAGTTCTGATAGCTCTGGTCCGCAGCCCTGCGGCTCCCGCTGGCTGCAGCACGGCGTCTGCTGGGCGCCCGCAGTCGGCGGGTGGCGCCTTCTCTTTCCTAGAAGGTGTTGTTTTTCCTTTTAAGATAGAAAATAGTTTCCATTTGCTTGACTTTTAAGTTTCTTTTAACAATAATTTTGCCACTGATCTTTCCTCATTGTTCTAGCTACCTTCAGAGTCCCGAGCAGGCTTTGGTACGCAGAAGAACATGGAGTCCCTGAGGTGCCTGTCACCTACTGACGGTGGTGAGCTCTGAGCCAAATACACTTACCGGTATTCCGGGAAGGGTTCAATTGGCTTCCGATAACAAAATAATAGGCTTGAAAGGGGCACAGTCTGTTATTGCTTCTGTGACTCTGCTAGTAACTCTCCAAAAAAGAGGGAAGTAGTCATTTCAAGGAAGCAACTGTGTGATGGAATGACTTTTGCTTCTCATCTGAGGCAGTTCCTTCAAGATCAAAACCAGCTCTCCAAGCACGTGGCATTGGTGGGAGAAGTCACAGTCTGCAAAGGACGCCAGAAATCGGCAGCAAGGTTCTTCGTTTGCTCACAATGAGCATCAAAGTGGTATTTTGTAAGTTCCTTTATCCAGAGATATCATTACCTTATTTGAGATTCTAAATATTTCATATTTAGATGCGTACCACTCACAGGGCATTCATCAGTTTAAAACGCATGTATTTTCAAAAAATACGGAGTTTTCTTTTTGCTCTTATTAGGTTTTTCAGGCTATCAAATTTTTTTTTAAACATTTACTTAGCTTTCTTTATGGCATTTTAATTAACAGTAGAGTTGATAATTACATCATAATTAGTCGTGCTAGTGTAATCATCCTAGATGTGCTATTTTCATAAAACCTAATCAGGTACGCCTGAAATGTGTAACCGGAATATTCTAGAGGAATTTTAGATTAACCCCAGAAAAAAGTTCTGATTGGGTTTTGTGAACCTGGAGCTACACGTAGGACAATCAAATCCACCATCAGCTATAGAGCTTTCCACACCAGCCATCTATTCTGAAACCATATTGATAAAAACAAACAAAAAAACCCCAACAGATAAATAAAACTGAAGTAGTATCACACAAACGTAGAGCATGTACCAACTACTCAACTACTGCACTGGCAGTTGGCTTCATCGAGCCCCTCCTCAAGTCCTTGTGGGACGGTGTTTGTGTCTCCACAAACATGGTACAAGTTTCAGTAGAATATCTGGAATAGATTATTTCTCCGAGTAAACGTTAGCTGTCCAAAGCCTGTGTTCTCAATTTTTAGAAGAAAACATGGAGACTTGTGTACTTCAATTTCAATCTGCCATGAGCACAATTTCATTTATGGCAGCATTGTAAAATAGGGAGTGCCAAGACAAAGAAACAAACCACCCACAGCGCTACAGCTCAGAGTCTCTCTATCAGCTATTTCAGCAGCTAGAGCATATATGGTAGGCAAAAAGCAATAGCATGCATTTTTCCAATGAAAGAAGCCAGATCTTTAAGTCTTTAGAAAGTAAACTACCTACAGATAAAGAGCTGAAATATAGAAAACCAATCATACTTTATTTTTCCCTTAGCCTTGCATGTTGTCAAGGAGGGTGTTTGAAGGGAAAGGATCCATTACATTTGTCTAAGTTCTGCATGTTTAATAAGTTTACTCAAAAAGTAACTTAATGCTTTGTGAGATTTTAGCATAATTTAATTTTACCCCCTCTTATGGAACAGTTACATTCTCTGTATAACTTTCTGGTGAAAAGAGAAAAAAAAAAAAACAACCTGGAAAAGTATATTTTTTCATTCTTCCAAGGCTTAGAGCAGACTGAATCGCTCGCATTTCCCATGCAATGACTCACATCTGGACTGAGACCAAATGCAGAGTTCCATACAGATGCATCACTTTCTAAAAAAATAATGGACATAAGAAACGTGTACTGTATCAGCAAACTCAACTAGAATGCATTACTTATTCTATAAAAAGCATTGACTGATACCGATCAGTCTCATGTAAGAGTGAGGTGCCTCCTGCTTTAAATTGACTTGCTACTTCTGCACTACAGCCTCTGCTTAAAGGCAGATTCTGCAATAGAGTTTATGTTAGAAAATAAGCCTTGTGTGCTGTTGATACCAAGTTCTAATATCAATTGTTTTGCTGTTAAAATGAAGGTTAGGAAAGGTATATTCAGAATAATATACCATCCATCCTACACATACAAATGTACATCACGTAGACGATGGACTATATATCCAGATACCCCTCTAGATAGAGAACAGCAGGCTCTGCTGAACCAAGTTCACACAAAACTGTATTTAAATAAATGAAGTAAAGAAAGAAAAGCTATGAAAGAAGTTCCTGTATGACACATCCTCCAACCTAGCACAACCCATTTAGAATTTGTCTACGTTTCTTGTTGTTGGACAAAATTGGGCCTCATTTATACTAGTTATCCTTCAAAAGCAAAAAGATGAAAATAACTGAAGTATAAACACTGGAAAGTAAGCTGGACTCAGAAACCTAATGTGCAAGACTGAGGATCTGTGCCTGAGAAACAAAACACTGTTCTAATGAGAGCAAGTCAAAAGACTTACCGTGATGCAGCCTTCACCACCTGTTACTGCTTCGGCACTCTGCTCCGCTCCACTGTGTCACCTACACGTGCGACTGCCCACCACAGAGGAACGCGCAGGAGGAAGAGCTGACTTGTTTCTTCACAAAGGTCAAGACTTGACAGAGCTCAGTGAAGAACTGCAAAATGGGGGAAGTACTTGTATATTCCACACAGGAGAATAATTACAGTTGAGGAGAGAAGGAAAAGGCATATCGAACAACAACATTCAGTTCAGACAAACCCTGAATTTCCACTGATTTCATTTTTCTAAAGGCATTAGTAGGTTTCAACTTTCACTCAGGAAAGTAATCGTCTGGCCAGAGGGGCTCATAGAATACAAGGGCAATTTAAAAACAACAGACTGATAACGCAGTTACGTTGGATAGTTGTATGTGTGTCTTACACTACGGGAAGGAGCCGGAAAATGGGTTACAGTTACGTGTTGGTACCTTGTATTGCTTGTCAGTCTGTCTCTTCATATGTGTAACTGGAAACACTGTCATGACAATACGCTTTGTTAAAACACTTAATACGAATTCAATAACCTCAAAGGCCCAGGTGGCATGGTTTGGGAACTAAAGCTTAGGTCTACTTCAGTTTTTGTTAAATGTGTATCTTCAATAATGTGGAATTCAGTGGAGGCTGCAAAATCTACCCAAGAAGCTGGGTAAATACTCAAGTTGTTGATTGAGCCTCTTGTTATTCTAGATGTGCTTACACTCAAAAATTTCAAGGCAACTTCTGTATATCCTTGATAGGACATATATGTCCTCAGACTACAACAGGCATTTAATACAAAACTTCATACAGATGTTAGAAAACAATTAAAAAGTAATATCATGCACAAAAAGATAAACATTTTTTATCCCTATTTCTATTTAAATGAGTTAAGTCTGTTGCTGTAAGTATTTTAAAACAGGCTCTTTCCCCATAGCAAAAGGATTTAGTAATTCAAAGGATGATGATGATGATGATCTGTGCTAAAATACTTTGCCAATGAGAATACTATGAATCTGCATGTTGAATCTTCAGTGACATGTTGGCTTATGCAAGGAATTGTTATTCAGACAACAGTTTCTCTTGTCAGTGGAACCTCGTGAGCTTAAAAAAAAAGGTAAAATTGAAAAAGAATATTGAGGAATTAATCACATCTGTAGGCAAGCTTTAGAGGGGGATGTGAGGACAAGAAAAAGTATCTGAACAGGAGTACTTTATGGAGTTTTAAAAAGACAATGCAACAGCTTCTTCCGAGATACCATAGAATCATAGAATGGTTCAGGTTGGAAGGGACCTTAAAGATCATGTAGTTCTAACCCCCCTGCCATGGGCAGGGACACCTCCCACTAGGCCCGGTTACCGTCATTGTTAACTGCCCATTCCATTGCTAAACATGGGCATTCGTACATAATATTAAGGTTTTGGTCCTCTTTATATGTTCAAAGCATTTCTTTCTGCTCAAAGTGCATGAAAAGTTGATTCAACTCCTACGCTTTCTTTAAAGATATGGGGAGCGCTACCACAGAGCGAGGGCAGACCAGTTAACATGGAGAGATGAAATTGCAGGTGTTGATCACACCCCTTTTGAACACAGGCCAGGAAAAGTACACAGTAAGGCAGTGTTCACTGGCGAGCTATGCTATTACATTGCAAAAATAGAAAGTTCTTGCCTCTGTGGTTAGTCTAGGGAATAAAAGTGGTTATAAAAGAATTTAATGGGTGTGCACCAGCTAATAACAAGGAAGGTCACAAGAGCCGTCTGGTTCAACTGCCTGCAGGCGGCTTGTGCAAAGTGCGCTATCCTGCCACAGGAAGAAACAAAGTTCAACTTTTTTTTTTCGTGCTTATAGAGATTGATAGTGCTGTAAGAAGCAAAGCAGGTATTCCCTTTGGGAGACTACAGCAGTAGCATTTCCACTGACGCAAAGGGCTGGGTCAGCTTGTGAGGGTTCGCTGACCTTAGCCATGAAGTTGTCCAGCCTGAGTCCTAGGGCAGGCCAATCATCTCAGGCACTGCATCTCCTCACTGCTTCAGGGCACCCTAAATATTAGTAAGTATCTTTATGCATACCGTTTTTTATACTAAATATCACCTTGTAGTCTGTTCTACTTTATATGAATTATGCGTAAAAGAATAACACAAACAGCGGGGTATTTAATGGGGTAATTTCCAGCTAGTTCGTAAAGTAATATGTGGGTTCATTTTTCTTGACTAGGAGGAGCGTGAAATCAACTATCTACCTGTCCATCGGCACAAAGTAAGCACACACTATGAGAAGAGATTGATCTCCATTAGGACTAAATGCAAAAGGCCTCCAGCTCGTTACAAAAGTCTTATAATCAAGTCACTGCATTGTAGCACAGTTCATTTAACTATGTCCTAAAATTATTCAAATGGTTAAGTAAAGCCAGAATCTGCCAGTGCATCCCCAGAATGGCCAGAGACACACAGGAAACTGAGATCACCATTATCACATGAAATGCTGAATTACTACTATTGACAATCTCCCCTCTGCCCAAAAGTCAATCCTTGTATATGACTGCTTAATAAGAGAGCAAAATATACATTCCTTCAGTTTGGCTGTAAATTCTCCAGCACTCCTATAGATCCACATCCTCTTTAAAGCTGTCACTCACCCACCATGATGTTTTAGAAGAGGATTTATCTAATTTCAAATACTGCACAGGATTATAAACCCATACAATGAAACAGGCATAAGGCCATTCATCAATTGTCAAAAAGGCATTCGCTTTGAATTTGTCTAGCTTGCTGATACTCATAGGTTGGTTTGGGTTGGAAGGGACCCTAAAGCCCACCCAGTCCCCCCCCTGCCCTGGGCAGGGACACCTCCCACCAGCCCAGGTTGCTTCAAGCCCCGTCCAACCTGGCCTTGAACACCTTGAAACATTATTAAACATTCAAACATTGGAAATAAATAAAAAAGAAAAAATCTTTTAAATTTTGTAGGTATGTTATCCCTGCTCATGCCTGACATACCAAGGGCTACAAAGGAAATTCTGTTATAACCCTGCTCCTTTCATGTGACTGTAACTCTCCGCAACATCCATCCTGTTCAACTGGCTACCATTACAAATTGTGACAATGAAGCTTGTAAAAGACT
This sequence comes from Chroicocephalus ridibundus, assembly GCF_963924245.1. Taxonomy (NCBI): domain Eukaryota; kingdom Metazoa; phylum Chordata; class Aves; order Charadriiformes; family Laridae; genus Chroicocephalus; species Chroicocephalus ridibundus. The sequence continues at coordinate 448,921 of NC_086290.1, read as the reverse complement.
AAGCAAGCCCACTCTCGGCTGTTTTTTTAAACTTTTCCCATATAACACAAGTAAATTTCCAAGTCCATTTGTTTGAACAAGGTTGAAATTATTTGAAACCACACTTGAAACCTAAGTATATAGTCTTCAACAGAGTCTACTGACTTAACACATTGCACAAAAAAGCCAGTCACTCTGAAGACGCTCGCTAGGTGTCTCCATGTATTTTTTGCAGATGTAGCCGCCTTGCACTTTTTTTTGCCTCAGTGATTGTCTTCCCTAATCTAAGTAGTTTTCAAATAACGTGCTAGACGTGGCGGCAGTTAACAAGCAAGACCATAAAGCCTGTTTGCTCCAATGGTGCAGGTGGTGGTGTGCAGGTAGGACTGTCCTGCTATAATGCTACAGCGACAAACTGGTTGGAAATTATAGGGCTATAGGGACAAACTCCCTATAGCACTATAGCTGCTATCCTGCTATGGGGACAAACGTACTAAGACGATTTCTCTTCAACTAGCATGACACTACCCTGGTGACGCACAGGGGTATCAGTTTTGTAGTTTACAAAGCCTGTGGGTTGAGAAAGCTCATTCCAGCTTGCCAGCTCTGTTGGTCCTACCAGTGCTAAAATCCTCTGCTTCCTGACCACCACCTAGTGGCAGTTTATCTGTACAGTTACGTTTATGAGAGTATGAAATACTTTTTGTTTCCTTGCCAACGCAGTACAGACAAATCACTTCCTGCACCTTCCAAGCAGCATGTAAACAAGACCACAAGGAGGACGTGCTTCCCCAAGACTTCTGTTTCCACAGCCTGCAACACATATTATTTATATACCATAATATGTATTACTGCCCCATACATGCTGATCCTACTCTGTAGTCTGATGGGGGAAAGGGAGGAATCCTTGTGTCTGTTTCCTCTTCGTTTTCTTCTGAGTGACTGGCAGCTCACAAGGCAGAAGGACTAACCCGCTCGCACATTGCCTCTGGAAAAGCCAATTGGGTAGCAACTAGAGAGGAGACCTGCAGTTCGCTCATCCTCAACCTTGACCTGTACATTCAAATAAGGAAGGACTGCGATCCAGCTCGCAAGACGAACCTCACTGTAACTATCGTAACAACACAAACAGAAGAAAAATGGGTATACTAAAACTGATTATTCAATTTTAGCACCTTTGTATCATTTTAATGACATTCTGCAAAGACTATCACTTACGACATTTTCCTCTTGTTTAGCTTTCATTTTTATTCCTCTAGGTAAACACAGCAATTACATTTTAGCCCTATTACTACTATAATGTTATCCCAGCCCAGCTATAAATGATAACGAGCCAAACAAGACCGGGGCAATTCTTGCCCTCCATTTTTCAGCTTCTTGATGGGCTTCCAAGGGGCTACTGCTTCAGAAAGCTGCTATTCCAATGGCAGTTACTGGAGAATGTGAATCACTTTCTACCCACCACGAAAAAGGTAAATTTCTTGTTTACAACCAGGTCCGGCATGAAATTATGTATGGTAAAGGATTACCATTAAATTACTGAATATCACATGCCCTCTGGTGGCTAGTCACTCTAATGCAAAAAGCTACTTTTGTATACCTGGTCAGAAAAATAGATAGGCTGACAAGTAGTTTGTATTTGACTAGCTCCAAGGAGTTCAATATCACATGACATGTAAAACCTGCAAGATACTAACAAATATTTTGCTTTCCACCTTTAAGCTGTTTTCTGAGGGTGGAGGTCCAAAACCATGATCAACAGCCACAAAATACAGTGAATTCTCATGTTTAACCTTTGAAGAAACAAGTGTTGCTGTTACGATAGGACAGAAATAGTTAAATCTGTGTAAGGGCTTCCATACAGCTCAGTGTGTTGCAATTTTATTCTTTAGAATTGATTCACTTATTCCACTACTCAGTAATTATTTTTTTTTAACAAGGACACTTAGGTGGATAAAACACATGATGACAAAGGGATATCCTTCTAGTCATTCTGTCAAAAAAGTTTGATTCTGTAACCAAAAATTATGGTTATAATAAGATATACAGTATGGTATATCTTCTCCTTAATGGTATTCCCCTTTACCTTCCAGCACTACCATACAGTGCTCGGATGCTTCTTTTTCTCTGGCATCCAGAACAGAACCAGGACTTGAACTTCTCAGGTTTCCTGGAATAAAGAGCTTTACAGATGTGAAGGCAGGCTTCCTACAGATTTTGTCAGATGCATAATATACGCTCTAGTGAACAATCATATCAATATAAAAATCACTGAACATATGGCTGCCTTCACTCATTGTTCTTCTCCATGCTTTAAATACTTAACAAGAACGTTCTTTGCAACATTATTAACTTTATGCTGAACTAAAAACCCAGGACATGGGGAAAAAAAAATGTAAAGCATGGATTAATAAAAAATAAGTCATATACCTGCACCAGAATATTTGTTGTCTCCATCATGCTCCTGTAGCATTTAAAAATAGCTGTATTGACTCAGTTGAAAAATATATTTCCTATCTGTAACTGAGCTTTAGAAAACAGCAATAGTATTTCACATTCAATTACCAGGTGTAAAAACAGTATTGGTTTATATCAGTAGCCACAAATTACTAATTCTGACATTTGGAAATGAGCAATAATGGAGATAAGGTGGATAAGGGAAAATACTGCAGTCTCATGAGCAACAGATTTAACAACACAGATATATGAATTAAAACATGATACATGAGGAAGATGTTCCATATGCCTGTGTGCTGAAGTGCTTGTTTTAGATGTGGATTATGCATGATGTATAATTATGCTAACAACTATTAGCTAGATCAGATCGAGTAATCAGACAGTCTGCTCGGAAACATGTTGATTCTTGTTTCTGCCAAGTGACTTTTCAAACTTTGCAATCAGGTAGTAACTTGCCTGTAGAATGTAGATTCTAAAGGAGGAATTCTCACCAAAGGTGAAAGCATTCCAGAGCACTACGAGCACCGCTCAAAAAAATTTCCTATGACTAGTCTCTTTATCATTGTTAAAATTCTGTGTCTGCCCCCAGACTGCCCCTCTGTGCTTTATTTATTTTAATTTTCTCACTCTCGCTTTTTTTCAGATCTGTTTCTTCCTTATCCTGCTAGCAGATTCAGCAGCATCTCCGAGATACCTCCTTTTCCTATGTGAATTCTAGGCCCACTCCCAAAAAAGTTAAGTAGGCTGTGTCAGCACATTAAAATAACAGCTATTTACAGAAACTATCCACTGGGGAGGGTTCTGTCTGATCTGAGTAGGTAAATTCTAATGGGGCCTTAAATTTGAAATGAAAGCACCACGGATGGGAATCACCACCACAACTTTCCAAAACATGTCAATAATGAAATACATAAGCTCACGGCTCTGTTACAATGTCTGCCTGAGAACTATGCTGCTGCTGGGAGAAGGAATGATATAAGGATTTAATACGTTTGCTATTGCATGCTTCAACTTCTAGGACTGAAACCTGGAGACAATACCTAATAGTGACTAGCATGCAAATAAAAAAAAAGAAAACTTCCGATACCTAACCAGTGTAAAGAGATACTGACTTTGGTTAATTTGTCATTGCTATTAGCAGATGGAGAGAAAATAAATGTTGTATTAAGGAAAAGCTCCTGAATCATTCAGCTCTGATATGAGGAGGTTAGCATACCCAAGTTCATGTAAATAAACTGAAAAATCAATATTTCTCTGCTGATAAGAAATATTTCTCTGTAACACTAATATGAAAACCCCTTACTACTGAACAAATACTTCAAAAAGTTTCTTTTCTTATCTCTCCTTCATATTGTTTTATCAGAAAGAATTTCTTTCCCCAATCCAAATAGTTGTCATCCATTTGAAGCTAAAATACTTATTGGCAGAGACATGCAGTACTATTGGCTTTAATATTTGCAAAGTAAGTTGCTTTTCTAGGGAGGAAATTGCTGCATTTCAAAGCTATTTCCTGCCTCATACATACAGAACTAAAACATCAAATTGATCTGGTTTGGACTGGATGCTTTGGTTTAGACTTTTTCTGCTCTAAAAATCCCAGCCAACAGTAGTCATCCATAAAAGAGCTGTTGTGCTCTAAATCCCTACTGGTTCCTTACACCATGTTCTCTTCTACTTTTTCTACTTCATTTCTGATTCTTCTGATTCCACTTAATCACATCCTATTTTTACATTCTCTGTCTCCTTTTTTGGTTTTAATTGTTGAGATCCAAGAATAAGAAAATCCCAAATAAAGCATGAGACTAATGATTTTTTCTTCTTTCATGTTTTGCTTTCAGAATCTCTAAAAGAGCTAATTTTTGTGATTAAATGCTCTGGCACAGCAAAGCAGAACATGTTTACAGCATTCTAGAAAAATCTCTTTGGCATTATGTGTTATGGTTTCAGCAACTGCTTGCAGATAAAATTCACAGAGTCTCATCACAATATATGCAGATTTTGCTCTCTGACTCAGGTTGTTTTTGCGTGCGTCAGGGAACTGTGAGCAATGCTTTCACAGCTGTCTTTTTAAGCCGCCGAGTATTGCAACACAATAAAATAGCAAGTGTTGGTAGTACTCTGATACTGCTTTCTGTTCTCCCTCCCAGCACACGTGCATACGTAGGCACACAAATGCACATGCACACACACACCTTTTTTTGCCTTGTCTGGTTAGGGACAGAGTAGGAATGGAGTGGGAACTACCTTCTACTCTACCTGCCCACCATCATACATAATGCCTGGGGACCTGGAGGTACCATTATCTTAACACAAAAGATTACAATCACTGACAGATTCACGGAAATGCCAAATTTTATGATTTCTTCTACCGTATATTACTGAAACAGAATCTAGCAATACCGTAAGCTAACGTAAGTTAGAAATACTTGTACTTTCAGCCAACCTCCCACAAGGCACGTGTGCTAACACCTGTATCTTCAAATCTTCAGCAGTGTTTCCTGACAAAGGAATGCATTTTACTTTGTCTCCAAAGTGTTTCCCCAATGGCATGTGCCTTTTTGTCTTTCACTACTAAGTGTGCTGGTTTTGGCTGGGGTAGAGTTAATTTTCTTCACAGTAGCTGCTATGGAGCTATGTTTTGGATTTGTGCTGAAAACAGTGTTGATAACACAGAGATGTTTTCATTATTGATGAGCAGCGCTTGCACAGAGTCACAGCCTTTCCTGCTCCTCATCCCTCTCCGGCAATGGGCTGGGGGGCACAGGGAACTGTGAGGGGACACGGCCGGCACAGCCAACCCCAACTGACCAAGGGATGTCCCACACCACGCAGCATTGTGCTTGGTAATAAAAGCTGGGGGAAGGAGCCGTCAAATGTGGCCAAGAGCACCTGGGGGGTTCAAAAGTTCTGTCACATGAAGGAATACATCCAAACACACGAGCTGAATGTGTAACCTTAGATCCTGTAGGAAACCCAGCTAAAAGAAAATTAAGGAAAAAAAACAATCAACAAAAGCAATGATAAAATTCCAAAAAGATCAATAAAATACTTGAGACGCATACAAGCGAGAAAAATTCTAAGCAAAATACCACAAAGGAAACTTTGGGCCTACAGCAGTAATTTAAAAAGTCTATGATGAACAACCATGACAAAACAAAGAAAAGGAATAAAGACAGGGCGACCTGGATGGGGTCGGACTGAGGTGACGCCGGTTTGCACCAGAGTGAGATGGGACAGCGGTCAATCGAATACCAACTCCTCAGAGCGTTCATTTTCTCCCTTTACTCCCTTCCCCTTGCCCGCACGGTGCCCTCACGCCGCGGCGCCGCCTCCTCGGCCGGGAGCCGCAGGGACACGGCACCCGGGGCGCCGCTCCCGCCCGGCACCACAGCGCGCCCCCCGCACCCCGGCCGGGCCCCGCCACGGGCCGTCAGCGCCCGCCCGCCCCTCTGCACCGCCCCTCCCGGCTCCCGCCCGCCCCTCTGCACCGCCCCTCACGGCTCCCGCCCGCCCCTCTGCACCGCCCCTCACGGCTCCCGCCCGCCCCTCGCCACCGCCCCTCCCGGCTCCCGCCCGCCCCTCGCCACCGCCCCTCACGGTTCCCGCCCGCCCCTCGCCACCGCCCCTCACGGTTCCCGCCCGCCCTCGCCACCGCCCCTCACGGTTCCCGCCCGCCCCTCGCCGCCGCCGCTCCCGATCGCCCCTCCCGCGCGCACCTCGCGCTCAGGTGCCGTCCCCCCGCCGCAGACGGCACCGCTCTCCGGCCCCGCCATGGTGCGGCGAAGGCGCGTCTCGCCGTTCTCGCCGCTGGGCGGGCGCCCTCCTGCAGGTAGGGGCCGGGACCGCGGCCGCCCGGGCTCCCTGCGCGGGAAGCGGTGCGGGAAACGTTCCCGCTCCGCGGCGCGGGCGGGCGCCCCCCCGGCCGAGGGAAGCGGCTCCCCCCGAGGGGCGAGGGCCGCCGGGCAGCGACGGCCCCGTGGCAGCGTGGCGGGGCTCGGAGGGGGCGCGGCCGCCGAAATCAACCGTCCCCCACAGAGGCGGCACCGGGTAGCGCCGGCCGCCGCGGAGCCGCCGGGCTGGGTCGGGCCGCGCTGTTCCGCCGCAGCCGGCGCTCCCACCTTCCGCGGGCTCCTGTTCCGCCCCGGTCGAGGCGGCGGAGCCGAGAGGACGGGCCGGTCCCTGTGCGAGGCAGCGCCGCCGGCCGGGCGCAGGGCGGGGGCCGCTGTGTGGCGGTCGGTCCGGCGGCCGCTCCCTCCTCAGCCCGCCGTGCAGGACCCGCGCTGTGGCCTGGGGTGCTTCCCCTCGGGTCTGGCGGACGGGCGGCGCCGGGCTTTGCCGCTCGCTGCCAGGAATGCGCTATCGGGTAACGGGGACAGAAACAGGTATCGATGTTGTAATGAAATGGGGTTTTTTATGCGTTCCGGTCTGATACCTCGCCTCTTAACGGAACGTGAAAATTATTTTCTTTCCCTCTCCACCTCCCCCCGGCGTTCTTGACCCGGGCAGAACGGGGCCTTGCAGCGCCGGCGGCCGAGCCTCAGCGCGGAGCTCCCACCGCGGCTCCGCAACGGGCGGGTGGTTGGTCGTTGGGGGCGTGTAAGTGCGCGCAGGCGGCCGTCAGCTCCTGCGCCCGCCGCTCCGTGACTTGTGTGGAGCGGGGTCTCGGAGCGCAGAGCGTCGGTTCATCTCCCGCGGGGGCCGGGCACACACGGAGCTTCTGCAGCTTTGGCCCGCGCAGCTCCTGCGAAGCCTCTGCTTACTCTGAGGTAATTAGGGTGCGTGTGTCCCCGGTTTATTAGGAGCAGTGACTGCCTTAAGAGCACTTGTGCGTCTCACCGCACCCCTAAAATCTGCTGGCACCTAATTCTTGAATCTTAGATTACATGGCTTTCAGGGCACTTAAAGAAATCAAAAAATTGAACTCTATATTAAAACTTCGATATCTCTTTTAATTGCTTTGAAAAACAAAAAAAAAATTACAAAACAGATTTCTGGTGCATTCCAGAAGCATCTGTATTTAACGCTTCCGCTGCCATGGGTGTGTATGAGCAGGTTTGACAGCTGCTACTAGCAGCTATTTTCAAGTCAATGAAAAGACTGAAATGAGTCCTGCATTATTTCTAATCCTTATAAATAACTTTCTTCTGTGGGCTTGTTGGTAGTAGACACAATTCCTGATTGGCCACGTAGTGTTTAAATATCTTCTCCTATTTTGTCTCTCTCTCTCCTTCCCGCCCACCCCCCAGCACCCCAGCTCACCCATATGCTTTTTGTAAAGATTCATCGTGTTAAAATGCCTTTGCCTCCCTGTGTGTCTGCATCTCTTCACCTTGCTAAATTAAAACTATAAAAAATGCCCGTATTTAGAAATCACTAATCCTGTACCTGTGTGCTTAGTGATGGTCCTGAACCAAAAGTCATGGATCTAGATTAATTTATGGTTTTTTATCTACTTCCAAAATTTTAGTTGGGTTCCCATTTGCAGTTTAACTCCTTCCAAAAAGCCAAAAAAATCTAAGCACCTAATAAGCTGTGGAAGAATACTTGGGATAACTTGCACTGGTGTTCTGGATGAACTTGTTACAAAAGGGAACATGATGTCAAGACGACATCGGTCTAAGATCTTGAAATATTCCGGGGTGCTTTGGGTTGTTTGTTTGTTTTGTTTAATTTTTTAAATCCTTTGTCGTTGTTTAAAGATGCCTCTCGTTATCTCCTGCTGACAAAGACAGGTTTCACACCTTGTGAGCTGAGGGTATTTAGAATATTGGTTCTCTTTGCTGGTAGATAATTGGCAATGGTTGGCACTTCCATTTCCGAGGAGACTTTCCATTTTGCAGTTAGACTCCCAAAAGAATTTGGTTCAGCCTAGATCTCTAGTGTATTTGCAGCTGTAAGATGGCTAGGCGATTCATTTTCTGCTTATACAGCAGTATAATTAACTGAATGTAATTTTAAAAAGAAAGGAAAAGCCACATCTAGATATTGCAGAACTCCAGCACTGTAATGCTGCTTTGTACGCGACTGAAGGAGAATTCTTGTTTCTAAAGCTAAACTTGCAACCGGGAAATATAAGGTGAGTAGTCAGATTTGATTAAAAAAGACAGACACATCTGCTGACCCAGAAATGGCCAAATACATTTCTCGTGCTATTTAGCTGAGTAATTCATGAAACTTTCTTCCATTTCTTATTCACTCCCACCCCCAAATGCTTGAGTTTGAAAACTCTAGTCTTGATTATTCATAAGAATAGGAACCTTGCTGTAAGATGAAGCAACTTCTTCAAAATAATGAGAAATGCATACTAAGTTCTTTCTTACTCTCGCGGTTTTAAAATTTAAAATACACTCATGAACAGGGAGAAAGCACTTCTTTCAACAAGATGCTTTAGATAACTTGACATGTTCTTTGTTCAGAATTGAATTTTCTGATATGCCTCAGAACTTAAATTGTTATTGTTAGGTCGTCTGTAGCTTAATTAGTGCTAATTGGTTTTGTGATTGGCAGATATCTTAATAAAATATAATTAAACATGTTAGAACACAAGTACAAGATAAGTATGCAGCTGGTTCTTAGCTGCATTATTAGCTTTATTCTAGAATAGCTTGAGCAAATCATGAAACCTTTATTGCTGTTAGTGAGACTGTTTGAAAACCTGGTGGTGTTTAGAGGTTTGTTTGTTTTGCTTATTAAAATTTATAATGGAAGCTGTTACATCTGAGATTTATGGGGGAAGAACGCACATTACTATAATAAGGTGTTAAGATTTAATATAGTTAGCAATGACCAAAACCCCTCTGACTTCTTGATTATAGTATTTGGAAGTTGATTTGAGTATGCGGTGACACAGAAGTTTAAACTTTTTGTTGGATCTCTTTGGCATATTTCTGTGTATGTGTGTGTTCAAAAGTGAAGCATAGTGTTAATATTGTAAGATGATTTCTTGTTAAAAATTATCTGGGGTATAAACATTTTCTTCTTCTCTAAGTGTATGTGATGTATTATGTAATTCTGTAGATATTTTTACATTAACTGTATTTTCTTGCAGTCAAAGCTGGAGGTATGAGAGTGTCTCAAAAGCAAGAACATGGACCTGTTGAGAAAAACACTAAACCTCCAGGAAAAGAAAAAACAAGGTATTGCACCACAGGGCTTGTTCCCCCCTGCCCCATCGTTAAAAGTTCATAGGCAGTGGGGCACATACCTTCTTTTTTGCACAAGTTCCCTTTAAGAGCCTGCAATTCTTTTGGGGCGTATCTAGAACTGCATAGTTATTGCAGAGTACTTAGCATCCCTCATAATTGCTGTGATGTTCAGAAACCAGTCACTGTGGCGCTAAGTTTTTGTTTAAAGGAGCCTGATGCAGTGATTTGCTCTTGGAACAAATCTGTGTCCTGATAGCTATGACCTTGCTGTGCAAGGAGGTGGTGTACACATCCTCCTCTACGTGATGATTAGGATACTTGTGAGTGTTAAGGAAGTTTCTTTGCCCTGGGTTTCCCGTAGCAGAGTCTCAGGCAATAATCCAAAGGGGGAAAAAAAAACTTATTCAAGTGGTAAAGCAGCACGGACAGCTCGAGCTGGGTGCCTCCGGAGAGGGACCCAGAACCAAGAAAATCCTGGGCAATTACAGCCTTGCAAGATGATGGAGAGCGGCCCAGCAATGACTTCAGCCAGCTCCCTCAGCACTCTTGGGTGCATCCCATCGGGGCCCATGGACTTGTGAATATCTAATTGACCTAATTGATCCCTCACTTGATCCTCCTCAACCCAGGGGAAGTCTTCCTCTTTCCCCATTACTTTCCCCAATGCCTGGGATTCCTGAGGGCTGGGCCGAGCAGTAAAGACCGAAGCAAAGAAGGCATTTGGTAACTCCACCTTCTCCGCATCCTCCATCACCATGGCTCCTGTCTCATTCAACAGTGGGCCCACAACTTCTCTGGTCTTCCTTTTGCCTGCAGTATACTTGTAGAAGCCCTTCCTGTTGAGCTTGACATCCCTAGCCAGGTTTAATTCCAAGGCGACCTTGGCTTTCCTCGTTTCATCCCTGCACGCTCTGGCGGCATTCTTGTAATCCTCCCAAGGGGTCAGTCCATTCTTCCACTTACTGTAGACTTCCTTCTTCCACTTGAGCTTTTTCAGAAGCTCCTTGCTCAACCATGCAGGTCTCCTGCGTCCCTTGGCCGATTTCCTGCTCTTAGGGATGCACTGATCCTGAGCTTGGAGGAAGTGGTCTTTGAATACCAACCAGCTCCCTTGAGCTGTGGATTACTCCTTCCACTGCTGTGGATTTAGGGACATCAGTTACTTTTTACCTACAAGAAAGGAGCCCCCTGTACAATGGAGTTTTTATAATACCCAGGTAACCATTTAAAAAGCCTGAGTTAGACAGGAGAGGTAAATTGTCCATGTGACTTTGTTCTGAATCCCACTTTTTTTTCCACACCAAGATTTAAGTTACTTCTGATAAACAGGTTTACCTCTGGTGCTTCTGAGTAGCTGCTGTCAAGAAGGCTTCCTTTTCAGTTGAATGTCTGTGTGTACGTTGCGATCATAGTATCAGTGTGTCTGACAGTCACTACAAAGTACTGTAATCTAGTAATGTCGCTGTGAAATAGATTGTTTTGCCAGGAGTTAAAAGGGAAGCTTGTGACTAGACTGACAGCTGAACTTAATTTTTGGCCCAAGATGTGATTTTATTTTTTTTTCCTCTAAAATGTTGTAATCAGCTGCATAACTTTTAAATTAACTGGATTCAGCCATATTTAACACTACAACATTGACAATATTTCTTGGCAGGCTACAAAAATCACCACTGTAGGTTTTTGTGTGTGTTTCTCCTTGCTTGCTCGGAGAACACTAACCTAAACTATATGTTTTGGAACAAAGCTGAGCCAGTAACACTGACTTCCTTCCTGTTTACTACTTCTCTGCACCAGAATCGATATAGTATACATAGCATGTTGAGGTGATGGATTTCATTGTCAGGTTGCAATCACGGAAGTCACAGAGAACTTTGTAGTTTAGTAGCTCTCATATACAGACTTGTTGCCCCTAAGTTTCTGACTCAGATGAGATTCAGATCAGGGACAGGATACCATCCAAGGGACCTGGATAAGCTCGAGAAGTGGGTCCGTGTGAACCTCATGGGCTTCAACAAGGCCAAGTGCAGCGTCCTGCATCTGGGTTGGGGCAGCCCCAGGTCTCAGCCCAGGCTGGGGATGGAGGGATGGAGAGCAGCCCTAAGAGAAGGGCTTGGGGTGCTGCGGGGGAAAAGCTGGCCATGAGCCAGCAATGTGCGCTGGCAGCCCAGAACCCCCCGCAGCCTGGGCTGCATCCCCAGCAGCGTGGGCAGCAGGGCCAGGGGGGGATTCTGCCCCTCTGCCCCGCTCTGTGAGACCCCCCTGCAGCGCTGCCTCCAGCGCTGGGGCACCAACAGCAGAAGGACACGGAGCTGTTGGAGCGGGGCCAGAGGAGGGCCTGTTGAGAGATATTAATTGTTTAGCTTAAATAAGGAAGTTTTAATTAGAATAAATTACTTAGCATTATAATATGGTATGATTTATGCTGTTTGCCTAGCTTTACTTGCCATGAGTGGCTAGATTTGCTGAAGTCTTTAGGCTGCAATAGAGGTAATTTTCCTAGCAGCTGGTGCAACACAGATTTTGCATTGTTCTATTCTGAGGCAGCACACCTTTTTTTAAGGATTTAGCTCCAACACATAAATTTCTATTACAAAATGTTTTGTATTAAGTCTGTAAAATGAAAGTGACAAGTGTTTCTGTGAGATGGAAATGCTAAATGATTTTTTCTTTTGCTTTACAGTGCTATTGCTAGTTTTTCAAAATCTCAGAACATGGGCGTCTTGCTAGCAGAAGTGCTGAGCAAAGTAAGTACAGCTGGAAGAACAAGATATGTGTTTGTAAGGGCTTCTCCATACAGCTAAACATTTCTTAAAAGGAGTGAATTTTCCTTAAATTGCTGTCATCTGACATTTGTAGGTTTGTTATCTATCACTAAATATTCTTGAGATGATCTACTGTTTTTGTAGTGGTTGCGTGGCTGAAGTGCTACATGGCTAAAAAGTAGCCAGGCTTCCCTCCTCACTCTGCTACGTTTGATTCCATTCCTGTTTAACACTAAGTAGCCCTAAGGCAGTTATGTATACCTGTTATGGAAAAGTACAGCAAGATATTAAGGTGTGTCCTTTTTTTAAGTGGTATTTTGATTTAGATTTATTGAAATGTGGGGAAGAATTATCAGTGACATAGGAAGTTTGTGACAGAGCTGAGATTACAACCCAGAACAAAACCTAGTCTTCAGTTCCACTACTGTGGAAGTAGCTTTAATTTCTGTAAGAGTCCACCTTAGAGAGGGAAAAGACGGCTGTTCAAGAGCAGTGGGTAGTCTCGCTGACGAGTGCGGAGTGGATACCAAGGTGGAAGCTAATGCCAAACTACTGTAAGTGATTCCCAAGAGAACAGGCACAGCGTACCCACTGTTGTTGCACACGCAGCTATTTCACCTGAGCCCTGACATTAGACAGTCAAGCATCTTATTGACTTCTCCCTTGGAAATACAATGAGGTCATTGAAAATTTAGTGTCACAAAGCTGTTGGAGGACCTTCTATTCATCGTTATGCTTACAACTACTGTCCAGTATCTCTTGCTGGGCCGTCAATTCAGACTTACACCTACACTTGGCAAGAGCTGATTCAACAAGCATCCTTTTAATTTGCGTGCTCATCTGAAGATCTGACAGTTATCATCTGTTTTTCATACACTTGCAGTCTTCATATTCTGAAGCATGCAAGAGTTCCTCATCCATAGGGCTTGTTAAGACATCAGTTGCGTCACTTCAACGATGAGCCTTTCATCAACAGATGTGATTATAGCTTTAGTACGTAGATCTTGAATTTTTGCTTACACTTGTTAAGGAGAACAGATACAACTCATCCTTTTTCTCTTCCACTTGTCCCCATCTCCTCTGTTCTCGCCTGCCACTTCCTTCTCCTGGTGGTTTCCAGAATCTCATACATGAAGCTTCCTCAATAGTTCAGAAAGTGATAATTAGATACTGTAATGATGATGATCTGAATCTGGGAAAATAAGAATTTGAAGCCACTTACTGTTAACTCTGGCATACTGATGATCTGCTCTGCTTTCCTTATCTTGACAGCTCATTCTATGAACTAATAAAAAAGGCAGGGAAAAAAGCTGCAATAGCTCACTGAAGGTAGACAGGCTCATATCACTTTGAAAACAGAAATTATTCATAAATGTACAGAGTAAGCAGGACTTTTATGTATTGATCACTTGAACTTATTGTGGAGTTAGGTTTTACTACTGTTCTTAACCTACCTTCATATGATGGAATTTAGGAAGAGAATAGCAGAAAAGCTGTATTCTATCACAACAACTTTTCACCCCCCCCTCTAATGTTACAGATGAGCCACAAAATTCATGCAGCAGCATTACAAGTGACTCACCGAAAACCACAGCCTGCCTTGGAGAAGTTCGTACTGCCTAAAAGAATTTACATTATTCAACAGCCACGGAAATGTTAAGATACTCATTAAAATACTCATGTTTACTTAAAAGTGAGTTTCTATTCTAAATAGCACACTGTTGTAAAATGATCAAAAGCTATGTGCCTTGTATCTTACTGTATTTCTGTTACTGCCAATAAAACACTTTATAAGAAGAGTTGCTAAATGAACTCGGGATTTATTAAAATATCATGGCTCTGTCTAACCCGGTTTTACTAGTGTACGGTGGTTACTCTGTGCTAAGAGGTCCAACGGCTTCACTTACTGCGTGAATTTTGTCTGAAGTACTCTCAGCCCTCTTTTCGTGTTTTAATTTAATGATCGCAAAGCTGAAGTGAACATGATCCGAAACAAGCAGGTCACAACTGAAAGGCACGTTTCTTGTTTTAGTTTAGGCTGAGGTGTTGCAGGCTGAATGTATGCCTTAGGCTTTTTGCATAATTAGAAACTTCAGAAAGTCCTGGGAAAGATTTCCGTGCAGTGGAAAAAAATTTTTTTTCTTGCATTTCTTTGTGTGAGGATGTGCATCTGGTCCGCAGAGGTTCCTCTGCTGGGCTGCAGCCAGCAGGAAGAGGCAAGTGAGGATGGGAACCCCCTTGTGCTGGGGAGGAGAGCAGGGAAGTGCTGCCCTGGGCCGCAGCTCTGGGAGCGGGCGGATGGGAGGGAGGGCTCCAGTGCAGGGCGCAGTGATGGAGTAGGGAGGCTAAGGTCGTCGAACGGGGTACAAGGCGAAGCAACGAGACTGAGCATGGACTGGTACTAGCAGGGTCTGGAGGGGTCAGGCTTCATAACGGGGAGGAGCAATTGTAGGCCCAAGCACGGGCAGTACCCTGGTGCCCAGCCTGCTCCTGCTGCCAGTGACAGAGAACGGAAACATCCGTCCTGCCCAGCACAGGGACGGTACTCGCCTCCTGCTGCTGGATGGGTGGGTAGCTCCATGACTTCTCGCTCGGAATTTAATTCTGCTGGGACTGCTTTTTTTTAAGGTAGTGATTGCAGATGAATATGCTGCTAAATTTGTAGTCAAGGAGTCCAAATAGACTTAATATTAAAGGTGATGCTCAAAAAATGCTTATATTGTCAATGATGCTTTTTTTTATAGTGTGCTTTCCACATGACCACAGTGGAAATCTATTACAAACAGATGAAACGCACTCTCTCTTCTCCTTCTTATATAGAGGGATCCCAGGGGGGACACCCAGAATTAGTGTTACCATTGAAGATGAATGTCTGCTTCATGTCATCCATTCATAAAATGTAATTACTTTGTGTTGATTAAATATTAACTTATGATCACAGGAGGTGGTGATTAGTAGCATGTGCAATAAATAATTTGGTTGCACCTTGAATAAATAGCAAAAGAAAAAAAAAATAGTGCTGCTCCTGTGAAGAAGTATGTCTCTCTTCTCCCATGTTCCTTAACTGACTGGTAGCTACTTGTAAAATATTGTCACTGTTATCCTGGACGACAACAGCGAAATACTTTATGGATTTTTGAGTTGTAGGTACAGGATTTGGAAAACAGCTATTTCTGCGTTTATATCCTATATAGCACACCTGCCACGCTCCAGGCTGACTGCATAGGAATGAATGTCAATATGAAGGTAAATGAGGAAACGTGACTTGAGTTCAAGCTGTCCATCGTGCCTGAAATGATGATTCATGCTATCAAGGCCAAAAATAGCACTTTGCGCTCTAACATGTCAGTGGCTAATACATGCTTCCTGCAGAAGGAATATTTGTAAAATCTTTATAATTCTAATCTTTATCCTTGTTGTTTCTGAAGAAAAGGGCTAGTGAAAAATTCTAGGATCTGATTCCGAGGGCCCTTATGAACATGACTTTCTGTGAAGGAATCTGCTTCTGAAAACTTACTTATATTCTGGCCAAGGATTTAATGCAAAATGAGACCTTGTAGGAAAAGGATTGTCTTTTCCTGAGTTATACCCAGCCTTCGCCCAGACGCCAGATTAACTCGACACCCGATTGTCCTGCCCAATTTGTGCTGAAGGTACCCCCGTGCAGAGGAGCCATCTGAGCAGCCTTTGCCGGTGCCCGAAGGGACGGAACATGTCCTGGCACACACAGGTGAGCCGCACCCTGCTGCGGGGAGCCACCCGAATGCTGGGGGCATGGGGATGCCTGGGGTCCCTGCTGCTCTCCCGCAGCCCCAGCATGCTGTTAGTGTCCCAGCGGGGACTACTGGGACTGTCCTGCTGTCCATCACACGGTGGGAACCGCACCTGCCACTGCCCTGCTTCATCGTGGCAGTTGTGTGAGCACCACTGACGTGGCTGCAAGCGGCAGCAGACAAACCAAAGGACCTGACTGCCCTTCCCTTAGCTCCTTACTTGATTTTGCTCCTTACTTACTTTGGCTGTTGGGGTTTTTTTGATAGTTATTTAAACTGTTTAAAGTAGCTGCTATAGGAAATTACTTTTTGTGACATCAGTCGCTTATAGATGTCATAGTTCTGCTTAAAAGGTCCTGTATATTGCTCTGTGCAGTGCATGTTTAGCAAGTTCTATATTATATAGATGAATTAAATATTCATATTTGTATAGAGAACAAACTAAAATATTCTGCGTAAATACATTTTTTAATTAAGAACATCATAGAATGCTCTATAATTAAGAGAACTCTCTCTTTGACCAAGTCAATTTTTTAGTGCAGCTGTCAAAATACAACAGGTCAGTATCAGGTGCGTTATTTTCTCTAATTTATTTCTATTTATTAAGGTGTTCTGCTTATAATAGTATTCTTAATAACAAGAGCTAAACAGGAAACTGAAACAGTATTTTGAATGCATAGATGATAGACAATTTTTCATCCTGTTTGTGCCTTCCATTCTGTGTCATTTTAGTTTGTGTTTACAACCATCATTGATGATACTATGATGAATCAGTTGTATCTTCTGTTTTAAGGAGTTTGTTTAAACTGGTTCAAGTCTTAATTTAGTACTTTGCTTTCATTATTTAAATATGAGCTACAGCTGAATTCAGAACATAAGGAACAAATACAGTTGGTGTGCGAGAAAAAAACCTTGCAGGAAGCCTATTTTCAGGCTTCTTGAGGGTTATTACAAATGATGCAGGCATTCAACAAGAATAGCGTAGTTTAGGAAATTATTTCTTTTGTCAATCTTTATTTTATCATTTTGATGGACACAGTGTTGGTTAATATGCAGTTGCTTTTGCCTGCAGACCTCAAAACACCTTACAGAGATGGGAGCGACTGAAGCCAAGTGGCAATGAAACCAGGGAAAACAGGTTTCAGTAGATGTGGATCGGTCCCACAGCCTCAGTAACATCACACGTTCTGTTTGACAGCCTAAGACACGCGTTTACTGGACGTCTCTGCAGGAGTGAATTTCCTCTGGGGCAAGGAAGAGCCTCTGCCCGGATGCTCCCGGGCTGGGTGGTGCCTGACAGCTCTTTGGGAATTTGGCAGCGCACAACTTCCAACTGCTCTGGAGTGAAGGACAGCACGTGCTGTGAGCGCACAGTCTGGTCTGAAGTGAGACTAGGGGATTTCTGACTCGTGTGTGCAACTGCAGCGGATGAAACGGCACATGGGAGATTTGGGAAGTTACAGTAAAAGAGAACTATAGCAAAGGACTTAATTTTAATAAATAAATATTAACTGTTGTTGAAAGCCTCTATCCCTTCCAAGACGTACTTGTTCAGCCTGTTCCTCCTGACGTAGTGTGCGCAGATTTGCAAATCGTTTCAAGCACAGCAGCCTCGCCCTGGTGTACAAACCCCGCACGTTCTGGTTACTGGTATGCACGTAAGCCCAAGTGTTTGCTGAGCTCCTCTTTAGTGTCTGTGGTAGATGGGTATATTTCTAGAATGTAAAAAAATCCCTTGGTCTCATTGGTGTCACCTGTGACACTCATATTGTCACTGTTCCTGTTGTGCATAACTCCCGTACAAGGTTCACAGTAAAGCACCTCTTGGTTTCGGAAACCTCACTGTCCTTGAGGAGCACTGTGTCAGCGTGCTGCTGTTCTTCCTCCTCCCTTCCTGCTGCTCCCAGACCGTCCTCTGCCCCACAGCAGGAGCAGGACAGGTATTTGCAGCTGATTGGTTTAGCTGGAGAAGTGTGCATTCCACACTTTTTGGACCACTTGTGAGTTGAATCTTTTTAAAGAAGGTAGATGTCATGGGATTCTTTGCTGTATTGGGTGTGTGTGGCAAGGGTTTGGTAGTGGGGGACTACAAGGGTGGCTTCTGTGAGAGGCTGCCAGAAGCTTTCCCCATGTCCAACAGACCCAATGCCAGCCAGCTCCAAGACGGACTTGCTCCTGGCCAAGGCTGAGCCCATCAGTGACAGTGACAGCACTTCTGTGATAATATATTTAAGGGGGGAAAAAAAGCCCTGCACAACAGCAGCAGGAGTGAGATACGTGAGAGGAACAGCCCTGCAGGCGCCAAGGTCAGTGAAGGAGGAGGGAGAGGAGGTGCTCCAGCCCTATGGCCTGAGGAGGACCTGGTGTCCAGCCGGGGTCAGCCCACCACACCTGCAGGTACCCGGGTTCCGTTTGTTTTGCCTTCCAGGCCTACAGCGTTGTCTGACTGCTGCTCGTCCTCCCCGCTGCTGCTGTGCCAGCGCCTGCAGGGCGCCACTGAACCTGGCAGGGGCTCCAACTCTCTTCAGTCTTGCTCAGCTGCTGTGAACTCTAAAGGCACTGCCATTTCCATGGTGAGACCATCATAGCTTTCCCTTCATCAGCAAAACCACACAGAGAATGATGATTCAACATAATAGCACATCTATTATTCTTGTCAAACCTGGGCATGGATTCTACTCCAGGCCATTATTCCACTCTTGCTGGATTTTAATGAAGAGCTCTTAGATAATTGTATTAGCAGAAAATTCAGTCTGGCACTTAATTTATAACAGGCTACCAATGTTTAGTTCATTCTTCAACTGAAGAGCAGGACTGTTCCAATTCTGAAGCCTGAGTATCGCTGACGCTCCCGCTAACAGACACTGTCCACCTCTCCAGTTGTTTGCTAATACTTAAGGTTTTATAGAGATTTATGACTCATATCAAGAGTAGCTTAAGAAATGTCAACAGTTCTTAATTATTATGTGTATGCTATTTTTGCCACAAGAGGTTGCTCTATGCCTATGGCTTATTCGGGTTCTGCCAGCTGAGCCAGCCTCAGAAAACACAGCTACTTTCCTACAAGGACATATATCTTAGTCTGCTGAAAAAGTTTCAAAGAAAAAATAATACATTAGTTTATGAAAGCATCATTTGTTATTTCACAGAGGACATGGCTCCCGAGAAGTTGTAAAGATACAAAAGGCATAACGATGGTAACAACAAGCGGTACCTGATTCCTGATCCCTCCTGCATTCCCTGTGTCCGCAGCTGTAGTCAATTACAAACAGAACACAGAACAAGGAATGGGGTAAGGTGCTACTGCATTGGCATCAGGTAAATTTACATAGTTAATTAAGATTTGCTGGTTTTGTAGATGCTTTCATGTTATGTTTCTAAATGTGGTCACTTCAGAACAAATTCATTGCTTCACAAACATTGAAGAGTCAGATACAGCATTTCATATTCAACAGTTACCTATAAAGGGATGAAATTCCTCAAACTGACTTCATTTATACACAGTGCTTTTCTCTTGTATTTTTGGTTCACTTCTGGTGATTAATTCAGAAGTTATTTTTATACAAAGGAATTATTAAGACTTTTCCTAAGCTGTTATAAAAAATGTTTTATATAATAGCCATCATTTTAATTGCACAATATGGATTTACTGTATACTGAAATAGAGCAGTCACGAAAATGAAGATTTACTTCAAAATTTAAATCCAACCTTCTACTTTCATTGTTCATAAATTTCTTAAATTCCTTCTAGTTTAAATTTTCCATATTTGGTATGTTTTTCAAAGTTAGAGTTGGAACAAACTCTGAGCTATCTTTAAGCTACACAAGCCTGAAATATTTGTTCTTTCTATGCTACTACCAAGAAACATAAAAAACAATGAAAAGCAAGATTATCTATTAAAAAAAAACAGCTGCAATTGAAAACTTTCAACTTGGTTCATTCTAGGATCTCAGCCTTAAAAAGTAAAACAAGTCAAAAAGCCACATTTAGAATGACAGGATTCTGTTGGAGCTGTTGAAGATGCCAGTCCAAGACAGGGAGGTGTATAATTGCTTGTCCGCAGCCTGCGAGCGGTTTTACTCCTCTATACAAAAGTCTCTTGAGGTTTCTAAAGACAGCACTTTAAAATATGTTACAAAGAGCCCTCCAATTATGTTGAAAACTCTAGCTGCCAGTCCTTTACTAGCAGCCTAAAATTGGCTTTGCTACCTTGAATTGTAATGAACGAAAAAAAAAAGGGGGGGGGGGGGCGGGCAGGAGGGGGTGGCAGAGTGTCCCAAAGCTTTGCAGCCCTTGGCTGTAAGGAATTTAGAAATTTGGCTGGCAAAACTGGATGTACTGCATGCATCTACTGTTTTAAATGCATATACTGTTCTAAACTAAAGAGCTTACACTTCATGAATTGAAGAACCTTAAGTTTGAAGCTAGTAGGGATGGTAGAATGATACTGAAGTAATTTTTTTTTTTTAATCCTTTTTTTTTTTCCCTTTCCAAAGGAGCAACAATGCCCACTCACCTCTGGTATTTCCCCAGCTCCCATACAACCTTTCAGTAGCCTGGTGTATGCACTGTGCCCTCAAACACTGCCAGTGGGGCACAGTATGGCTCACTGATTAAAAACAAATTCTCATTTTAAAGAACAGTCCTAATGTTTGTAACATAAATGTGAAAGAACCCTGTTTTCACTATCTTTGGTTCCAGCTTGATGGGGCAGGAAAATGCCCGTTCCTGAGAAGGACCTCAGTAGCACTCATCTTTTCAACAGCATCCTAACAGAGCTGAACTGTAATATCCAAATAACTCCATTGGGTCTCTCTTGAGATGGTCCTTCCCAACAGAATCTTCAGAAACATAAGTTAATATATTAGTTCATATTAGTTATTTTGGTAGAGGGGAGGAATGGGAGGGAGCCTAAAGGGCAAAGAAGAAATTCTAGCTTGTCTCAGACTGGCCTCTAGCACATGTTACTCATGTCTTCTCCCCGCTGCCTTCTTTTGCAGCAATTTTGCTTCCACCATTATATTCTATCATCATACTGTTTTGGTTTTTTTCTTCAAGTGACTCTGTAAAGGCATTGGAATGCTTGAGTGTCAATAGATGATAGATGAATTGTCATAGAAGAAGCAGACAGACAGGAAAACCGAAGCAGATTAAAAGGTCATAATCATTGGACCCAATTCTTCTTTCAGGTAAGTGTATACAGTTTTTACTTAAATAAGTAGTTTATGTATTTTTATATATATATAATAACCTAATTTTGGCATACACAATCCATCACTTACTGCTTGAATAGTAATTAAAAATCCATGTGAATAACATATAAGATTCCCTAGTTCAGATCTTTAAATGTTTCAGGTCGTTAGTCCTCACTTCTTTGCATCTAGATATTTTTGTGCATAGGCAATGACTACCTACGCACTTACTTTCAATAACTGCCTTTAGAGCTGCTTAAGTTAAGAGTCTACACGAGAAATTCTGAATGAACAAGAGTTCTCATAAGTGTAAGGATTTGTCTTGTGGTTTCTTGGATTTCAAGCAGGAGGCTACATAAAGCGCACTAAAATTTCCAGTAAAATTAACATTTTTCACTAAATTGTACTGCTTTTTGTTGTGGTTGTTTCCTGTAACCAACAGTAATATTTTAAATATTCAGTCTGTTATGTTCCCCTAAAAGATTATCCGATGTTAGTTAGTTCTATTGCTGAAAGTGAGATAGAATGTATTATGAATATGATTCCTCTAATTAGTAGCCCTTATCAATATTTCAAGTATCAGTGGCTCCTTAGGAGTTCAGAGGTGTGACTGTGCTGCAGATTACCTATAGAAGCAAGGCTTGAATCCAAATTCTGCTTGTTCTGAAAAGACAAGACCTGCTTTTGGCATCATGTAGAATCTTAATTAGCTGCTAACATTACTGGGACCTGCAATACGCTGTTCCGCTGTTCTGTTTCTCCTGTAACTCCCTCTCGCTCAGTTCATGACTGTAGACTACTGGCATAAATACACGCTTGAAGAGATGTATCCTAGGTTTTGCTCCTTGTGCTGTGTGTGTGCAGTTGGCTGTCTCAAGCACTGCTGTACACGTGTTCATGGATCATTACTCCTGCAGGGATTGAATAACGACATTTCTTTTCTTATCCCAGACAAAGTTTACTACCCATCTCTTGCTGTTTTTCTGATTCCCTGGAGCAACAGAAAAGACACAGTCTCGCACACAGCCTCCAAAAAATCATGCAAAATGAGTTAATGCTTATCTGCAGATGAAATAGAAAACTTGGGTAACTTAGTATTATACAAAAGTATTACTCTTGTAATACTTTACCTCTGACTGAAAATTGCATTAGCCTTCTGTGTTCATTGTCAGACCAGCTTCTGTAGTGAGGTAGTAGATGTACTTATCTCTCTTTTCTTTTCTAAACAGCATCTGGCTTTGTGTAATGAAGCTATGTGGATTCTGGCTAGAAAGTAATATTTAAAAAGCAAATCATTCAGGTATAATTACATATTCACAGAATAAGTCCCTGCCCTCTTCACTTTGACTTTAGAACAGCAATTCCTATGATAAATTATAAGGATTATTTGTCCTACTTCCCTACGTCTTTCAGAAGTGCACTCCTGGCAAAGGGACAAGAAAACAGCACGTGCTAATGCTGAGTTCTCCAGGCTGCTGTCTGCACAACCAAACCTTACACAGAGGTCAGTTTCTGATAATTCTTTTAAAAAGTACATGATGGAAGGAGTTGGGAATAGGGGGACAGAACAGAAGCAATGCATAGGGAAGGACAATAATTGAAACTGAGCTGGAAAACAGTGGACAGAAAACAGCATAGGGAATAAATTATTAATGGAAGCAATTGCAAAAAATGCAATGGCATTCGGAATATTTTCACTAATTTATCACTGATTATTATTTTTTACTGTTTATCCTATTAACACTTTTACAGAGTAGCATCTACGCCTATGGGAGCTCCTGACAAACAAACACCACAAAGAGGGTAAGTTCTGATGTGTTACCAGAGAAATTACTGAGGCTCTGTGCAGAATCTGCTGTGGGCAGCAAACACAAGACCTAAGCTAGTGCATGTAGTGATCATAAAGTAGTTTGACATAGGTGTTGTTTGTAACTCAATATTAAGCTTCACTCTTGTTTTGCCCTGTAAAGCCATGTGACCAACTTCTAGCCTGTTTCATAGGGAAAACAGGCCTTTGTATGATCCCTGTCTGCATACCAACTTGTTCCCCTTCCTCTCTTTCCCCAATAGCTTTAGAAACAGGTGGTCCATTTAAAGAAAAATCAACTGACTGTAATACTTCAATGAAATGAAGTATTCACTGAAGCTTCACCAAGGGCAAGTCCTGCCTGAAGAAGGCCCTGGACAAGGGAAGAGCTACAGACGTCATGTATCTGGACTTCTGTGAGGCCTTTGACACGGTCCCTCGCAGCATCCTTCTCTCTAAATTGGAGAGAGATGGATTTGATGGGTGGACTGTTCGGTGGATGAGGAATTGGTTGGATGGTTGCACTCAAAGAGTTATCTGAGACATCAGATAACTGCATACTGGATAGACATTATGAATGCTACTTTTACAGATTAAAACCATAAATTAGAATTTACACCTTCTTAGACATCTGCAAATCCTACAGTCACAAAGCTATTGTATATAAGGTGGTGTTGATTCTACTAGTTATAGAAAAAAGTTGTTTTCTTAAAATCAGTAAATCGAGAATTTTCTAACAAATTACTACCAAATCTGACAGGATAAAAGCAGCTACATTGAAAGGAAGCTCCTAAAATTTACAAAATTATCTTCTTTGAAGGAGCCCTCCAAAACCAAGAATTGAAATAGTAGTTTAAGATGAGAAGCCCAAACTAACACAAACAACACTGAAGCTGATCAGAAAAAGTGAGAAGCCTGATTTCTTATTTCCCTAGTGTCCTGGTTTGAGGTAAAACAGAACCAATTTTCTGATTTGTAATTTTGCTTTTTAGCTGGGCCTCTTCTAACTGACTAAAGTCTGAAATTAACAGCGTATTGTTCAGAAACTGTTCAGTCCCAGGGTGATAAGACCTGATTATACCAAGGAATGGTGCGCACAGAGGCTCTTGCTTATACTTATTGCTATAACAACCAAGGCCAGCTAACTTCGCTGTTTGCCCCGTTGGAGGGTCGGAAGCGGAGAAGCGTAGAGGGGTCCCACCTGCAGGGAGGAGCAGATGGGACAGGCGACCCCAAACTGCCCAACAGGGTATTCCATCCCATCTGCACCACGCTCAGTGTAAAAGCTGAGGGATCAAAGGGGCGAGGCGGCTCTGGCTCGCTTTTTCTTCAATGGCCGACGTCTAAGGAGGACCCTGTCTGTTCGTCTGCCTTTGATCCCGATCCGAGCACTCCTGACTCTAGTTCTGGAGTTCAGCTCTTGTTCCTCGCCGACTCCACTCTGGGACTTTCCCTGTGTCTGCTGGTGACACGATCGCCATCCTGGGAGCTGGATACAGTTTTGTATATATTGCATACTTTTTTTTATTTTTATTGTTATATTATTATTTACTATTTCCTTGTTTATTATTATTTTCATTAAAGTAGTTCAGTTCTTTTTCTAAACTCATAAATCTCCTTATCTCTTCCTCTCCTCTTGGGGGGGGGCATCTGTCGTTCTGATCGGCCAATCCAGCCAAAACCACAACACCTAGTCCCCAGAATTACAGTAAACACTGCTGACATTATATTTCAGTTTGGTCTAAGGTTCTTGTTTTCCAAAAAAAAGGCTTTGAATCTACTAGAAGCTTGCATGTTAAGTGTTGAGACTCTGAGGACAGCTGTAACCTTTGTGAGAAGAAGAAAAAAAGGAAGAGCTGAAAAAATTCAGTTGCTGGGAATGGACAAATCATCTGAACAAATGAGTGGAAGGAGCAGAGGGCAGAACGGTTAAAGTAGAAAAACAGCTGTGGGCTAAATTCTTCCCAAAAGGAAGCTACTGATGAGTGCAAAAATCTTTGTGTTGCTGGTATCAAAAGCATTGCTCTACTGAGACAAATAGGGAAGCACTAAACTCAAGCCCTAGTTAAAAATATTTTGATTCTAGCTTTCCTGTGGAACCGCAGAACCTAAATCCAATTGACTGTAAATACTATTTGAAAATTTCTGAGTTCATATACAGAGGAAGAGTGAATGAGTCCTGGACCTGATGAGGAAGAGATCCCAGAACAGTGGAGTCATGGCTCAGGTTTTTGTCTCAGGTTTCAGAGACAAAGACAAAATCATAAAAGGCTGCCAGAACTATGAGTTTTCCTTTCAGAGAGAGAAAATGCCCTTCTTTCCAGACATACACCTCGTCACATAGGAGAAATGGAGGGAAGAGAATGTGATGAAGAGGATTCTCTTCCGGAAGAGGGAAAAGCTGCTGGCTGTCACACGCAGCATCCTACCCTTGTTGTGGGACAAGTCTTCAGCTACCCAGATGCTGCAGTCACAATGCAAGAAGTGCAAGATAACTAATTGCTCTGCTAATTGCTCTGCTAACTCTGAGAGGCTTTGTCTCCATGTTCCTCTGCTCCTCTCATTCCGTACAAGGCAATCATGTCAAATGTTCTTGAGAGGATGCTCTGTGTGTAAGCCTGTAACTTGTTCCTGAACACATACATAGATTCTCTTTTGTACCCCTTACAGGCACGTTGACAGACGCTCTGTGAAATGCACGCATTGCATAGAAAATGTTCTAGAATGCTCTGGCACTGTAATAATTATTTTGCAGTTAAATGCAGATTTAGTTTTTCATGATGAATTACATATGAAAATAAATCATAGCTTGCCCAGCAAACCCTTAGTATTATTTATAAATGTATTTTGGATTGTCCTTACACTTTCCTTTTTTGGTGTGAGGAGAATTAATTTTTTTAATTAATTATGTGAAACTGTATTGCAGAAATTACTTGTAGGGAAGCTAAGCACTTTGGCCTTTATGTGTAGAAAAGCTGGAATATTGGCCATTTGGGGTGGAAAAGGCAAGCAGTTTGAGGTTGGGAGAGAAAAACACACAAGATGAGTATTTCTGCTAACATTATCAACTGTTTTGCTCATAATGATGGCATTCAAACCATCACTGCTAAAGATGTCTTAATACTTAAAAAAACCCCACTTAAACACTAAACCCATTAATGTGAGACGGTTATCTAAATGTAAAAAAAAAAAACCCGAACAAAACAGCTAGAGATGATACTCTGTAGGGGCTACTTTTTTAGCTCATCGGGGTTACCGCAGGTAGTGTTGACCTCAGTTAGGTGCACCAAAGTAAAAATACCAGTACCTCATTTTCTTTCTCATAAGCTCCCTTTTGAGCCATCTCTTGGAAGAACTAAATATTTTAACACTTACTGCTAGGCATCATCTTCAGCCTTCAGATCATTTTTGTAGTTCTCTTTGCACCCTCCCTAATTTTTCATCTTGGAAGACATGGATAGAAGGACTGGAAAAGGTGTTCCACTGCTGGTTTTACCGAAGATACATTCAGAGGTAATACCACCTCTGCACATGCTTGCTATTCCCTTGTTCATACAGGCAAAGAATGCACTAGCTTTTTTTGGTGCAGCAACATTCATAGAATAACAGAATGGTTCGGTTGGGAAGGGACCTTAAAGATTATCTTGTTCCACCTGCTGCCCTGGGCAGGGACACCTCCCACCAGCCCAGGTTGCTCCAAGCCCCGGCCAACCTGGCCTTGAACCCCTCCAGGGATGGGGCAGCCACAGCTTCTCTGGGCAACTTGGGCCAGGGGCTCACCCCCCTCACAGCAAACAATTTCTGCCTCACATCTCATCTCAGTCTCCCCTCTTGCAGTGTAAAGCCTTTCCCCCTCGTCCCATGGCTCCCCTCCCTGCTCCAGAGTCCCTCCCCAGCTTTCCTGGAGCCCCTTTAGCTACCAACCCCTGAGGAACGCCACTCATCACTGGTCTCCACTTGGACACTGAACTGTTGACTGCAACTCCTTGAGCATGGCCATCCAGCCAATTCCTTATCCACCGAGTGGTCCATCTGTCAAATCCACATCTCTCCAATTCAGAAACCAAGATGTCATGTGGGACAGTGTCCATTTTGCACAGGTCCAAGTAGATGATACCAGTTGCTCTTCCCTTACCCACCAACTCTGTAATGCCATCGTAGAGGCCAACAAATTTGTGAGGCCCGATTTGCCTTTAGTGAAGCCATTTTGCCTCTCACAAATCACCTCCTGGTTTTCCATGTGCCTCAGCAGAGTTTACAGGAGGATCTGCTCCATGATCTTGCTGGGCACCGAGGTGAGACTGACTGTCATTTTTGTTGCATGGCTTTACCATTACAGCCCCAAATCCTTTCAACGGTGCCACTTTCCAGGATGGAGCATGCCCATTTCTGTACTGTGGGCAGGGGCCACATTCCTTGTGTAATTTCCAATCTGGCTGTCTTAAATGCCTTGTGTGGCCCAGTTTAGCAGGTAATTCGGATCACTCTGAGGGACTTTTGTCATTATTGTTTATATTCCACCCATCTTTTTGTCCGTTGCAGCTCTTAAAAGCAGTGACATAGTTATTTTCAGGTTACTGGTGATGAAGGACGAATTATTAGGACGGGCTCCCCAGGCCTGCTCGGGGTGCGTGGGCCCGGGCCTGCTCGCGGGGCGACGGAGCAGAGCCCGGCACACCCGGGCTGTGGCTCCGCGCAGCGGCAGCAGTTCCGGAGCACCGTCCCCCCGCACACGTTAACGGACGCCATCAGGAGATGGCAGCGCGGACAGCCGTGCCGGTGTTCCGAGCAGCACGGGGCTGAACCGGGCGGGTCGGCGGGCCCCGCTCTGCAGAGCCGCGGCAGCTGAGGGGATTTGGGCGCGACTCCGGTCAGTTTTTCTGGTAGTGAAACACTCGCCTTCGGGACGGGCGGCCTTCGCCGGGTGAGCCGCCGCCAGCCCGCCCGGGCCCGGGGACCCGCAACCGCCCCTCCGGCCGCGCTGAGGCGCCGCGGCCCCGCCCCGCCCCGGTCCCGCGGAGGCGGCAGCGGGGCGCGCGGGGCGGGGCCGCCGCCCGCTGGCAGGGAGTGAGCTCATCCCGCCGACGCGCCCGGCTGCCGGCGGAGCTGCCCGGCCCGGCCGCGCCGCTGGAGCCCCTGGGCTAGGGGCCGGGCCCTCCGGCGGAGGTGAGCCCTCCCTTCTTCCCCCTCCGCAGCCGGTGCGCGCACTTCGCCCGCCTCGCCGGGGGCTGCGCGGGGGCTCGGCGGGAGCGGGGCCGCCGGTGAAACTTTCTGGCCCGGGAGCGTGTACGGGCATGTCGGGCGGGGCCGCGGCGGCCGGTGGGGCTGAGGCGGCGCCGGGGCCGGCGCAGGTGGGGGCCGGGGGAGCGCGGCCCGGGGCGGCCGAGGGGCCCAGGGGCGGCGTGACGGACCCGGGGGCGGCTGAGGGGGCCGGGGCCCGGCGGGGCGGGCGCTGCCCGGGCGCTCCCGCGGCGGCGAGGCCTGGGTCTGTCGGCGCCGCCGGGATTTCCGCCTCCCCGGCACAGACTTCCACGTTTCTGTAACTAGAACAAATGCTTAGGTTGAGCAGAAGAGATTCTGGGAAAAATTATTGCTTTCAGGAAAGCTCGATTTCTTTGTGGTTACTTGTTTTTGATAGTGAGATGTGAAGAAGACCCTGCTAAGAACCAGAGACATAGCAGGACCGTCTCATTAATGATGTGGCAGCTAAAGTTAATGAACCTGGCAGGGGGAGCCGGGCGCTGAGGGGCCGGGCGGCTCGTCGGGGCGTGAGGAGTTGGGGCAGGGAGGGAGGTGTTCGGCTTTTCACCGTTTTAGACCGGAATGGATGGCACAGCAGAAGGTGTGTACCTGCTGGGAATGACCTTATTTTGACTGCCGAAGGAGAAGGTCCTGCCCTTGTGGGCATCCGTGTTGCTGCTGTGATCTCAAGAATGAAAAGATAATTGGATTTATCTTTTAACGTGTGCGTTACTAGTGATGTATAGTAACTGTATTTTATAATATACTTTCTAAAGCTTTCTGATTTCTTAGTAGTGTTATTTCAGTTATTTGTTTGCCCTAGCCTCATAGTGCATATTTATTGGGCAGAGAGTAAACCGGGTCCTAAATTATTGTTTTCAAAAGCAGAATGTAAGTGGAGACATCGTTCTGTGAGGATGAGCCTGGGGGAAAAGGGGGTTTAGGTCTGCGTCAGCGTGAGTGTGGGTCCCCTCCACCCCGCTGTACCCCCGTTTCCCCCGTGGTGGCAAAGTGGAAGTGGCACTCATCGGGTCTGCCTCAGAGGTGGTGTTTTCTGGTGGATAAAGCGGACGCTGCTTTGCCGTTTGGAAAGCTAACAGCTGGGGCTGTGGGAGGTTTGCTTCAGGCTTCTGTGGCTGCTGGGTGTGAAACAGCTTGCAAGAGGTGTACTGGTTTAGAGTATGTTAAGTGTTTTACTCGTCCAGGCTGCTTCAGAGTTTTGCAGGATTATTCAGTACATGCAAAAGTCCTGCATTAGCTCCTATTTCTGATAGCTGTTGCTTAAAAATAGTCTGATGCTTATAAAATCAAAAATACCAGGGAATAAAGGAAATAAATCTGATACCTTGGATCCTACAGAATTTCCTGCCCCTGTAGTTTGATATGCAGCTGCCAAAAAAGAACTTTTCCCATTTGTTCTGATCTGACAGTTAAATGCTAGAAAAATAGTATTATCTTATTAAGTAATGCTAGTAAACAAGATAAGCACAAATACAATTTCTTTTTGCTATTGCTAGAGCAGTGTATTTAGAGCTGCATTTACATGGATGCTCTGGAGTGCTGGTTGTCTTGCCTTCTCAGTTTAGCTAACCATTGGAATGTCCAAGTGGTGATGAATTGCGTCTACTTTAGAGCCAAAACATATTTGGTTCACGGCCAAAGTTGCTCAGCTTCCCATAACAGTCAGTAGGAAAAAGACATTTTGTGTGTCTAACCACAGTCCTGAAGTTGATGCCATAGCAACTTTGTGATCTGAGTATATACTTTTGAAGACAGCTAAGCAGTCTTAGCAGAAGTGTTCTGCTTTTCTTTATCTGAACTTCTTACTGTCATCAAAATTAAACCTTTCTTTGAAGACAAAAGATTAATCGGTAAGTCCTCAAACTCCTGTGCGTGTAAGAACACCAGCCTGATCCGTTGGTTATTTGTAATGACACCCATAAACATCTGTAAGTTGAAATTTATATTAATGGTTTTAAAATCAAGATTTTTCTGTAGAGGTGCTGTTTTGACTAAAAATTGGTATTTCAAACTCTATCAGCAAATAGATCTTCACGTTTTCCAGAAAAACAGAGAAAGGTCAGCTTTGTGGGTAAAGTTTGAAAAAACTGGGTTAGTTGACGTCTTTTGGTTGCTCTCAGCTCCCAACAAATAACATGGAGGTTGGAGAGTTTATTTATCACAAAGCTGTGCCAATGGAAAAAGAAAAAAAGTATGTGGCCTAGCAAATGTATAAGGTCTTATTTTTTTAAAATATGTTTGTGTATAGGAGGCACTGCTGTTGGAAAACTGACTGCTGAATAATAAGCAGGGCATAGTATAATGAAAATATATAATGAAAAAATCCCCAAAGCAAGCACTGAAACAGTCCATGATCCTCACTGCATTTGCTTTTGTATTTTTCAGTTTGAAAAGTGCCTTGTTTTTGAAAAGAAAAAAAAAAGTTTGTTTTGGTGGAGTCTTAAACTCTCTGATCTTGTCCTGAAGGGAAGTAAATAAAGGGATCAGTTGCCTGTTAATGCAAAATACCTATTGTGTGGCCTGATATTAATGTGTTGACTTCCTGTGCTATCTCTTACTACCTTCCCCTTTTAAAATTGATTGTTTAGCGTGACTGATTAAATCCATTAGTATTCATTGTATTTAGGAAATTCTGTAAGGATATTTCAGCATGGTGACCCGATTAGATAATTTCTCTAAGTATAAAATACACTATTGAGATTGCGAGATGCTCTATCTTGTATTTAGGCTCACTATATACCTTTCAGAGTGCAGCGCAGGTACCTTTCCCGATGAGCTTGGATGGAGACAACGAGCAGGGAGAGTCTGAACCAGAACACAGGTTTTCTGCAGTCCAGTTTTGTGCTTCAGCAAACCAGCATGCCTTCGATCTCCTTATCATAGCTAAAATGTACTAAAATGTTGTTCCCCTCACCCCATCTTTCAGCTTCATAAAGAGACTAATCCTGCAGAGTTTGCTTTGTGGTTACTTCAGGTTTCTGTGCTGTATAAGTAATACATCACTGTATAGGCTTCTTTTTGATCCATCCTTGTCACTCCTGCATCTTGAAATATATGCATTGTAGCTCATCTTAATGTAATGACTTGAACTTTTTAAAGTCCTGTTTTTCTTGCCATGTTTTGGGAGTTCTGTTTTTGTTTCCTTCACTCATTGAGAGGAGCCACATTAAGCCATAGGCTTAATCTGTTAAGGCGCTTTGGTACTGGAATATTAAACTTTGCAATATCTTAACCTCAGTGCTTGGCCTTCCTGTGTAATGTACAGGGACGCTCCTGTGCCCAATATTCGCAAGAGTCTGGAAACAGGTGGCCAGTTAACAAAAAGTGTCGTATTAAGAGTTATTTCTCCATTGCGTGACTGGGAGTAGTTGCTGGAATATGTGCTTTATTTACTGAGGTAGCGCCATCCCCAGTTTAGTATTTAACTTCTCTTCTTTTCTTTTCTTGATCTGGAATAACCAGAAGTTCCCCTGGCCTGTTGGCTGAAATGCCTTGCAGGTCAGCCAGGTTGCCAGATCTGAAGTGGTGTCTTGTCACAGGGAAGTCACTTCTGCAGGGTTCGATGGAGTGCTTGAGGATCTGCTGGGTCTTAAATGGGACAGTTAAGAGGTATCAGTACATGAGTTCTTTGTGTAGCCGTTAGCAGAAATTTAAATGACTTTGAGGTCAAATCAAGAGCTGCTTTTCGGATCTTGATGTTGTTGAAGTTGGTGGCAATGCTCTATAAATTATTGCACATTTGACCTTTTTCTGTAAATACTCTATGTCAACAGGTGTAGGGATTATGTATGGTTTTTTTTAGTGTTTGTGCAGTGACTTATTTGGTGACGCACTGCTTTATGAAGTGCTTTTGCAATGCAGATGACCGAAATGATTTTGGGAATAGGGCTGATCTTGAAATCATCTACTTCTTCCTCATGGGCCTTGGTGAATTCGGCTATATCTAGATGTGTATGAAATTGGAAAACTAGATGCAAATTAGCATTCTAGTGATCTTAAATATTGTAACTGCAGAAGGTACAAAGCTACAGATATGTATTTTGAATCTCCCTGTGTGTTTTTTATCAGCTGCCTTAAATTCATGGTGTTACTTTGAAGTTAGAACTTGTGAGTTATCAATAAATGTTTATTTCTGTGTTTTGGATTTCTAAAATACAGGGCGATGTTAAAAGAGAAAAAACTCCATAGCCTACAGTGGAACTGTTCGCAGTCTTATATTGGCCTGCAGTAGAATGTATCTTTTTTTTAAGAGAGATGTATCATGTTCCAGCACTGTAGGAATTACCATATCGAAGAAAGGTGCTCAAGGACTCAAGGACTGTGTGACACACAGTGCATCCTGTGGGATGGAAACCCACGTGGGCGTGGGGTGGGGATGGCCTGGGGGTCTCGGGGAGCCGCGTGGGGTGGTGGGTGATGTGCCAGCTCAGGCCGGAGCCAGCAGCTTGAATGTTGAACCTTCAACACTTCAGGTAATTTCTTACCCTTTTCCTTTTGCCAGCATATTCCCCTCTCTCGCTCAGACAAATCTGTAATTAAAATATTCAAGAATTAGCATGTTTGTAACAAAGTCTGAAGACTTTTTAAGGAGTCTTTTCGGCTTAATCCAAGCTACTGCTGTGGTTAGTCCTCTAATTGCGATAGCAAACGCCTTGGCCGTGCTGGGGAGCCCTGGCTTCTGGTTGATCTCCCAGTTTCCTCTGTCAGGGCCACTCACTTTTACATACATTAATTGAATTAGCAGCTGGTAGTAGTGCTGATGTTATCTGCACCTAGGAGCATGGAAAGTCCAATTTCAGAAATGTGTAGGGCGAAAGGGTGAGGGGCTGCTACTTGCTTGCTGCATATTTCATATATTTGATAATTAACACCTTTAAAAACAAAGGTACCTGTAAAACGTTTGCTGTGTTGTATTGAAGTTGCATATATGGTGTGGGTTGTTTTTTTGTTTTGTTTTTGGCGTGTTGGTGGGGTTTTTTGTTTGGTTTGTTGTTTTTTGCTTTGGCTCTTTTTTTTTTTTTCTTTAATACTTGATCTTAGTCTTGGTTAAATTTAGATCCAGCAGGAGAGAAGCTGGAACTTGTCAGCAACACAGGAAACGCCCTGAAAGAAGGTTTTTTGATGTGTGTGTTTGTGTGTAAATGTGAACTCTGCAGCTGCGTGGCTGGAGTTGGACTGTGGGGAGCTGCGTTTAGTTCAGAATAGTTTTGCATCTTTAAATATTGTATTAGGTTCTGGTGGAACTCCACTGCCATGTACTTCATATAATTATTAACTATTAAATATCTATGACTTGTTAAAAGCTGGTAGTTTTAAGTCAAATTCAAAGCTATTGCACTTAAAATAGCTGAGGTGCTTAATTGCTGAAAAGACTGAGTCCAGATTAAACTGCTTCAGCTTTGTTTCATCTGGAAAAATATTAGAATTTGAGTAGTCTAAAGATTGTGCTTTTCTTCTTCCAGCCATTTACAATGAAACTAATCCATTTTGTTCTTAACAGATGTCCTTTCCTTAGGATTTCTCTATTTCTGACCATGCTTTAACAAGTTAGGATTTGAACAGTATGCAAGTAAGAATAAATAGAAGCAAAATATGATCTTTGTTTTTTGAAACTTAAATGAGATGGAAGTTGCTGGAGAGTTTAATGTGTGGGTTGTTTTTGGCTTGGGCTTGGTTTTTTGCTTTTTTTTTTGGTGGTGTCTTGTGGTTTTTTTTGTTGTTGTTTTTGAACAAGAATGACAAAACACAAAATATTCTTAAGGTGACAGTTTTGTGTTTTACACCAGAAATGCCATTGAGTTGATTGTTTAGTTAATATCATTCACGGTCTGTTTTACACTGGGCTAAATTCTCATTGAGGTCACAAAGGGATTTTTTTGGTGTGTTCATAAGGACCGTGTTCCTGGGTTTTTCTACAATATTTGCCAGAAACTGAAAGTTTGAAGAAAAGAGCGAGGAATATTACTGCTACAAAATGTAGGCATGATTTTGCTATGACAAAGTAAAATTTTCAGCACTTCCAACTACTGATACAGAATCTTTGTGTGTGTGCCAGAATTACTTTGTCTCTTGAGTTCAAGAGACAATGAAAAGACATTAGAGGAAAACTTCACTTTATCCTCAGATAAATTATACTTGGCAAAGGTAGAATGCATAGCCATAGGAACATTGTGCCTTTTAGCATGATGCGCCAAACTAACATACAGTTTCAGAATTCACTGATATACTTAAAACTCTGGGAATATAGGGCTAGTGTATATAGAATTTTTGTTTATTCTCTAAGCTATTTTTGGTGCCACTGCGGTACATTACCTGATGTATTTTCTTTAAGTGTGAGTGGTGGGAGCACTTATAAAAGGTTTTACACTCATTCAGAGGTACTAGATGTATTCTGAAATTTTGGGGAAAAAAAGATCTAACGAATGTTGTTTGGGGTTTTTTTGCCTGACCAAAAGTGCTGCACTTCGTCTTTAAAAAACAATATGGAAAGGAGGACAAAAGTGACATTAAGAGGACAAAAGTGACATTAAGTTATTCTGTTGTGCTAGAGTTCAAAGCTTTGTAAAAGTCCGCACCAGAGGAATATACCAAATGGTTTGTTACAGAGGGCTCTCTTCTTTTTCTTTGCTACGCCTGCCGTGCCTGCACAGAGACTTCTTCCAGGGCTCTTGCATCCTCCACAGCAGCGTGTACCACCAGAGTCACGCCTGGATTGCAGTGGGGAAATGGGCTTCTTGAGAGAGCTCATTTTATTAGTAAAGTGTTCCAGGAATCTGGAGAAATCTAACACTGTCCCTCAATCTGGTAGAAACAAGATTCTTTTCTTCCTATTTTCATCATGTCTGCTACTAGGAAAAACAAATGCTTTTCTCCTTAGTGAGCTTTGCTTGAGCCTCCTTTCTTCAGTTCTTAGTTTTCCCCAGGAGAAAAATTGAATTTTGTTTCCTTTCATTTTTACTTCTGTTCGCAGGACTTTGAGCTAAGTGAGTTCTTGTTGGTGTTACATCTATTCTGTTCATAAATCAGTGAATTTATTTGATTTATGTGGGACTTGCAAGCATCTCATTAACAGGTTAAGGTGAGGCAGTATACACTGTTTTGTCAAACTTAGAAAGATTTACACACACCTAAGATTTTAATGAATAATTGTTTTTTTTGAAAGATACAAGTTTGTATCCTACTACTAGTTACATTCTGGTTGTCAGGTTTTACTTTTTTTTTTTGACACTTGCCTATAGAGGGAATGCAGTGTGGCGTCTGAATTAGAGGCTTTAGCAGTGCTTGGCTGTTTAATTACTGAAAGCAATAGGACAACCGTAAAATTTTAATAAATATGAACTTGCCAGGTATTTCATATTTTTGGTAAGGGCATGTAGGATCTTGTCTATACTGGGGAGTTACTGCAGAATGAGGCAGGGGTGAATGTAAAGCACTTTTCCCCTTGTATAGACAAGCCTTTAATTTTTCTTCAAGAGCAAACTCTGGGATGTTCCATGTGTCATCTTGTCCCTAGTTTGAGCTCTCTGGTGGACTTTACAGCTGACAAGGAATTACATCTAAAGCGTCTCTCTAGTTCATGTGAATAATGTCATTGATTTCAGTGGTCTCCTTGTGTAAGGAGAGCACACACGTGCTAGGTCGGGGCAGGATTGGAGGGCTTGCTTGTAAGCCTGTTGTGGTAGATACTGCCTGCCATAACTGTTCAAACAGAGCTTACTTTTAGCACTCTAACGAGGTCTCATGTACATTAAAATGAGAAGAGCCTTAAGGGAAAGGAATTGGAAGAATATGGATGTTAGAGTGTTTCTTTGTAGTTTACACTATAGAAGAATGCCCGAGTCTTGTCCTGTAAAATAGCATAGTCAAGTAACTAAAACTGGAAGGTTTACATTTCACAAGAGACAGAAAAAGGTAGCATCCCAGGATTTGAGATGGGAAGTAGGGAGGGTAATGTTTCTGCTTTGCTACAGTTCTGTGCGTGAGATTTGAGGAAGTGGTTGAGCCGATCTAACAGTTTGCAGTGATTCCTCCTGTACCCGCCATGAGATCCTGCTCTTCTCTGTCAACTCCATTGCTCGTCTGACTCCGCACTGCAGTTCACAGAATCACAGAATCTTCATGGTTGGAAAGGACCCTTAAGATCATCGAGTCCAACCAAAAAACCTACAATCTCTGCCACTAGAGCATGCCCTGAAGCACCACACAGAAACCTGTGTCAGCGCTGGCACGATGCAGCAGGAACATGCATCTGACCCCTTTGGCCACCTTGTGAAGACTTGCCCACTATGACCTTGAACACACTGGTTTTTGTTCCTCTTAAGTAACATGGAACTTAGACTGCTACCTTCCCTGCAGGCTGTTATGAGCTGGAATATGTTTTGAGATGGCTCTGAGGAAGAAGAGGCAGTATGTATAGATGCCTAAGATACATTCTGATTTGAGTACCTTCTAGATGATGTACTTAAATGTCTAGTCTCTAGGCAGCCTCAAGAATGTTAATGTTAAATTCCTGAGTTTGCTAATTCATTTGATCCACTTTAGATTATTGCTGTATACCCTTTTTGTGTGGGGGGGATTGTACTAATGTGTCCTGGATGACAGTAACAGTCCTGCTATGTCTGAGCCTTGTGTTCCCGCTTCTGCTTATTTCCATGGTTTAGGGTCACTTAAGAGTTGTCTTTTTTTTTTTTTCCTGGATGTGTTTGTTAACAGATCCATGTAGGCAGTTGCATTCTCTGCCGGAAATAGCTCTGTCTGTATTGCAATTTAATACAGATTTCCAAGACTTTCTTGTACAACGTGCCCTACTGGAGCAGGGGGGCTGGACCAGATGACCTCCAGAGGTGCCTTCCAGTCTCAGCCATTCTGTTACTCTACCCTAATCAAAGAAGTCTTAACGAGTGTGGTTACTTTTTGTCATCATGGATACTTGAAGCTTTATTGCACATGTACCACTCTCTACCTATAGTAACTGCGGCTAGAAGATAGATATCTTAATGAAGAAAATACCAACATGAATTTGAAACCAGAGTAATAGATTTTCAAAGTCACATTAAAATCTCTGAAAGTGCTTGCTTAATAATAGGTATGTTTATCTCTGTTTATAGGCCTGTGAAGCAGGAAGTATATAATATGTCCTTTGTATACAGAGTTTGGATGGAGCTCTGCATTTGATTTCTGGCAAAAGTGAGTGTCTGTGATTCCCAGCCATTTCAAGACCAGGTAGTTTATGATTAGCGATTATAGAAAACATACTGTCACAGAATTTTTAAGGATACCTGATGTGGAAAAAAAATAGACCAGAACATGCACTGCATTGAACATTGATGTCTAAAAGAGAGACCTGTAGTGTTAGGAGAAAATTATTAATAAAACAGGAGGAGAGGGACCATTTTTGCTTTCTGAAAGGGAGGAAAATTTTTGAAAGGGAAGAGAATAAAATCTTGAAAATCTGGTAGGATGGATGAAGAATACAGGAGATCTGGAACTAGGTATGATAAGGAAAATAGAAAAAAGCTTTGAGTTTCATCAGCACCATTTTACTGTCATTCAAGGAAATACAGCTGTCTGTATTAGTGTGACTTTTTAAAAAAAATAAAAAATCTCAGAATGCTAGATTCATCGAAAACTTGGAAAAAGTAGCTGTGATAATGAAAAGCCCCCTTTTCTGTGTTCTGGACGTATTAGGATGGCTTTGCTTTGTCTGTTGCTAGCTTTATCAGAGGGGTCTCTTGCGTTGGCTGGTCAGGGACAGTTTAGCTGCAGGGTGGCACTTCACGTCCCTGTGGAGAGGGGAAGGTGCCGGGCCCATCCTAGCTGCCCTGCAAGGGACTGCAGTTACACCATCCAGACTGCAGTTATGCCATCCAGAGGGACCTTGTCAGGCTGGAGAGGTGGGCCCATGCCAGGCTCATGAAGTTCAACAAGACCAAGTGCAAAGTCCTCCATCTGGGTCGGGGCAATCCCAAGCACCGATATAGGCTGGGCAGCGACTGGCTTGAGAGCAGCCCTGAAGAAGGGGGCTTGGGGGTGCTGGTGGACAAGAGGCTCAACATGAGCCATCAGTGTGCACTAGCAACCCAGAAAGCCAATCGTATCCTGGGCTGCATCAGGAGAAGCGTGGCCAGCAGGTTGAGGGAGGTGATTCTGCCCCTCTACTCCACTCTCATGAGACCCCACCTGGAGTACTGCGTCCAGTTCTGGAGCCCCTACTACAAGAAAGATATGGACGTGCTGGAACGCGTCCAGAGAAGGGCCACGAGGATGATCAGAGGGCTGGAGCACCTCTCCGACGAGGACAGACTGAGAGAGTTGGGGTTGTTCAGTCTGGAGAAAAGAAGGCTCCGAGGAGACCTTATAGTGGCCTACCAGTATCTTAAGGGGGCCTCCAAGAAAGCCGGTGAGGGACTTAATTAGGATGTCAGGTAATGGTAGGAGTAGAGGGAGTGGATCAAAACTAGGGATGGGTCGATTCAGACCAGACGTTAGGAAGAAGTTCTTCACCATGAGGGTGGTGAGACACCGGAACAGGTTGCCCAGAGAGGTGGTGGAAGCCCCATCCCTGGAAGTTTTTAAGGCCAGGCTGGAGGGGTCTCTGAGCAACCTGGTCTAGTGGGAGGTGACCCTGCCTATGGAAAGGGTTTGGAACTAGGTGGTCTTTAAGGTCCCTTCCAACCCTAATGATTCTATGATTCTATGGTACACCGACAGCCCCGCTCCTTGCCAGTTGGCTTCGCTCACACTTACTGTGATGCTGGTAGGGTTTCCTTAATGCATCAGTAGAAGAATCCAGGAGTGGACCTAGCTTTGGTGTCAGTGTAGGAGTGACAATTACACAGCTGGCACAGAGGAGAGATGGTGATGTACTGGGCGTGGAGAAGCCAAAGGGAGCTGTATTGCTGCTTCCTCCATGTGTAGATTCGTTTCAGTGTTGTTTTCACAGTTCAAATTCCTTAGCAGAGTGACTGTCAACTGTCTCAAGATTCTGTTCCTCTTCTGAGAGATCTTAGCATCTGTAGTGATGTGCCTTGCTGAATTGCCTGCAACCAGAGTCAGGGCTGAAGACTCTGAAAGGAGGAAAACCGTGAGGCAATGGCTTTTGTAGGCAACGTACGGTGCAAGTGTGTGTCAGCACTCTGTAACTCAGCAGAGTTTCGACTGGTCCCCTCTCCTGTGGTTGCACAGAGAAATTCTCAGAGGAGAATCATCCATACTTACTGCGAATCTGCTTTTCAGCCGGTGAGAGAAATGGTGTAAGAAGCCTTCACTTACAGACGCTAAGTATATACGCTCATATCATGTTCTACAATATTTTCCATTAATTACATGCATCTACTAATCAAATACTGCCAGGTTTCACTAGTGCCTGCTTTCACTTGGTATCAAATGATTTAATTTAGCATTTGGAGGGATTTTTTTTTCCTTTTCTGAAAGGATCGTCAGTCTGTTAAAGTCTTTGGAAGACAGTGATTATTTTTTTTCATGTACTGTCAGACTAGACACAGTCGATGCAGCAAGCAGTGTTTTTAGGCATACAAAAACATCCCCTTTTAAAAAAAATGTGACTTAAGACAGTCATGCTGCATGTTTATGTGTAGCCTGGTGGTAGAATTGTCTCATTTTGAGGTACAGCAAAGTTTCTTCAAATCTGGAGCTGCCTAATGTTTTGTTTTTTTTTTTTCCTTTGTTCTTGTTTTGATTTGCTGGTTTGTTATGTGTAGGTTTGTAGACAAAAGAAACAAATATGGAAATTAACGTGTCTGTTGGACCACATGCTATTTTAATTATGTCCAGAAGAGACCTGTGGTGTTAGATCACTTTGAAGTCACATTTTTTTGGATATTGCCTCGAGTACTGTTTCCAGAGCTGCCTCAGTTTACCAGTGTACTCCATTGACATTCTCAAGACATTACTCATTTTGGTCAGGTTTAATTTTGGAAAAGATAGTCTGTGATTCTTTTGTGTTGGTTGTGGTTTTTTTGTTTAATATTGTGGCTGATAAGAGCTTGGTTGGTGTTTGTTGGACTGAAAAGGAACAAAAGTGGCTGCTTTGCAAGGCCTGAGTTACAAATACACATCTTCAATCTGAAAACAAGCCTCCATGCAGGCGCATAACTGGGTGGGTTTATGTAGGATTTTTTTATACACAGGATTTCTCATCTGCAGTATTTGGCGAGTTGAAAGTGTTAGACGAGTTGAAAGTTAGGAACTTTATACCCCTTGCTATTGATTTAGCCTGAAGCTTCCTTCTAGTAAAGCATTTTACAATATTTAATCCCTTTACGTGGGATAACTTCCTTTCCTTGAAGTTTTAAGGTCTTTCAAACAAATAGTAATTTGTTTGTTTCTCTGTGAGCTGTAGCCTAAAAGCCACAATAAACAAGCAGGTGTTGGTTGGCCTGTCTCAGCTGCAGTAGTTCATTTGCAAAGCTTATGGATTTTAGTGATGTTTAGTAAGCCTAGGAAGGTTAAGTCATTAGCATTCAACCTCATTGGATGGACCTTATAATCATTTCAATGGTGACATATGAGAGAAATGAAGCCCTTGGCTACTCACCCACTGTGTGACTGGAGAACTTGCCCATCCTTTGAGGGGAGTCTGAGTAGAAATGGTGTAACTTAAAGAATACTGGGTTTTGCTTAAACCACTTCTGACCTGGCTTGTGATAGTAGATAAATCTTGTGTATGCTATCTGATGAGGAAGCACTGATTGTCTTAAAAGAATGTCCTGTACCAAAAGTTGATAACCTAAGCATACAACTATGCAGTAAAATAAGACATGATTAATGTGAGCTGGGTCGAGATTTTGGTTAGCATGATTTTTGTCTTCATTTTCTTTATACTAGTAAAGCTAAGTGACAGTTACTGACCTAGTTTTCATCTAGTTCTAGGCTCTTGATTTTCTGCTGACATAGTGTGTGCAGGGTGTCACTTCTGCCAGCTGGAAAGCGGTGATTTTTCTTGCCTAGTGTTTTGACCCTTTCATAATTGATTTTCAAGTAGGCAGTTTGTCACTTTTTCTGTGTTTAACATGGGAGTATGGAAAGACATGGGGTGAAAGTGGCCATTACGACAAAGGCAAGAAAAAAAATAATCTATGGTTATGTTTCATTCTCCTTTGCTCACTCCTGCCTCAGTGCAGACTCTGTGACACCCACTGGTTCCTAGGGATTGCTGACTGGGATGCTCATGATGGTGTTTCCTCAGGACTTTTTTTTTTTTTTTTTTAAACCTTGTGACGTTATTTCGTTCTAGAACACCCCTCTAAATAGTGACCTTCCACACAGAGGAGGGCCAGCTTTTTTTTTCTTTTTTAAACTTTTTTGTTGAGGTGAGGATTATTGCCAAAGACAAGTAGCAAGCAGTCTTCCTCTTACCCACCCTTCACTATTCCGCACCCACCTGCTTCTTGTCCCTGAAGCAAAAACTAACTTTGGGGCATAATCTATGTGTGCTGATGCCTGCCTTGCAAAGCTGGAGGAGAGGAAAGATAATTCATTGCATTTAGAAATGAAAGGCAGTGGAATGATGGAGGGTAATTTACTTCTGTGATACCTAAAGATAAAATTGCAGGGAGAAAGCAGCCCTGCTGAGCAAGGAGTTAGGCTAAATGAGGTGAGCCAAGCAGAACGCAGTGGGTCGTTTGGTCCTTTGAAGAATTTGGTGGTATCTTGTAAATGACAAGAGCTAGAGTGGTGAGGTTCAGAAACAAGCCTAAATAGCAAGGATAAATTTGATAAATTCAGTAGGAATGAGAAGCACGGGTTTTTTTCATTGGGTTTTTGGGTTTGTTGTTTTGTTTATTTTTTGTTTTGGTTTGTGTGTTTTGTAAGTCACAACTGAAGAAAGGGCTAATTCTGTAGAAAATGGTAGAAGGCTATGGTCTTGGCATTTTCTCTGGAGGGACTTGGCAGAATGGGAAGAGAAAGGGAAAAATAAATTTGTCTGCACCTCATCTGTGGTCAGTTATTTTTCATATGAGAAACAGCTGCAAATCTTGAAGATTTTATGGCTTCTCCGTTGACAACTGCTGCTCTTTTTCCCCAATGTAGACAGGCAAATGACTCAACTGATGGTTCTTCATCTGCATGGTTGCTGAATCGTTCAGGTTAATTCAAACAGTTGCATAACACCTTTAAAGTTTAATGTTTCTGACTTGTGAGTGCTCTTCATCTGCTTCAGTGCAAGATCAGTTTCTTCAGCACTTCAGGGTAGTAACAAGTGGCTGGAGAACAGTAATCTTTAAAGCTGATAAACAGTCATTTCTGCAAGATCTGCCGCCTGCCTAGGAATTTTTTGGGCAGCAGTCAAGTGAAGAGACCATCTTTTCCCCAGTGTTGGCAGTCCTTAGTGACACTGGCCAAAATGATCAGCAATAGGGTAAAAGAGTAGCATAGCAGAAAACTGAGTGATTGTGAGATAGAACGGGTGCATCCGTGACACCTGGGAAGTCAAATCTAGAACCAGCCTGGTGGGAAAAAAGCTCCTGCAAAAGCACATTCTAATAGCTAATGTGATAATGAGGTTTTTCTCATGCTTCCTCACCTTTCACCTCTTTCACTGTATTTTAATAGTGCTTCAGGGCATAATTCCACTATTTAGAAGTGAGCAGCAAGTTGGAAACCTCGGTGTTCTTTTGCAGCCTCCTATTAAATTGATGCATGGCTTCCAGGGATGTCAGATAAGGGGCTGGGGGGGAATGTGGAGTATCTCATAGGTAAGATGAATAATAATCACATTATTGAGTGAGCAACAAATGAAAAAAATGCAGTATAGCTTGTCAGTTTTGTATCTGTATTGATCTTCCTGCCTGCATATGAAATATTTACAAAGGGTAAAAACCATAATTGTTTAGGGTATTGTAGAAAAATATTTCAATAATAGCTGTTTAAATTCAGTGAGTTTGTTTAGATATGGCTAAACGTAGCCTACTGGAAACATCGTATATGCCATTTACTTTCTTATTGTGTGAAGTCAGAGACAGACCTCTTCAGTGTCTCTATCACTTTCATTTCATGCATTTGAATAATAATAAACCAAATATATCTTATAACAATTTGTACCTTAAAAAAAAAGGTAAAAACCCACTGTTTTCTTGTTTTAAAATGTTTTTGTTCATTCTTGAATTAGGAGTCTCTTAGATCTGTGAATATACCCTCTGTTTATTATAAAATGTTAGATATTGATGACTCAAAGTGTAGTCATTGGAAAGGATTTTTTACTTACTGTCTTGTCTTGATTTCTGTTACATCAGTAACACCTTGCTGCTTTAAGTGTTATTGTTGTTTTCGTCTTGTTTGAAAAATGCAGTTATGCTAAAGGAATTTGAATTTTCCAGAAAAGAGAAATGTTGAAACTTCTCTGTGTAAACCATGAAAATTCTTAATGCATGTGAAGGCAGTTGTGACTAAGAGAAGTTTTCTGCAAACCTTAGGACTGAATCTTGGGATGTTTACA
Source organism: Chroicocephalus ridibundus (assembly GCF_963924245.1). Taxonomy (NCBI): domain Eukaryota; kingdom Metazoa; phylum Chordata; class Aves; order Charadriiformes; family Laridae; genus Chroicocephalus; species Chroicocephalus ridibundus. Next base: position 405,086 of record NC_086290.1, on the reverse strand, counting down.
AAATACAAAACGCACTTTTCAAAATACATCTCTTTTGAAGTATATGTTTAATAAATCCTACAGGTGGTAAGTCCTGAAGTACTTCTGTGCAAATGGTAGAATGACTAAGATGCTCCACCCTTTATTTCTTTGCAAATGTATGCTAACTGTTTTTCAGGATTTAAATATGGAGAGACTGAGCAACACACCTTTGGGAAGCAGGAAAATGTGGAGTTCAGGGGCATTAGCTCAGGTGGTTACATACCACGCAGGATTAGTTTATTTGACCTCCCTAGAAGATAGGAACTCTTGTGGGTAGATCTTTGAAAATAACCCGCTCTGGTAGGTGAGGAATATAAAACGTGCATGCTGCAAACCTTTAAGGAAAGGGAAGAAAGTTATGAATGCGAACAAAAGCTATGAATCATCTTGTTACTGGTGTTAGTATCTGTCAGTAGTAGCTGTACCTGGAAAATATTTTTGTAAGGAAGCTGATGAGTTTTGAGAAACTCACAGGCAGTGAAAATGTGGAGAGATTTTTTTTTTTTCTGTCTTTGTGCTTTTCAGAGGGGACTCCCTTGGTAGTGAAGTACTTAATTCATAAAAGATTAGTAATGAAGCTCCCAACTCTCTACATAACCTAGCATTTGTATTTTATGAACCTGATCTTGTTTTGGAGTCCCTCATTTATAAAAAAGCTGATCATACAAATTCTTAAATCAAGGGACTTTTCACCCCTTCCCTTCGTGCTCTGAGCATGAGGCAGTGGTATGAAATGTCTTGTGTCACTAAAGAATAAGAGTTCACTGCTCTTAGTTGGAATACATCCTTGAAGAACTTTATGCACAGTAGGGAAGTTGGCCTCAATTCCAAAAAGAGAAAATCTAGGATGGAATTGTCCTTGATTCCTTTTATTTGATCTTTTATTACTCCCTACCTGTATCCTAAGAATAGGAATGACATATACTGTAAAATTTCAGTTCTATATCAAGCCTTTCTCTTCCAGTTAATTGAAAATTTATACTTGTCATGTTTGCAAAAAAAAAAGTTAAATGTAATACACAGGTTTTCAGGTGTTCTTTTTTTTTAATTGCCACTCTGTTCTAGCTATGTATGTAGAATATCTCGCTCAGATTGTGAAATTCATTAACAGCTCTACATTTTACCATTGCATAATGCAGAATTTCTAATATGGCATATGGGTTTGTTGTATGGAAAAGAAAAAAAACATTTAAAAAGCAAAGTGTAATAAATACAGTGGGACTTCTATTTGATGTCTTAGTTTAGGAGGTTATCTGAGAGAGGGTGTTTGACTATGTATTTAGAAAAAATATTTAGAGTTCTTTTTCTTTCCTTTTGGAATCTGGCAATTAGAATTTTTAGATCTTGTAGTACTGGAAGGCATATCCCATTTAAAGTGAGATGGAGTGAGTTAGAATGCACTTTCTTCTTCAGTACAGCTAGCTTCTGTAATGTCTTTATTCCGCTCCATGCCATGAGGTTTTCTTCAGAGGCAGGAGGTGCCCTCTCTGTAGCCCCTGAGCTGTTATTTACTGCCTCTGCTGGGAGTTTGATCCAAGGTGAGATAACTGGAGAAAGGGAACATACTTGAACCAACCTAAGAGGTTTGCAGTTGCATTTGCTGCTCTTCCCATCACCCTCCCTCAGTATGTTAGATACGTTGCTCTTCTTTTGAGTGTGAGTGGGGGTTGTCCCTTAAAAGCAGTATGTGCAGTATATTTGCCTGCATGATGGAGAGACTCAAAGGGAATAGTGTACCCTAAATGGCACAGTGTGAGATGCATGAGACGTGTGATCAGTGGCACGAAGTCTATTTGAAGGCCAGTAACTAGTGGTGTACCCCAGGGGCCAATACTGAGTCTAATCCTGCTCTACCTCTTCATTAGTCACAGAGTGGATGAGGTTGGAAGGGACCGTGGGCAGTCATCTTGTCCAACCCCCTGCTCAAGAGGGGTTATCTAGAGCCAGTTGCCCGGGACTGTGTCCACATGGCTCTTGAATACTTCTAAGGATGGAGACTCCAGAACCTGCCTGGGCAGCCTGTGCCAGTGCTTGGTTGCCCTCACAGTGACAAAGTGTTTCCTGATGTTCAGGGGGAACCTCCCATGTTCCAGTGTTTGCCCATTGCCTCTTGTCCTGTCACTGGGCACCTCTGAAAAGAGCCTGACTCCATCCCATTGTCATCCTCCCTTCAAATAATTATACTGAACTGGGAAGCCCAGACCTGAACTCGGTACTCCAGGGGCGGCCACACCAGTGGCGGACAGAGGGGAAGAGTCTCCTCCCTCGACCTGCTGGCAGTGCTCTTCCTAATGCAGCCAGGGATACCGTTAGCCTTCTCTGTGGCAAGGGCACATTGCTGGCTCGTGGTCAGCTCTGTGTCCACCAGGACCCCCAGGCCCTTTTCTGCCACGCTGCTTTCTAGCTGGACACCCCCAGCACATACTAGAGCCTGGGATTGTTCCTCCCCAGGTGCAGGACGTTGCACTTCCCCTTGCTGAACTTCATGAGGTTTCTGTCAGACCATTTCTCCAGCCTGTTGAGGACCCTGTGGTGTATCAGCCATCCTCATTTCATACTGTCAGAAAAATTGCCGAGGACGTGCTCTGCTCTGCCACCCAGATTGTTCCACGAGCAGCAGCCTGCCCTTGCAGCACAATGGCTAACGGTGTCCTGGGCCGCATTGGGCAAAGTATTGCCGGCAGGTCAGGGGAGGTCATCCTTCCCCTCTCCTTACCACTGGTGAGGAGTGCAGAGGAATTTTTCTTTCACTAGTTCATATTCAGCCAACCTAAGTCAGAAAATTTAATTCAAAAAGCACCTTGCTGACAGTATACATTAATTTGTAGACAAGCATACAGTGTATTTTCTTGCTGTAAAGTCTTCAACTTCAAACGTCTGTGGATCCAGCAATTCAGTTCTCCTAATGTATAGGGAACAAACTCTACAGACCAACTATATTCTATGTCATATTTTAGAAGGCATGAGTTTGCCCAAGTTAGATAAGAATTTTTATATACACACACAAATATACCAAATTGCTCTGTTTTATATTCAAAATTACTATATATTGATATATATAATTATATATTTCAAAATATTATTAAATATTTTTGTTTCGGTGTTTCTCTGGTAAGAGGAGCTTCCTATTGTCTGTTCACATGACTGTAAGTGCCAGTGATTTCTGGTGTTGGAGTATTTCAAAATTACTGCTCCAAAATTACTCCAAAATCTGTTGTGAGCTCTATACGGGGCATCAGCTGTAGTATTTGACTCCTCAGCTGACTTAAGGAAATGCATGCTGTCTCAAGAACAGTGACACTAATATCACTAGACAAAATGGGTGATCACTAGCCCCCATCAATACAAATACCTTGTCAAAGGGGGCCTGTTATTCCTCTGGTGAGGAGTTTGATGCTTTCACATAACTTGTCCATTGCATTCCTCTTTGCACCCCTTGGTTTTTCCACTGACTCTTTTTTTAAGCTCACATTTATCTCTTTCAGCTGCTACAGAGTGTTTCTTTTAGCACTGCACCTGCTCAAGAGCCTGTGAAGGTTGTGGTTTATTATTACCTTATTTTTCTTAAGAAAGATCTAGTTCTCCTGCAACAGTGTTATTGTGTTCACTTGCAGTAGGCTTCCACCTCCTGCTGATCAGCTCTGTGAAACCAAACTCTTTCATAAGTACCCTCTTTATGTTTGCTTTTGGTTGCATTACACCACTAAGCTGTATTGCTTTTTTAAAAAAAACAAACAACAATGCATCCAGTGGTCTCTAGAGCAGAGCTAGACTAGGCATCCCCTGTGAACTTCAGCACGACTTCAGGTAGACTGTTTCTTCCTTGTTCATGTGACGATACCAGCTGAATTTTAATAAAGTCACTATTGTTCTGCAAGACTTAGGAGATTTTAAGAAACTTGTAAGTAAAATTTATCATACAACATACCAACAATTTACAACACTGCATATTTTTAGAGGTACCACTAACTTTTCAAAGCCAGGCAGAAATTGGAGAATACCAAATTAAGAATGTCTCTGCAGCTCTAATTAGACTCCTGTTCTTCTACATATGCATTTGTTGCGTGAGAGGGGCAAAGCAGTTTTGGCAGAAAATAAACCCCGTTGTGTTCTAACACTCCTCACCGAGGTGGGAGGCTAGGTGCGGCTAGGTTTAAATTCTGAGTGATGCCCAATTCAGCACTATCAGTCCAATCTCGTTTCATATGTATTAAACTATTACGATTTGGATACACTAATAGTGGGCTGCACCTTCAGTCTAGTCGTGCTCATGAGCTAGCACGGCCACTCTCGAGTCTTTGGTGGTGTTCAGTGAGAAACCGAAACAACTAGCTACTTAAAAAGTGCAGTTTATTTAAACGACAGGTATATAGGTTCTTAGGGTTGCTGGTGATAAATACACTGTCTGCAAAGCACGTGCAAATGACAGTATTGTTACCTATACAAAACGCGCAACAAAGTTATAAACGATACAGCGTGGCTATAAATGTAGGAGAGGGATTCCCTAGAGAAATTTCTAAGTTTCACGAGAAAGCATTCGGTATCATCGAAGTCTTACCCAAAGGTGTCCCTACGGGGGGGAAGAGAGGCTCAGCCCGTCGACTGATCCTGGAAGTCAGTGATGGAATTTTTCGCGATGGTGTCTTCCCTGGGTATCCCCCCTCTCTCGGGCTATTTTTATACTATTTGTTATCTATTATAAGGTGGAGTTTGAGTGACTTTAGTCATACATACTTTTATTATGATTGGTATAAAATTCTCTTGCTTCACAATTAAAGGTATAGTTTATGAGAAATTTGGGGCACAGACTCAAGGAGGAGTGGTTGCACCTTGGAGGCGGGTAGCCTTTGGGCTGGAGGTGTGTTTTGGTATTATAATGACATTATAATGAGCAAAGTTCGCACAAAGGACAGTGTTTCATCAAAATTTGACAAAATGTTGGCTCTGAGCATCAAGCGGGCAGCTAATTGGCAGCTTATCTGTTTCATGGTACCATCCCATTCCTTTATCTGCATAAGACAAGTTCACGGAATAATTGTCTTCCGTCCCGTATCTCATGTAGCTTTGCAAGCGTCATACAGAGAACCGCAGATGTTGCATTTTTTCGCATGCCAGGTGCAGCTGTTTTCTACCTCAGAAGCCTCTTGTTTTTATACTTTTCCTTAATGTGTGAACAATGCTGTACTTTTGTGGTTTTGGCCAATTTAGTAATTATTCCACAGCATTATGTGTCAGCCTTGAATTATATGATGGAACAGTGTTTCCTTCACCAAATGCACCAATGGAACCTGTGCATGCCCGCTAGTAATGTTGAAAGCTAAAATACCCTCAAGTACAATTCCTTAATTGCAATGTGCTAAAATGAGCTGAGAAAATTTAAATTTTAAGGAACTGTCCAATTACATATAAAAATGGGTTCTAAAGAACATAACACCTTCAAATTGTAATATTAAGTTGGAATTTATATATCTAGGTTTCTACAACAGACGACCAGTGTCTGAACACGAAGCACAAAGTCTGTGTTAGTTCCAAATTCCTACTCAGACCGGGACCGTATTGTCTGAAGTGGCTGGAAGGAAGAATGTGAGATGAGTCAGAACAGTTGTTTTCAGAATTTTTTTTTTTTTTAAGAGTTTTGTACTAAAATTAGAAAGATCCTTTCTAAAACAGTGATCAAGAAGATGGAAAAGAGAACAATGGAGTTGGAGCCTACGGTTTGCCGGAAGAAATGCCAGTGCAGCCTGATAGGTACGAAATGTGTATCATAGCTGTCCTGCGACAGTGCGGTACCTGACGCAGCTGTGTGACTCGGGAAACATCCCAGCAGCCGGGTCTCGGAGCACAAATCACTCACTACAGCCCTTCTTGTCATTTTGTACAGACAAAGTACGTGCAGTGCACACTCAATGTGCCTGTGTTTACAGCCGCTGCAGCCCACGATATGCGCAAGGAGGAGGCTATTACGAAAGAATATTTAATAAAGTTGGGAAGTGAATCGTTCACATGTCAGGAAAAATACGCTTAAGGTGTTTGAACAGCCTTTTGCCTCCCTGTGTGACAGTGGCCTGGTGGTAGAGCCAGGCAGAGAACAGGGCATTCCTGCAGACAAACAAGGTTTTCCTTTGTTTGTGGACATCCTTTGCGCTGCACGAATGGACAGGATGTGCTCATATAATTAAAAATTTCTAGCACAATTTTTGCACAAAAGAAATATGAATTTGGATTACATCATCCAGCCTTTAAATTTCTAATTTCATAACTTTTTCATGCTTGCCCTCACAGTTTTGGCATCATTTATGTATGCATAAGCCTTTTTTTGTTTGATCTGCAAATTTGAATCTGGTGCTGTTGTAAGAAGTAGTATTTTTAAATACCTTTTTCCGTACCTAATAAAAATAAAGGCCAATATTTTATAGGGATAGAGGAAAGTTAGCTGTCTGTAACATTAGAGAGTATCTGTAATAATTCAAATAATGCTTTTATACACAATTTTTAATGTAAGGTTACTCTTACCTCATACCTATTTCAAACTATGGAAGATGTTCTTAGGTTCTTGATTTGTTAATGCTGTTTGAAGATGGATTTGATTTCCAAAAATATAAAGTGTTTATGTGACACTTTCTCAAAAGAAACCCGGGCTCTATTTAATCAAAAAATTATATTCTTCCTCATGCACCCCATTTCTGTAAGAGAAACACTTGTTAAAGAAAGAAAAGCTGCTTAAATCTTAAGACTTTTAACCCTTTTTTTACACTATTTTTTTTCCTTCTTATCTACAGTTTCATAACTAGCTGTTTGATGAGCAGTATTACTCGGTCCACCAAGTGTTGACATATAGAATCGCCCAGGTTGGAAGGGACTTTTCAGATCATCGAGTCCAACCATCAACCTGACTGTGACAAAACCCATCACTAAACCATATCTAAGCACTATGTCTACCCATCTTTTAAATGCTTCCAGGGACGGTGACTCAACCGCTTCCCTGGGCAGCCTGTGCCAATGCTTAATAACCTTTTCAGTGTAAAAATTTTTCCCAATATCCAATCTAAACCTCCCCTGGCACAACTTGAGACCATTTCCTCATGTCTTAGTGCCTGTTACGTGGGAGATATATAGGATAGCTTGTTCTCTTTGGTGTAAGAGTCTTAAAATAAATAACAGGCTAATGTGCTTAGGTTGCTCCTCAAGTCTGCTATTTAAAATAAACAGCCTTTGCTGTCTCTTAAGCTGCAGTGTCCAGACCGCCCGTCTCTGCTGGTGTCTTCACCGTTCCCTCCAGCTGGGCCAGATCTGAATTCTGGTGCCCACAAAGGGACATAGGGTCCTCCAGAGGCCTCTTCAGTACCAGACAGAGTGGAGTGATGACTGTGTTTTAAAGGCAGCGTTGGTCTTCATACAACCTAATAAGTGGTTTGTTTTCTCCTATCAGCAGATGGGCTGCTTCCAGCTGACCATGTCTGAGTCTCTCAGAAAAGTCATTCTTCCTTTTTTTGTAATGGTGTGCCTGAGGATATGACTTGTCCTTTTTCCTTGTCACTGCTTTTTGTGAAAGCTGTTGTGTAAGGGAGAAGCGCTGCTTTTCTTCTTTGCAAGGCCAGAAGGCTTAAGTACTGGGAAAGGGGAAGCAAGTGGAAACACACATGATGAGTGAGAGTGGAGAAGACAGTGCTTAGCTATCTTTGTCATCCCCCAATAATTAGCTGCTGGGGAACATGAAGTATATGGTATTTCAAAGGAAGTAACCAGGGCTGCAGGTAAACTTTGGCTCAGGTGTTCCATTTTAAACTTACTTTTCTAGTTGTCAGGGTTTGTTAATCTCGAGAAATTCTTTGCTCTTGTGGATTGTCTCCATATCTACCTCATCCAGACAAGTGAGGACGGGAGAGTGTTTCCTCCTGTTGTGTTTAGTTTTTCCTTCTCATGATGCTGTGGTTGAATTTTAGGAGATATTTTCTTATTTTCAAAAAATTGAGTGTTGTTGGAGGGAGTGTCATTAACCATGTTCTTTCAGTCCAGCCTTTTCTACATTGCTGGACATACGTGTTGAGAGCTGGCACGTAGCCTTTGCCTATAGAATGTCACTGATACCGAGTCGCCAATTCTACGAGCACGTAGAGCATATGTTTAAAAAACCCCACTTCACTCTTCCTAATTGGCATTCAACATTCTAGAGTAGTATAGTGAAGCTTGTTCTCAGAAATTTATTTATGGTTTGTATTCCATTTGCTTCCTTTTAGTTTATTTGATTTCTCAGTTAGGTGGTCCAGTTTTGGGGGTGTTTCTGTGGGCGTTTTCAGTTTTTCAGTGCTGAAACTGGAGAGGGATGCTTAGTTTATATTCTTTGCAAAACACCCGAAAACACTGCAGAACTTGCTTTACTCCTCTGCTTTGCAGAGGGATGGTATTAGCAGAACGTCTTTCTTTCTCCAGGTAATCCCTAGCAGGTCCTTCTCCCAAGGTGCGGCACAGGCAGAGTGGTTGCTGATGCCTGATGTGCGATGCTCAGGAGTGCGGCTCGCCGGCACAGCCTGCTGCACGTCTTACATGGGAAATGGACAGATTTTTTTGCTTTTCCTGTTGATTTCATGTGGTTTTTATGGCAATCCATTACATTAATGCATAGTCAGATTACTTCCCCCCCCCCCCCCTTCTTGTCGCATATTCTCTACTGCAAGTTTTCTAAAATGAGATAGCTGTGGAATTTTTCGGTACAGAAAACAAATGAAATTAGAATTTATAGATGCTCCAGAAGCTTTTTGAGAAAGAAAGGCTCTCCATGGTTCCTTTTCATTCTGTTTTCCTTCCTTTCTAGCTGAAGATAGTTATCTGACACAACAGTCTTCCAGTTTTACATCCCAGATATGTTTTTCTAATAATTAAGGATCCTTTGAAATCTGCAATTACTGCTCTCCTGGCATTGTTGTTACATTTGCGATGTGGCAGACTGGAATGCGGGTGCTTGCTGGGGTGTATGTGTGGGTACGTATGCGTGTACGTGGCAGCAGTGTGGGGAATGTCCAGCTCTCCGTGTGGCCACAGTGCGTGGCAAGCAGGTGAGGAGCAGTGGGGAGGTGACGCCGTGTCCCCTGTCACCCGCCAGCGGCTGGGTGTCCCCAACCCACGGCCAGTTTCTGCCATCCCCCAGCCGCACTGATGGACGCCGGACAGGAGTCAGACCTTTATTCTGCTTTACTTTCACCAGGGTGTCTTACAGTAACTCAGACGAGTTTACCCTTATAACCTTAATTATATGTGGAATGTGGAGAATGCTGTATTATTTTTCTGTATAAGAAGACAGTGAACTCTAATTGCTTAGTGCAAGTATTAAAACATTCCTTGTGCTTCAGGACTTTGCTTAACCAAGATGCATTGTAAAAAATAAATGTAACTACGAAAAAGTTTCTTCTGATTATTTTGCTGTTTTTATTGTATTGATCCTGTCTTTATTTTGCTTGGTCTTGTGTGATTAGACATTATTAATGTTGCATTTATTTTTGTTTCTTTCAGTTATCCTTTAGGAGCAACACTTAAAATGTTAAAGGCAGTTTTAAAAAAGAGCCGAGAGGGTGGAAAAGGGAACAAGAAAGACACAGGTATGAACATTAATAACATATTTCATACGTAGATGAGTTGTGCGTTATAAATCCAGCGATTAACTGTGTTCTGTTGCAGCAGTGGTGCCCCACCGTCAGGGCAGCAGTGACTCCTGTTGCTGACACCAGCTGCGGGGGTCTCTCGGCCATGGGCCCCCTCCATTTCGGCCCCACTGGCCACACACAGGGCACAGGTGGCTAAAAACAGGTAATCTAAAGCTTCCCGGAGGTGTGTTCTGTTCATTCCTTCCCGGGCCGCTGCAGGGAAGGACGGATGAGCCATGTGCTCTTGGTTCTTACCACAGAAGTTCTGTGAGCAGGCTTGGTGCATTGTCCTGCAGCTTAAACACTGCCCTAGGCCAGAGGTGCAGAAGCCAAACTTATATTTTAAGCTACCTATTCAATTATGTTATGAAAAAAAAAACCATTATGTATAATGGGCGATAGAATTTTTATTATTTATGTATTCAGAAAAAAATTGAAAATAAATTTAGTGAAAGTTTAAGTTGGTTATCAAACTTCTGTCATGTTCTAGTTTTTACTTTAGCTACAGAGATTTTTGAAGGTAAAATTAATCATCGACAAAATTTACTTTAAAAAAAATAAAGCTTATTTTATTATTAATCACAAATTTAGTAGGCCACTACTTAGTCTGTATTGCCTTTCAGGAAAAAGGGTATCTAAGAACCCTAATTACCTTTTTTGAGGGCAAAGAAGGACGAGCAATGCCCTTTGAAAAGGAGTAATAGTTACAGATGCGCAGGTGGCTGAGAACTAAGCCTGCAGCTCTGTGCCGGTCATGCTGAGTCTTTGCTGCGATGGCTAGAAAGCTAATGGACCTGAGTGACAGTTACCTTTCTTCACAGTTACATTTTTAACTTCAAACTATTCACGTAGCCTAATACATCTGATTTTCTGATGAGTTAGATCCTAAATTATCTGTAAGAGTGAATTTATGCCCTTAGGAAACACAAATTTATTGTTCCCAGTTTAAAAAAAAAATTACTAAGAAACATTCCTTTAATGTATGAAGTACAGAACGCAGCATGACAACCATGCTCACGTTTGTCAGCACCTTTGAAACAACGCAGTCGTACTTTCTTTGACAGGCAAGTTACATACGTGTCTTGCATTGCAGCTTTTAAAACTACATGAGTTGCACTGAGTCCTACAAGAAAGGTATTTTAAGTGTACTTTCGCAAAAAGCAATTCCGTGTTCATCTGGCAGGTAATGTGTTCTTCAGGAAATTCTTGTGGTCTGCTGAAGTTTACACTCCACCACAGCTTCTCTCTGAGTGACTGGAGGATGAGAGCTATCCTGAAAAGAAAAACATTGACACTAGATCAAAGATGCACAGAAGGGCTCACAGGGCCAGAGGAAAGGCATCCCGGTAATTAGTATGTGCCGCTGACTCGGAGTCACCAGCTGGAGTTGTTTAAACATAGTGGGCTAAAGATTCCTGTGGTGAGGCTTTCATTGGTACATTTTTGTTTAAAATACTAGATGGAAATTGTTTTAAGCTCAAAAGGAAAATCAGGCTGTTTGGAACGGAGCCTTGACCAGGCTTTTATTAAAATCTGAAGCTTGAAAAGCCTTTTTCCTTTAGGTCAGAAAACACATATTTTTTTATTTTAGCATCTCATAATATCTGTCTGGATTAATGTGTGCAAAAGAAAGGATTTTCTCCCTTTGTTTTTAGGAATACAATGCTGCTGTACTTCTGAACACGAAGGGGAGTGTTAGAGTGTGGGAGGTTTTTTGGTTTCATTTTTGGTTTGGGTTTTTTTGTTTTGTTTTTTAAGCAAAGCTCTGGAGTGTCATGTTTGAATTGAATGTTACAGAAACCAAGTATTGGGAAAAAATGGTGAATGATTCCTGGCTGGTGAAAGCTGGAGTAAGGAGGAGTGCAGGAGCTGCTTTTTAAAAGAACGTGATTAATTTGTACAACGGGTTCCAGAAATTTTGGCTTTTGTATTTGAAGGTGTTGTGAAAAGTTTGAAAAGAAATGTGTGCATTCCATTCTGCGTTACATCCAGGACCTGTAAAGTTGTGTTCAGTTTAATAGCTTTCTCTTTTGTTCCAAAGGACCTTGCAATTCTTCCAGCTGTAGGACATTTTTCAGCATTTAGAGATGTGAATCAAGGCAAAGAACATTGGTCTTTGTAGAGCCTTATTTTTTGCAAGCTCCTCTCCTTGATCCTAGAACTCCAAACAATGAGAAATGGAAATCTTCTAAATCGTAGAGTTGTCCCATTTCATGGTCCTTCAGGTCCTTAATAACAACAGCAGCTCTTAAAATTTATTGCTTTCTAAAGAGCTATGAAGAGGGTGAAAAAGCATGCTAATGAGAGCCAGTTAGTGTGGAAACATCCATCCTTTTAGCCACCATTTACGAGTAAGGCAATTGTGAATTTAGATGCTTTTCTCAGCTTTGTGGGCACATATGCTTGATTTTTTTGCTGATGGAGTTTTGAAAAAGTTGCCTGATTTTCAGCACTTCAGAATGTAGCAGGAAGTAGACGAGAGCGCACGGCTCCACGGTCCCCATTGGGAGGATTTCTGTGGTGGTTTTTCAATACGTACCCACTTTAGGAGTGATGTTGAACAGCCACAAGGCAGTGGGGTCTTAAGCTGCCACAGCCGTTTTGGAGTTGACTGTGAATGTGCTTGCAGAGGGCTGCTAAGGTGGGTGTAAATCTCTTAAATCTCTGGCTTTGCACTGCGGGGCTGGGGACCCGTGACTCCCCACAGCGCTGTCCTGGCCACGGGCATCGTCTGGCTCTGCCTGGAGTCAGATTGGAAGAGTTTAGCCTAAACTGCCCTAGATTGTTCCTAAACTGAAGTAACCCCTCTTGTCCCATGGGTTCCCTCGTGTGTGAAAGCAACGCCTGGAAGTCTGGGCAGTTCCGAGCCGAGTGGGACGATTCCTGTTGTGCTGAGCACAAGTTCCTGTTTGCGCAGTGGCTGTATCATAGTGGTTTTACATCTGCGAGCCTGCCGGAACCACTGCAAATAGGAACGGAGTATTTTTTTTCTCCGGGGTTGATGGCACAACTGTAGTATTAAAAAATCTGTAAAAGGGTTAAAGAACAAAAAGAAATTAGGTCTGTTTTTAAAAATAGCTTGTGTGGATTTTAATGTTACAATTTCCTCATTTGCCCTGACATAAGGGCTTAAGAGCTGAAGATGGGTATAACATTTTTGAAATCTAGCTGCTATGTTAATTACAGTTTTTAGTAACTCTTTAAATTCGGGGTTATCCTGAAAAAGAGGATTGGAAGAATGAACGTTGATACTTCTGGGAGATAGACTGAAGTGCTATGGTAAAGACTTATAGAGGGTCTTTATTTAAACAACTTCTGCCCTGATCAGGTGGAAGACTGCCATGTGGGAATCTCACTTTTGGGTGGAAAAAGGGCACTTTAGGCTACTCCGGTAGCAGTATGCTAGCGATACACAGTTGGGCTCCGATCCTGCAGTTGCTTCAGTAATAATTCTTTCTTCTACAGTTGTTTTATTAAAATGAGTTTATTTAGCTGTGGCTGGGAGGCATTGATAGGTAGGTGGCTGTTGCAGGATTAGGTAAAATCTAAATGAATCAAAATTTGTGCATTCAAACGTGTACATAGGTAGTTGACAGCTTGCTGTTTATGCATAGACAATTTTTCAAAACAAAACTTACTAAACTTATTTCTAAATGTGGACTTGAAGACAAGTTAGTTGATACCGTATTTAGGTAAACTGATATGCCAAAGGAACAGAACTTGAAACAAACCAATTTTTTTGACCCAGGCATCCAACTTTTTCTGCGTCCAGCTTCTTTTCAGGTTTTCTGCAGTATGAAGCAACCTGTCGTTACACCCCTTCAGATACAGTTATCTCTGATGTATGGAAATAAGTATCTGTAAGCTGGTTTTTGTTTTGTCGTGTCCGCTTTCCTTCCATTAAAGTGATGTACGTGCTTGGTAAAGGACAGAACTCAAGGAAGGAAAACCCCACAATCTGCACCTGTCACATTAAAGTGACTAAAACTATTTTATGAATGTTTGGAACCAAGCAGGAAGAGGGCAAACAGGAGCATTGATTTTTGTAGTAGTCTGTGGTTTCATACTGTCTCATGTACTCTGGGCTGGAAACGTACAGCAACTACGCTCTCAGTTTCCCTTTGTTTCTCAAGGTTTTCATTCAGCCTCAGAAACAAAGTAAAAATTTGGTATTTTCTGCTCTTTGTCAGTATTTTCGTTGATGACTGTGATTGTATGTTGTCCACTTTCTTTCCTTGAGGTTTTTAAGTTTACCTCTGTAGCCACTGGGAGATTCTCTGCCTCTGCCCTCTCTTGGAAGGAGCTGACCTTTTTTATTTTAGTAGCACAGAAACTTCGTATCTTCGTGATGCAATTCAGTAGATCAGAGCCAGAAGACTGTTCTTCGAACTCAGGCTCTAGAGGGTTACCTGCAAGTCTTGTCTGTGTCCAGGACGAGATGATAGTATAAAGAATTTACTTCATAAGCTTCAGAATTTAAACAAAAAGTACTTTTTAATTAAGATTGTTTTAGTACAACTTCTACTCAGCTACTTATTCTTTAGTGCTTTAAAATGCTTCAGAGATAGATTTGTATTAGTATTTCCTGTTGGTTTTATGTGCTGCCAGCCGCTTTGCAGTATGTAGTTATGTTTGTTTTCTTTAACTGTCATAAAGCCACAACTTGCCCGCATTCTGGGGATGTGCGTTTTTTTTCTTTACTTAGTAAGCAAAAAGCCATTCGGTATAAAATACTTGTAATGTATTTCAACTTAAAACCAAAATAAAATCCCGTATATTAAATTTCTACAGCACATGCTCAGTTATTTCGATGGCTCTTCAGTCGCATGAGCATTGTCGTTCTGTTGACCCAATATCAGGCCTGAAGGAACATGAATAATGGAGGTATTGTGCGTAGTTTGCAGTGTTCTTCCTGCACTAAATCCCATCAGAAGTTTACCATCAAATGTAGTACACGGTATGCATGAAAACTTCATTGATTTCAGTAGAAATTAATGTGCTAAGTAGTTGGGACTTCTGTGTTTTCCAGCTTAAAGGCTTGTAGTGCTTAAGTAACAGGGGACAAATTGTCAACAAAAAGATAATGTTTCTAATGTAATACTGTAGTGCTTCAAAGGTAGAGAATCTAGAGAAATGAGATCAGTGTGTTTGATTTCTGGATGATGAAATAAAAGGCATTGAAGTGCTTATGTATTCATATGCATCCTACTTTCGGTGATTGTCTTCACACTCAGATTTTTTTAATTTGGGCTACAGAAAATTTCCATATTAATAAATCTTTCTTTGATCTTGTTTGATTCTCCTGAAGATCAGACTTAATTTTTTACAATACTCTTTTGAGACTTAGTTTCCTTTGGTTTTCCTCCTTCTTGTATGACAGGATCTTTTATGATCTTTGTATAAAGTATCTTTGACCTAAATATGAGTGGACAAAGTTTTTGAATGTTAGGATAGAATGGATGTTTTTATCTCTGCGTTATGTTCTGTTGTAGATTGGCATGCTCTTAATTATTTTGTTTGTATGCCTTGCTTTTTATCAACATTTTAGACTAAACAAGTTGGATGAAATCTGTGAATCTGAAATTTCTTCCTTTTTTTACATATGATCAGATAAAATTAAGAAATTGAGATTGTACTTAGTATTCTTTTTGAAAAATAAAATGGCTTTCAAAGACGTGAGCTGCGATCACTCGTGAGATGTTCTGCCATTCTTATTTTTCTGTCTCCTGTCCCTATTAGCGCAGGCCGCTGTGACAAGCCTCACGCACAGCACTAGTGCAGCACGTCGAATGAGAAACATAAATGTGCTTAAATTCACTGACACAGGAGTTTTTTTGCTGATGACAACTAATTCAGTACTTTAAAATAAAAGTGAAGTTGCTGTGCAAGAAGGCCTAATCTTTTATTAAGACCCACTACTTAATCATTACTTTAAAATTGTTTTCAGAGTTATCTCCCTGTGGCAGTAAAGGTTCAGCTCTCAGATGAACTTGTGTAGTTAAATGCGTATTTGAACCCCACCTTCTTTGCATTATGTCTCATTAAACTTTTCTATCTGACTAAGATACTTACCAAGCTGAGAGCATCAAGAACTTCAGATACCCTTCTGGCAAACTCAAAGGCTTGGAATCATTAAATAAAATAAGTTTGCATTTTAAAACTAAATATGCAAATTCAATTGGCTTTTCTGTCCAAACTCACTATGATATTAGGCTTTGAATTTTAAGTGCAAAGGGACTTTGTGGTGCACAAACTACACATGCACTAGCTGGAACATTGAACTGGTACTGGAATACTTTCAAGCTTCGGTTTGACTTTTTGTTGTTACTCTAAATATATCTAGCAACAGAAGAAGCATTGTTTCATGCTTAAAATATGGAGCTGTTTTTGATTATTCCATGTTGCTTTGCCCACTTTCTGTGGCTGTTGAGAGTTATTTAAGAGTTTCAACTCTTTTTTTTTTTGCTGAGCAGCGAGTATTTAATGTGGTGGATGTCTTTTCTGAGAAGGTAATTCCAGTGATATATCCCATGCACACATAAATATAAATCAAAAAAAAAAGAAAAGAAAAAAATATTCTTCCCTTGAAACACATAAATAGAACTTACTTCAGTAGTCCTAATAAATGCTGGAGGGAAGGGATGCCATCCAGAGGGACCTTGTCAGGCTGGAGAGGTGGGCCCATGCCGGGCTCATGAAGTTCAACAAGACCAAGTGCAAAGTCCTCCATCTGGGTCGGGGCAATCCCAAGCACCGATATAGGCTGGGCAGCGACTGGCTTGAGAGCAGCCCTGAAGAAGGGGGCTTGGGGGTGCTGGTGGACAAGAGGCTCAACATGAGCCATCAGTGTGCACTAGCAACCCAGAAAGCCAATCGTATCCTGGGCTGCATCAGGAGAAGCGTGGCCAGCAGGTTGAGGGAGGTGATTCTGCCCCTCTACTCCACTCTCATGAGACCCCACCTGGAGTACTGCGTCCAGTTCTGGAGCCCCTACTACAAGAAAGATATGGACGTGCTGGAACGCGTCCAGAGAAGGGCCACGAGGATGATCAGAGGGCTGGAGCACCTCTCCGACGAGGACAGACTGAGAGAGTTGGGGTTGTTCAGTCTGGAGAAAAGAAGGCTCCGAGGAGACCTTATAGTGGCCTACCAGTATCTTAAGGGGGCCTCCAAGAAAGCCGGTGAGGGACTTAATTAGGATGTCAGGTAATGGTAGGAGTAGAGGGAGTGGATCAAAACTAGGGATGGGTCGATTCAGACCAGACGTTAGGAAGAAGTTCTTCACCATGAGGGTGGTGAGACACCGGAACAGGTTGCCCAGAGAGGTGGTGGAAGCCCCATCCCTGGAAGTTTTTAAGGCCAGGCTGGAGGGGTCTCTGAGCAACCTGGTCTAGTGGGGGGTGTCCCTGCCTGTGGCAGGCGGGTTGGAACTAGATGGTCTTTAGGGTCCCTTCCAACCCTAACGATTCTATGATTCTATTTATCACTCTGTTTTCTTTAACGATTGGTTGTTTTTTTAAGTAAGCACTACAAAAGAACATTAGTATTTTGTATCCTGAAAAAGTAATCCAGAGTTCAGAATTAAATGCCAGAAAGTGAGCAAATACTGTCAAGTATGAGCATAGTTGGCAAAGATGTCCTTTTGGACCTTTTCTTCTAATCTTTACTTAGTTTGTTTCGCACTCAGTGCACTTCACTGGCTGTTTTATTTGGGCTGTAATGAGTTTTCGTCCCGTTCCAGGCTAGTTTCTCCCTTTTTCTGGTCTCTCCAGAGTGTCAAGAGCAAGAGAATTAAATGTGGGTCTACCCTAATGCATGTGTTTTACATGATGGAAGCCTGTTTCCTTATCCCAGAAGGCTAGCTGATCCCAGAAGGCTAGCTGGTGAACTACTTCACTTCTTACCATAAATTTTTCTTCAACTCCTGATGATTGTTGGCAGTGGTGTGAGTGGTTACCTCATCTTGATTGCAAAGACTGGGTCCCTTGGCTCCTTCTGTCCTCCGAGGTTGCCCTCTCGGGAAGCTGGACTGGCCGTGTATGTACAAGTGCACGCACACATGTAAGCATTTTCAGTTTGAAAGACACAGATCTTTTAAAGGGCAATTCTCAGTGTTTTGCAATTAAAATAAAGCACCTTATACACAGTCACTGAACCATGCTACAGAGTTCTGCCTACAGTTGCCTGTCAGTTCTGTTGAAAAATAGGATGGGAATTGAACGTAGAAGAAAACTACTTTTTAAAATATCAAAACTACCGTTTCTGGTAATCTTTAAACTTTTTCTTATTACGTAGATATAGTGATACCTCATTCTGTAAAGTGTATTCCAGCTGCATGGCCTTCCTCTTTTTCCCATTCAGAATTCTCTTCTGAACTTGTCTGTAAAGTCTCATCTTTTCTTAACCTTTGTTGGGATGAAACATCTTAGGAAGCAGAACAGCGTTGAACAAGACTGTCAGTAGTAGGGTGTAAGCACACCGGACGTGGGATGCTCCTGCTTGCAGAGGCAGCCCATGCCCTCGTCGTGCGGGGGGGTGGGGTGTAGATGGGTATGGTTTGCCCATTGAGCGGTTCCTCAGAACTGGGCAGTTTCCACAGAGGTGTCATGGGGCACTTGGTGCCAGGCGAGCAGCAGCCTCATGTGAAGCGGCTCACAAGTAAACCCAGCAAGAGCTACTGTTGTTACACTCTTGTATGCTCACCACATCAATGTGATTTAATTCCATCTCAACTCAGCCCATTATGCTTGCTCTAAAATAGCGAAGGAATTGCACATCTTAAGCTCACCTTTTCAGGTTTTTCTGGTAAAGATCCTCCAAAGAGCTGCAAGAGTCCCAGCAATGGGTGTACATGCAGGAGGTGTGGCAGACCCGCAGCACCACGGTTACCCAGGATGGTGTCCAGTCAGCTTTTGAGTCTGCAGGGATGGAGGGAGGTTCTACAGCCTCTCTGGGAGCCTCTTCCACGTCTCTACTGCCCCACCGGTTTTAGCAGCAGTAACGTGCTAGAGGCTGACAAAGGCATGATTCCCCTATCCCAGTAGGAACCTCGGGGCAGCTGGCGGGCAGAACAGTTGCATGCAGGTTGGGACTCAGCCAGCCACCGGGCTGAGCACTGGTTGTGTTCCCGCCTGCCAAGAACGCTGGCTCATCTTCTCCCCCCTGCCTGTAGACGAAAGCCCGCAGTGGCCCTGGCAGACGCATTGCCCTAGACCAGTCTCAAGGGTAGTTAGTGGTACCCAGGCTTTTGCCATCTTCTGGTCTCCAGCCCCAAATAAAAGTGCAAGGTTTTTTTACTGCTGCTTTGCTTCCAGCTCATGCCTGAGTGATCTGGGCAGTTACAGTCCGGCTGTCATTTGTTTGGGAGGTGTTTGGGAACACCCCATGGTGCTTGTGAGGAACCTGCTAACCTGCTCAGCAATAGGATCCTGGACTGTTAGCGCTTCTTTTTTTTTTTTATTATTTCTTTTTATTTTGTCTTTTTTAAACATCGTAAGCACATTGCAGAATGTAAGATTTCTTCTGCTACAGCACAGTTTTATATCATATATTTTTTAGGTGGGTTTGGAATCTTCTGTTTCATTTCAGTAGACAGGTTAAGAGAGCAAAAGACAAAATCAGCTATCTCCAAAATACACGTTGAGGGAAGTCTGGGGACCGTTGTCTGTTCTGCAGTCACCGTCAATATTCAGGTGTAAGGAGTCTCTGCATTTTCATTGTTTCAGCTTTCTCTTGAAGGCTGTGGTCCTAACTCCGTCATGTTTAAATAATGTGAATTCCAAGATCTGCACCAAACTCCAGTTTACACGTGTTTTGGTAAAGTAGTTACCATTCTTCTGGTTTCTAAACAACTTTTATTGAATGGAGAATTAGATGTATTTTATTAAGTTTAATACTGACACATACACTGTAAAGGTTTTCATTTTAGTTATCCTCCCTATTCAATAGAAGGATTAGTTTAATCTTAAAGTTCAAGTTCTCTACAAAATCATTACTTCAGTCATCCATCCTTGTATCTTTTTGTATCTTAAGGGGAATAAAAAAGCAGTTTGTTAATCAGATTATTCCTTTCAGTTGCATCCCTAGGTACAACTAAACTGGGATTTGATTTCCATTCTTAAAGCTTTTTGTGTGTGTTTTTTAAAGCTATTAAGTTGTTTCCATGGTTACTTTGACCACTGAGTAAGAACTCTGGCGTTGATTGATGCTTATGAAACTTTTTTGTCTGGAGGCTACTTGGCAGTGGAAAACTCAGAGGTTTTAAAAATAAGAAAGTGGGATTTCACAGGACCTTTCCTTATGTTTTAGTTTGACATTATTAAAAAACTCGTAAGAGGTCATCTTCCTCCTATTCCAGAACTGATGTTTGTCTGTATTACATTGGGGTAGAGACCAAAAAATGTAATGTAAATTTAAAGTATTGTTCTGGTAGCTAAAATGTTTGAAATTACTAACGTTTAAGTTAGTTACAAATAATTTTGGGTTTCTTGCACATCAGTGTGTGGTGTCTGGTTGTATTCGGGCATTGTAACAAATTGTATTTTGACAGCTATTACTCATGCATTTTTCTAGTATTGTTTCCCTAATCACAAGTAGTTGTGTGGAAAGCATAATTTATTAGCTTGTGGATCCCACAAGCTTGTTCATTTTGGGTCTGTCTTGTCATATATGTAGATCCGAGTATCTTATGGGAATTTTGCTGTAAGTTGGCTGAAATGTGTAGATTTGTTCATCAGCCCAGTTTTTACAAGATAGAAGATGCAGGATTAGGGTAAATTAAATATACAGGATAGATTCAGAGACTTAGGAAAGGATGATACAAGCACATAAAATGAAGCTCGCCGTCCCACAGTATCATGTGTAATTTGACTGTAGCCAGCCATAAATAACATTACTTGTGTGGATCTAGAAACTCCCTTCTTGCTGTACTGTGAGAATAATCCATTCTGTAGAACCATGAGGTACAGCCCAGCTGCCTCTGATTTTGTCCCGTACCTCTCACTGTGCTATAGACCCATGAGCCTATTACGAAATTGTGTATGTCAGCTCTGTTTCTGTCACATGAAAGGAAAAACCTGCCGCTTTCAACATGTGTTTCTGCTGTCTTTGAATCGTTACTGTGAGCAATATATTTTTCTGTTGTTTTGAAAATATATTCTTGATTTAGCTGAAATTGCATTTCCTGCACCAGCAAGAGAGTTCTCTGTTTTGAGTGTATTTCCCTGTTTTGATGTGCCACTTGGTATGTTGTGAACCAATAGCTTGTTTTTGCTTAGATAAAAACATCACTGTTGCTGTCAAATTGCACATAAGTGGACTCACTTTTAAAATGGAAAAATAAAGCTTAGACTGGCCGTCTATGAGTATACCTACTAGTGATCTAAATTTTAATTGAGTGTGAGGGGTAACCCAACTAATTCCTCCCTTAACTAGTTCAGTAAACGGTACTTTCAGATGGTCTTGACTTTAGGATATCACAGTGATGCTAAAATACTTTTTCAGAATTCAGAAGCCAAGGAAACTTCGTTTCATCTCTAAGGATGAAATCTGAAAAGTACTTACTTTGTTGAAATTGAGGTTTTTTCTTCTGTCCCTACTACGGTAAAAGTCTCACTTCCTTGGGTATTTAAATTTTTCTGGTGGTTATCTGGATTCTGCAGTGGAGGGTGCATGGTGAGATGAGCAATGCTGAATTGTTGCTGGCAAATATGTTTTCCTATGTTAAATACTTTATTTCAGTGCACTTCTATGCTTTTTATTTTGGTAGAGCACATAACGGATGACAGAATTTTATTTTTAGCAGGTGACTCGTGCCTGGAGAACGCCGTGCAGGTTGTGGCAACATCTGGCCACAATGCAGATTTTCCCAGTGGCAATCAGCCGGGCTCGGAGGACACTTACAGGATGAACTTGGCTAAAGGAGTCTCAATGTCGCTGCCGTCTTCACCTCTGCTGCCACGCCAGTCCTATTTGATGCAGTCAAGAGCAAACAAGAAGTCTCCAGGTAAAATGAAACTGATGAGCAACTAAAATCTTCCTAGCACTGTAACTCAGTTTTTGATATGCTTTTTATAAAAGTAACACAGTAAAATCATATTAATCTTTGCAATAAGAACACGAGCAGGGAACGCTTTTTGCATGTTCTCGGGGAAAAAAGGTAATTGGTGACTAAACAGAATATATTATGTGGCAAAGAATTACTCCAATTGATGTCGCAAATACCTATATTGAAATATCTGAATATGTTTAAAAATGGTTATTTATGATTTGTGTATCAGGTGGAAGACAGCTGCAAAAGCCTTTATGGGTGTGTGAGTGATGGTGTAAGAGTGGTGCTGTTTGTGGCTTTTGCAGTTTGTTTATTTTACTCGTATCTACATACATAAACATATTAATAGATAAGTTGCTGCTGAAGTTGTGACGAGAAGCTTGTTAATTTTTAGTGGTTGTGCCCTCAGTAATGACCGCATACTTATGTGTGAGCCTTGCTAAATAAGGTGCTCCATCTGGTTCCTTTTATCAGCATTCTGTACATATAAATCATTCCAACACACTAGCATCACTGGGGTTCGTTGGGGTCAAAGCTTGAGCGTCAAGTGAAATTGTCCATATTCCTCTTACTTGTAGAGACACTCAGGAGCTTTAAGGTTCTTTGTTGGAAAGTTTGTAAGGTCTAGGAGCAAAGAGTGTCGAAAGTTGGTTTTTGTCAGCACTGAGAAATATCTTGGTTAATGACCCATTTTACATAAAATCAAAGGAGAAATGTTGCTCATAGAATTGCCACAGGATAGTAAATACAATTTGTAAAAAGTATTTATTTTTGCCTTTCAGAATTTAAAAATTATAATCTCACTTCATGTTTAAATAATTTGGGGTTGGCTTTGATAGTTCATGTAAAAATTTTGAGCCCTAGAATGGTATTTTGTTGTTTTGTCTCTTACTACAGGTGGTTTGTGTGCTAAAGAACTTTAAAAGATAGGCTGAAGTAATAGAGCAGAGGAAGAGATTGTCCTTTGGCATGTAATGATTTTTTTCTACCTTTGTTTCTGTTCTATAGCTCTGTTCATATAATCTAGGCATGTTGATGGTCATATATATATAAGGTGATACCATTATATAACTTAGTCCTTGAAATAAAATTCTACTTAGTGTCTGCCAGACTGAAGTGATGTATTGTATGTATACTCAACAGTAATGATTAAAGAGTATCTTCACTAAATGCTACCCAGGTTTTAATGAAGAGTTTTTCATAAACTTTTACTGAGCCTTTTTTAGTGAAAAATTTTGGCTAGTAAATTAAAAACAGTCAGATTTTCCTCACTGTGTTTCAGAGTTATAAATTCAAAAATAAAAGTTGTAGTTAACCAGTAGTTATTTGCACTAATATTAATGAAAACATCTATATTTGAGGGCTTCATACTTGGTACATTGACACTTCTCTAGCGAATTTATCTATACTCTTATATTTATCAAGTCCTGCATCTGTTTTTGCCGGTTTGAAAATACCTACTTAAATACGCTTATATGATCAGTGAATAAAAGTAGTTTTTCCTGGTTAAATAATTTTAAAATGATGCATGGGAGAACATTCTGCAGTAAGAAATAAACTGTAAAATGCTTTATGTTTTTATGTAATTGGTATTGACATTCAAACTCACAGAATTAGAGTCTAGTTGGTGATGTCTGGAACAGAAAAATCTTCAATGTAAATTAATGAAGTGACAAGTGCTCTTAGTGCTTTTCCTTTCATTGCCCTTTCTGCATATTTCCAAGGGGGTGTTAATCTGTGGCTTCAGGGGGGTATTTTTGGTTTTGTTTTTTGTTCTAGTTTCACCTCTTTGCCTGGCTTCAGTACTGCCCGAGCAGCAAGTGTTTCTGTTTCTTGTCATTTCTTCAAAATGTGTCAGCGTTTTGAGTAGGACTTGAGCAAACTTTTTCCTTCTGTAATTGCTTCATCCACAGGTGTGATGAGAACTGAACACGAGTGAGAGAGGCGCCTGTGTGCGGCGCCTGTGGTCATAGCTGCTTTCTGCCCCTCCGTCTGCAAGGGGGTCAGGCACCAGAGCCCCATGGCACGCGGAGTGGCAGACTCGGGAGAGTGGGCTGAGCTGCTGCCCAGGGACACCAAGGGCTGCTCGGTCTGCTGGGAGGGACGTTGTGTGTTAATTATTTGCGTAGGAGGTGGGGGAGCTTTTTCTTTGTGAGAAGAGGTTGGAAGAGTACCAGTGTTTCTGGCCCCAGTTCGGTCCTCAACTCTAACTATAAAAGGAGGGAAGAGAGAAACTATATCTTAAATCACTAAGGAGCCTAAAATTATTGGCAGAACTAAAGCGACCGGTTTATTTGGAGTTGGAAGCTTCCTTAATGGAATAGTTCATTGAGGAGGAGGTGAATAAAACAGCAGACGCAAACAGAACAGGGAAAAAGTTGTCAGCAGGACAACTCTGGGAAGGGGAGCAGTGAATGAAAACCTGTCACCGTAAGTTGAGTTTCTTCTAGTGTAAAGCTAGAGTGAACGTTGCTTGGGTTGGTAACCTTCCAGGTGTGCAACTAAACCAGTATTCATGTTCTTAAAGGGGTAATACTTGATTGTACTCTGATTTAGGAGGGTCAACTAAAAGAATGAAAATACTGATTTATAAAGGAGGTTACAAAAAATTGGTTGTTGGAGTTTCAGGTGTGAATGAAAGATAGCGCCGCTGCCCTTGAAGTAATGACTGTTTACTGACTTAAATTATTGGTACCGTCACGCTCGAACAGAGAAAGGCAGTGGCTTTCCTTTTAAAGACGTCAGCGAATGCTAAAGATGACTGCTAGAAGAGTCTTCCATAAATGTGCGACAGAACTTTTAGTTAGTTTTTAAATTAAGCTTTTAATTAATAGACAAATTAATCAGCATACCTGATACTTGAGACTAGATTAGGCAAGAGAGCTGGTCTCACCTCGGGCGGCAGTTTTGTGCCCGACCTGAAAGCGGGGCAGGCGTTGCTCTTGGTGGCAGTAAGCTGTGCGGGTGCAGGGCCCCGTGCCCGGCCGGGGCTGTCCCCAGTGTCGGTGCACGTACAGGTTCATTTGGTGCTGACGGGAGGGAAAGCCAGTGCAGAGGAGTAGGAAGGAGATGCACAATTTACAGTAGTCTTGTGGAAAATCAGCTTTTCTGCAGCCAAAAAAAGCATTAAAAATTACTAGGAAGGCAATAGATCATAACCCAAAAAAAAGTATCGTTACGGAATTGTGTACATCTATAGTTCGTCTGCTGCAGGAAGACACTGGTGTAGCTCTGGTGATACCAACTGTAAAAATCTACAACTGAGCGAGAGAAGAGCTGGAGAAGGGCCGCAGGAATGACTAGAGGTGTGGAATGGCTCCGAAAGAGGAATTCTTTAAATAGACTTGGCTGCTATTTTTCTGCCTGGAAGAAGGACAATTGGTGGGAAAAGGAGACAGAATGATTACTATTTCATGCAATGTTGGGTTAACTTGAGGGTGATGCAGATTGTTAAAGAAAGGCCGGGATATGTTCTTGGGAAGAAAATCCATCTACAATGCTTAAATAGAAAGTGACCACTTCTGTCTTGGGAAACAGTAAGCCACCTAACACAAGTCATGGAAGTGTATCAGGGAAGTGTGTTTTCCCAGCTTAGATTGTTCTTTGCTGTTTGCTGCTGATAAAATACTGTCCCAGACGAACCTTTTGTCAGTCCCCATTCATCCATCTTAGGCTTTTGGAAAAGAGCTTCCATTGTGCAGGTACGGTTCATGTTTAAATGGGTCCTGTTACATTCGTGGATTAATTCAGGTGTCCCATTCTAGATTAGTGCGTGAAAATAAAATTACCATGAATTTTGCTAGTTATTGTAATGTTGTGTATCAGATTTGCAAGTACTCTAAGTCACTTCCAGATCAGTTTGTGAGGAAGAAAATTCAACAAAGGATCCCCTCCACAATTTAAAGTGTGAGTGTTAAAAATACGTCCCGAAGATACCTTCCGTTCTGATCTGTTTTATGTGACTGCTACATGTTGTTCTGGTTCTTTTGGAATGGTTGGTTTTTGGTGTTCAACTTTGATACATCTAGTACTGCTTACAAATTACAGATTTGGACTGTTGTCTCCTTAAAGAATGTGAGTTTGTTTCAAAGAAATGTATTTTTAGCTGCTTTCACCAGGGCCAGTGCCCCTTGCTTTTGTTATGAAATGGTGTTGGAAGAGCACCCTCTGGTGATAGTTGGTAACTAAGCTGTCTTTTAGTTTCAAAAATGTCATCTCATAGTCCCTAGGTAGAGATATAAATATATGCTCATGTATCACTTACATTCCCTGCCCGGTTATTTCTCAGCTGAGATGTGTGCTTTTCACCATAGTCCTACGTTCCAGTTTTAGGTGGAATCTGAAGGAACAGGTAGGTCCCACAGTGCCGTGTCTCGGAGCTCCGGTGTGCCCCATCCCCGCCTGGGGCACAGTGTGTCTCGGCCGGGATGCGGCAGCTGGGTGCCCTCCATCTCGGTCACCCTGAGCAGCCTGAGGCCAAAATGTAGAGAGTTGCAACTTGTCTTCAAAAGCAGTCGTCAACCTTAAAGAACTAATGAAAATCTGCCTCATGTATGTATTTAAAAATCATTTGGCTGCAGCATGTCAGAGGTGTTTTCAAGTGAGGAAGCTTCCTTTCCTGATCTTACGGCGGTGTTACAGGATAGAGAGAACCTGAGACTGTAGCTCTAATGTACACGAGGTTGTATTTAAATAAGAAGGGAAAATCACTCTCTATTGCCAAAGCTGGGGAAATCCACGGAAATACCTCTGGTTTAGTATTTTGTTACGCCCAGCGACTGACTGTGTGTCTAGGGACTTCGAGCTAATATTTAGGTTCTTCTTAATGAAACTTACCACACCTCAAGCTCACTAAAACTCTGAAGTTTCAAGTGGCTTTGTTAGACGTATTACAAGAAATCATCTTAATGAAAATTTAGGACAAAACTTCGGGCTTTGGGTTTGAGTTTTCAGTACCACTGGTGATGGTGTTTCCATTCCCCATGCCATTTATATATCTTAGCTTGACAGTGTGTAACTTCGCAAGTTTCCCTGTTGATGCTTTTCCAAAACTCTTAGTGTTGCAAATGCCTTTATTGGTAGAAAATTCTGTATTTTTCAGGATGTGGGTAAATACATGGTGGCTTTTCACTTCTACAATATATTGTGCGTCAGCATAGCAGTCTACCTGCCAGTGCTATCGGTTGCTGAAGTGGGATCAGAATATCACCCTGTGTTTGTGTGATAGTTGTTGATTCAGTAGTGCCAGTATACTTTTTCTGGGGAACCTTTAGAGGGCAGCATCATTCCCCTTCTGTTAGGCAAGTTGAGTCCTTAGCATTTCCTGTGGTTGCTACTAAACCATATTTAGCAAAGAGTAGCATCGTAAACAGCCTGAAACCAAAGCATGAAGCTAAAGGGAGAGTAAAAGAGTGAATCAGTTTAATTTTTGAAAGGTATACGTGTGTGTGTGAATACACAATTCTTTTTAATACTGAAGGTGGTATGTTTGAACTTAGTACGTATGTGAACTGCGAATGCTGCTGTTTAATGAAACCAGAAACCATTAGTAGCCACTGATGTTTTCTTTTGTTTTTTGAACTCACCGTCACCGTTCCTTATCATGAGGGCATGTGTTGGTATTTGGAGAAAGTATGCTGTAATATAAAGCTTCTTGGGTTTGAATTATTTAGTGTGTCAATGTTGCAAGCTGTCTGCCTGTAGTCTTTTTTCCTAGCTTCAAAGATGCTGATAACAAAATTATCTCCCTGTTATAATGGAAAATAAAGCCCTGAATGGAAGAGGCCCACTGAAAGTTGTCCAAGTTTCAACATGAAAAAGTTACAGGCTTTACAAATACAGGAAACTTTTTCAGGTTTGTCACAGCAAGCAGATTGGGTTTGTTTTCCAGCAGGCTTTGCATTCCAGAAAGCCCAAAGTGTTTCTTTCTTACAGGAGTGGAAGTGCGGCAGCTTGCTAGCCTCTACAGTAGCAGCTGTGTATGTAAGAAATAATTCTGCTACTTTTTTTACGTTGTGGAGGACAGACACTACGTATGAAACTTGCGGTCCATCTGGAAAAAATTAGATGCACTCAGCTTATTCCCATTGCAGGCCCGATCAGGAAGCCCAAGTATGTGGAAAGTCCCAGAGTGCCAGGGGAGGCGGCTCTACCACTGAGAAAAGGATCCGAGCAAGGAGAACCCAGTCAAAATGGTAAGAGTCTGTTCAGTGGTACTTCATTTGGTAGAACAGCTGTTCATTTCAGAGTGATACAGAGGAGCCTGCATAATACGGAAATCTGATTCTTTATTTGTAAGAATGTTTTGCTGATTTAACGTTCCTATGGCAAGGAGGAGATGCTTGCCATTATACTTACATGATCTTTATCAATTCTTGGAGCTGTGCATGTACTGCAGGCAAAATGATGTCCAGGTGTTGTTGATGGCTATGTATGCCAAAGACCTACTAGAATTTTTCTGAACTTGATTCCAAGTATGTACCTCTGCACTGGGTACGATACTCCATTTTAGAAATTTTGTGAAAGCTCGCTAAATAAGAAGGCAGTAACATTAGACTCCTGTGTTGGCAGAGCTGGGAAAAGCTACCTCCTTTAGTTACCTCCTTAGAGTCTATTGGTATTCTTGGAAAGTCTCGTGTTCATTAAATTTGACTATTCTAAGACCTGTCAATTTGCAAAATATTCTGTAATACAAAAACTTTTGCCATTTGCTTTCAAAAAAGGTACCATTTCAGAGACTTCCTCCTTTTGGGATTGAGAACCAGATTATTAGATATTCCAGAGTAAAACCGTAAGCTGCCCACAAAGTTAAGAAATACGTGCATTCAAGTAGACGTTGAGCTGGAGTGAAATAAAGAAGAATGTTTGGCTAGTAAACTACTCCCGTTTGCAAACTGTGGGGTTTATGTCACTCATAAAATTGAAACATTGTTGAAATAATGCTTACTGGTCAAGCTCTTCAGTTAAAATCATTGTTTTCTATGTTTTTATTATAGTCTGCAGCTTGGGGAAAAATGTGTTGTTTATTGCAAATGCCACTGAATGTCAGCTGGGCCTCACGTGTTAGAGTGAAGAGTGAATACTGTCCTGGCTCTCACTGGGGTTAGTGAACGCATAGAGGAAAGACCAAAGCAAAAGGGGCAGTTCTGCCTTTTTTTCCCTTTGTTTTTATTTTTGTTCCCTTCCCCTGCTCTGTCCG
Organism: Chroicocephalus ridibundus; assembly: GCF_963924245.1. Lineage (NCBI taxonomy): Eukaryota > Metazoa > Chordata > Aves > Charadriiformes > Laridae > Chroicocephalus > Chroicocephalus ridibundus. Next base: position 376,180 of record NC_086290.1, on the reverse strand, counting down.
TGGCCTGCAGGAGGGGGTGCTGCCGAGAGGCCTCTCTGTCCTCTCTAAACTTGCATCCCTCCCGCCCTTCGCCCCTCCTCTGGGGCGCTCCTTCTCAACTAGGAACTTGTTGTTGTGTGAAGTCTCCACGTTCTAAGCTGATAAAGCTCTCTGGTGTCCCCGCTGCCTTCCCACCGCCTGGGCGATGTTTCCCCCACTCTTCCCGGCTCCGCAGGGTGAGGCAGCAGCTCTGTGTGGGGAGCACCCGCCGTGAGCGATTGCTCAGAGCCGTTAGAGGATGCTCCTTCAGTAATTGGCTATTTATACTGAGGATGGGACAGGCCTACAAATTATTCATTTTTTAATGGACAAAAGAAATACTGTTTAAGTGCTTCTGCTAGGGAAGGGCATTACAGGTTGGTAGGTGATGCCAAACTGCTGGCCTCAATGAAGGAAAATGGCAGAAGACACTAGTTTGTGAGATGATTTTAGCCCCCGGTGTTTTCTGGAAGCAGCCTGTGATGGGCTGGTTTCGTTGGAGGTTGCCCCATTTTGAACTTTGTCTCGTTCTATCTGCTGGATGCCAGAAGACATTTTAAAGCGCTGTGCTGATAAAATTAAACATTTTTGCAACCAGAAAAGCTGTGACATTTAGAACTGGTGTCACATCCTTTGCATAGCAAGCACAACAAAAATGTATGGTATTAGTCGTAGTGTTAACTGTGAGATTACGAAACATCTGTGGTACTAACTTGCTCTTTTCACATTTTTAACATTACATAGAACTTTATAAAAAATTACTGGAACAGAATTTCGGTTTGACACTGAGCTTTGGTAGCGTTGTGTTTAGTGCTGCTGTTAGGAGAATCATCACATCGATGATCAGTTCAGTGATGACCTGGTTGCACTCAGCCATTTCTGTTTTGCCTGGCAGGGTGGGTGTTTTCTCCCCTGGGTTTGTGCAGATACACAGAGGATCCAAGACCCAGCAGCAACTTAAAGTCTAACGGACAAGAAGTTTAAATGGCATTAGCTTCTCTGTTATATATATTGCTGACAGAAGAACTGGTGTTTACGTTTCATTGTACTTTTTCTACCTCTTATAAGTTTCCAAATACAAGACTCTAATCTTCACCAACTTTTCTCCCCCTACTCCAAAGCAAAGCCTGATAAGGACTCGAGCTGTTCTCCTGCAGCACAGGAATTGATGACAAGATTGGGTTTTTTGCTGGGAGAAGGGATCCCAACTTCTGCTCATCTAGAAGAGAAAAATGAAGTCATGGTAGGATAATGGAAAATAATATATTTAATGTTCATCCTATTTCTGAAAGGACTAATGTTATTTTTTCTATTTGCAAGTTGTAGTTACTTGATACTTAGTGAAATACAATCCATTTTAATAGACATATGGTCGTAGAATTGTAAATAATTATAATAAGTGTTTGTTTGGTTTTGTTTGAAATTGTGACTTGATCTTCCATTCTCAAAGAAAAAGAAAGAATGGACTCCTCATCATTTCTGGAAGTTTAATCGACTGTGAATGTGAATAGCTTCTAGGGTTCTCTCTGCCTTATTTTAGTGTTTAGGAGGAACTTTTTTTCCCGTCTACTCTATTCCAGTGATTTATGAGAATGGAAAATGTCGGTGGCTTGTTAAAATAGGAGGATGCTTTTGAGGCATGTGTGTTTGTTTTTTCCTGAGACGTTCACTTCCTTTTGACAGTCTTTCTCTGTCATTTGGGGGAAGAGGAACTGGGGAGAACAAGCAGCTACAATCCATATGAAACTTATCTGCTAACCAAAACTGCACAGTGACTACCAATCTCTCCGTCTTCCCCTTCCTCTCTCTACTTCTAGTCCCAGGACTCATAAATCTTAGTGCATCAGTTTGGGCTTTACTGATGGTGAAATACGAATAAGACTGCGGTTCTAGCGTTTGTAACTCAAAGAATAAATAGTGGGGGCGGAGGGGAGGAGTATCCAGTAAAATGTTTAATAGAGAAGAAATCTGCCTGACTGCAGCTCTTCCACTGAACTGTGAAATTCCCTCTCTTCTTCAGAAGTCACTTTTTAAGTGTAATCTGAAAACATGTCATTAAGTTTCCCAATCAAGATAAAGCTTCTGCTTTTTGAAGATTTTGCTTGAAAAATGGGCTCTTTGCTTCGTTCTTATTCTACTTTACCTTGGTGTTTCTAATTTTCAGCACAGTACCGCGCCGACTCCTGTGCAATAACTATCGATGTTTCTTCCCATTGCAGTATCCAGTAGCCAGTCAAGGCGTGAGTCCGTGTTCCACCCTCACGAGCAGCACGACATCGCCCAGCACCGACAGTCCCTGTTCAACCCTCAATAGCTCCGTCGGCAAAGCGGCAGCCAACAAAGGTAGTCCCTGTGGAACCATCAGCAGCCCCAGCTCCACCCTGGAGAGCAAGGACAGTGGGATTATAGGTAAGCATCTTAATTAGTAACGCAATTAAGAGAAATCAGTCGTCTCTTAACAGTACAAGTCTGAAGAGCTGCTTCATGACATTGTGTTCGATTTTATGCTGTCCATGGATCCCGTTTCAAATCCACTGCGCTTGAAAGATTGAAATTATGTTCTTCGGCTATAACAGTTACTGTTGTTAGGCGTGCATTGCTCTTGTTTTTCTGGTGCAGTTCTAATACCTTGTGGACACCCAGGTGGCTGTTTTAATACTATTTTCTGGAAGGTCAGGATAAAATGTAAAAACCATATTTTTCATGTTGTTATAAACCATTGTAGGAAGGTTTATTCTTCTTTATTGCTTTAGTCAATTTTTTTTTTAAATGCTGACTCATTAACCAGTTGATCCCTTCAAAAATTGGTTTTGTAACAGCTGTTAAGCTTACCAACAAAAATCAAAGCACAGAATGCCCCCTAGCCTGATGCTTTCTCAATATACAAAAGTGAGCTTTTGGTTTTATTTAAGTCTAGCTGATGGACTAAATTTAGGAAGGCTGAAAAAGGGAAGCAATTCTAAATCTTAAATGCCTGGATTTGATATTGTCTCTGTCTCTGACTGTAAAGTTAGTACTTTTTTATTTACAACTTTTGTTTATGGAAGGAACTCCAAGTGAAAGTGTCTCTGCCTGCCATAATGAATACCACCATGACGATCATTGGTGTGGGACTTGCCAAGAAGTAGCGATAATACATGTTTTCATAATGCATTTGATAACACTTTACTCTGACTTTATTTTATTATAAAGTGAAGTAATTAAGTTATATAGTCATAAGTTACAACATAATGTTATTTTTACTGATCAGTTACCCTAAAAGAGATGTTTATCATGGGTCAAAAGACTCATTTGTATAACACTTAAGTACTTCAGTTGCATAGTAGATTGATGACAGCCATTGTCCATGGTCAATTTTGTGTAAGATCTCATTTTGAGATAGCATTAATGTTTTGATGTAAAGGAAAGGGTATATCAGAATTCTTGCTTTTGGGTTCACAGATTTCAGTCATTGCCTATCTTGAGAATAATGTACATTAGTTGTAGGTTGTGTCAGAATTCAGGGTTTCCTGTTTTGATTACACTGATGCAAGTATAAAACAAACTGAAATGATTGTACAAGTGAGTTTATTGGTGTAAAAATACAGCAATGTACAACCAGAAGAAAGTAATGCCTCTTGCTGCGAAAAATATTTCTGTCAGTATACCTTAGTCATTTCCTTGTTTAAAATGTTTTGTAAGGATTTTGCGTTTGTAATACAGTAGCTTAAATCAGTTACCTGAATGACTCAGGGATCTATGAGAGTTGTGCCATTAAAACAAAAGAGACTTCCTGGGTAGAACATGGCTAAAAGATACTTCTACCTTAATGAACGCACCTATGCTTAAGCTTTTCCTATCTCTGTCAGCGATGTGTAGACTAACTATTGGGCACTTCTGCGTAGCCATGTTTCTTAAAAATTTGGGACCTTTGTTAAGGTTCTTTTAAGTGGTGAGTGTTTGCTTTTTATAAAAAGAGGAATCGTGTTGGTTTGGAATACTTTGTTGTTTGGAGATCTAAGCCAAGGTGTTTGTTCATTTGTCTAAAGTGGTACAGCACTGAAAAAGCTTCGTTGACTTTGCAAAAAAGTTTAAGGACTGCACACTGTTTTGCGTGCAACTTTTGCTTATATCAGTGAGAGTAGCATCAATGTGAATATAAAAATTGGCATTACTAATACACTAAACTGCTTCTCTAGTAGGTGATACAGAAAGGGAAAAGGGGATCCTGTTTCTCTGTTCATCGCATGCTTTCCTCCTTACTGAGATCTTCTGTGAGGTACTGCGGCCCAGAGGAGGGATGCATGCATGTTTTGTATATGCAGTGTAATGTCACAGAAGATGTGTTTCTTATGCAGATACTTTATGAAGTCTTGGAATAAATACATTTACGGTATCACTAACGCATGGTTCATCCAAGACCATGGAAGCAGCTGCTGGTCTTGGAGTGGAGTGGGTTCCTTCTTTCCTTCCAGAAGGGCAGGACAATAGGCCGGAGCTCTGTTCTTTAACTTCCTTTAAAACCTGTTCTTGAATGAGAGCCTCCCTTCTCTCAAGTGGGCAAATTAAGATAATGATGTGAACCTACTACCCACGCTTTGCAAGCTTGAAATATTCTCGGAGTTATGCCCACGTTCTAAATGAGGTCAGAACTAGCCTCAAGTTTGTTTAAAATAGTAAAATTGGCATGACAACTGCATCATCCGTCGTATAACCTTGTAAGTACTAACAGTTTTAAGAAAAGATTTTTGAACCCAGTGATAAAAGTTGTTTATTGAATTAATGAAAAGCAAAGAGTTTCAAAAATAGGAGAAACATGAAAATAAGCCCTTTATTATACAGGGAGAAGGCAGGATGGTGGAGTTGAAGCGCGTGTGTGAAAGCTGGCAGGGAAGAACTCTAGAGAAGATACGAAGGTGGGGGGGAACTCCTGTATAGTCCTTCAGTCGAGTATATGAGGTTCATGATCATGGGGCTGTATGAAAATCATCTGCTGACCTTCTGCTGAGCTGTCATTCGTGTCTCAAATTCAGGGAGAATTTGAACACCCCTTGGCAAGCCATGGCAGCACCCTTACGTCTATAAAGGCAGGAAACCAAGAAGGGAAATAAGAGGAACCTCTCTGATAAATGACCATGGGATTTTTTTTAAATACAAATGTGTCTGTGCATTGAAATTTGTTATTAGTAGTAAATGTGCATTTTAAATTATGTTTAGCAAGTACATGTTTTCTAGTGTCTTTGACAGAGATCATCCAACCATGAAAATAACTTGCTCCTTCATGCTACTTAAGTGGGCTTCTGTTGTGTTTCTACTCCCACGATGTTTTCTGGGCCAGCAGACTCTGATGGGAAATCTATCTTTTCTTCCTTTTCCTCTTTTTTTACTTATGGTTCAGGTTTCTTTTAGTTTTCTAATGTTTTACTGCTGTAATCAAATTCTTCTTGGCCTCTACTGAGTCTGACATAATAGTAGTGGAGGCAGGTTTTATTCTTCAGCAATGAGCTAAGTGGGAGAAAAGACTGGGCTACTGGCCAAAATATAAGCTTTTCTGGATATTTGCCACTGTTCCAGTATGGAAATTTTGAGCAGCAAGGTTTCCTGATGCTGCATTTCACTCCAGGAGGAATCATATTTTAAAATATTTCATGCTTCAGAAGGAGTTAGGTCTTTTGACATGAAAATGAAGTAAGTTTGTCATACAGAATTACAATCTAAGCTGTGTGCAGAGGTTAATGGAATGCCTGAAAAGCTTTTTCTTCTGTTGCCTCTAAAATGTGTGTCATATTATTGGTATTTCTTAGAATATGAGCTATTGAATTTAAGCATCAGATCTTAAGTTTCTTGTGAATGTGAGACTAAGTTGGAAGAATGCAAAATTCTACGAGTACCTCATCATCCTGCAGCTGATGTGAAAGAAGAAAAGCTGGTGCTGCCTCTGACCAGCCAAGCCTCTGAGTTCCAAGGAGCAGTCTGTGCATTTTATTAGCGGTCTAGTAGGCCAGAACGTTTTACTTGATGATTTGGTCAGTTGAGTCTAGAATCATCACATATATACCTTAATATTTAAAATTTCAGCCTGGGAAGGACCCACCGTTCATATAGATACTAATATTTGAATTGGCATTGATATTTTTTATTTTTTTTTAAATCCTGATGTCCTTTCATGCTATTTTGTGTTTTCCTCTGTTGCATACATTCATATATAAACCAGCAGTTATAATGAAATACTTTTTCTTAGAAGCTGGGTCAGGGTAAGAACCCCAGAAGTGTATAACTGGGTAACCTTGAACATTACTTGAAGTTGTTAAGTTTTCTTTCCTCTCCTCCTGAAAAAATGATACAAAGCAAAAAAATCCCCCCAAATCAAAACAGAAAAAAACCTCACTACTACTTTTTTCTGACATACCGAGCTTCTTTTTTTTTTTTTCCTTCATGTTTTATTTCTCCTCATCAGTTGATTTATTTGACTTCTAGTCTAGACCTAACTTTTTTCCAAGGTAGTTTTGAGTGACTACGTTTTCTGTCTTATAGGTTTGCTGTTCTCATTGATATAGGTGAGCTTTCAGGTGTTCAAAATGCATTGAGTGTTGGCTTGACCTTTAATAAATACTTATTGTTCAGTTATTTTATGGAAGTTTAATGTAAGTATTGAAAACATTTTAAATGAAACAGAGTAATTTCACTATTAAACAGAAAAAGCAGTATATATTTGCAAAGCGTTCTTATGCGCTGTTTTCCTCTGGTGTGTACTTCAGTTGGTATTTTTTCCTCTCTTTTTCAGCGACTATAACAAGTTCATCAGAAAATGATGATCGCAGTGGATCCAGTTTGGAATGGAGCAAGGATGGAAGTCTCAGAGCTGGAAAACAACAAGGGATTAGTCATGATCGAAGAACAGATAATTGTTCACCGGTTGCAGAAGAGGAAGCTGTTGGATCTGCTGAGAATTTGCCAAAAGAAGTACCAACAGGAGAGGGTCCCGTTCCTTATGCTCAGAGTTCTGGCTCTTTAATAATGCCTCGTCCAAACTCTGTTGCAGGTAAAGTCGTGAGGCAGAAAAAAAGGATGTTCTTAATGACAGGAGATTTCTGCTGAATCTTCCTGTTGAAGTTATGTTGTTAGTATGAAAGTACTTTTATAGGACAAAAAGAAAAAAGCATAGATTCTAAACTGAATAGATGAGCATTACCTAAGCAGCAACCACCTTCTTTTCACAGATACTGTAGCACTGCGGCATAAATTTGGGGGAATTTCACTCTGAACTAAATGGCTTTGTTGCCGAAGAGGACTGCAATAACTGCCCTTTCTCTCTTACAGCTGCCTGAAATACAGAGCCCCAGTTTTAGCTTTGGCTTCTTTTAGACTTATGAGTGTCTGAGTTTTCTTGAGTGTTAAAAAAACGTAGACTAATTTAGGTTCTAAGAGGCCCTGGACATTTCTGGTCCACCATCTCACTGGAAGCATGTCCAGTTAGAGCAGTTTGGTCAGGGCCATGTTCAGTTGAGCATTGAGTAACTCCAAGGATCAATATTCCCCCACATCTCCGGGCAGCTTGTTTGGGTATTCTAAGTGTTAGTTTTCCTTTATATCTAGTGTGAATTTCCCATGCTTCAACCTGTGTTTGCCTTTCATTCCATGCCCCTGCCAGAAGAGTCCAATTGTGGCCTCCTGTTAAGTAAAGAATGACATGCTGCCTTAGCTATCTCTGTTCAAAGCTGAACAAACTCAATTCAAACCTGAGACATCCCTCCCAGTTTTGTGCAAAGGAATTCTGCCCAGCCTCTCATATTTTTAAAGCAACATCCACAGGAGCATTGGCTTTTTTCATCTCTGGCTCTTTTTCTAGTCTTTACATGTTTTCATTTAATGCTTTAGTATTGATCCATTGCATTCAGGATTTCTTTCATTGCTGTGATTTTAGACTGGACTTTAGTTTTCAGGCTGAACTTCTGCTATCTTAGTACCAAATACCCTGACTCTGAACATGCCACTGCAAACCCCATTCACATCTTACAACTTGTACCTGTAGTTTTGACTTCCCTGCTTTACCCTAGGAAGAGATGGTATTCTGTTAATGCTCAGAACATGACCCTGAACCTCCTGGCAACGCTCTTCCTAATGCAGCCCAGGATGCTGTTGGCTGCCTTTGCCACAAGGGTGCATTGCAGTCTGTGGTCAGCTGCTTTACCACCAAGGTCCTTCTCTGCAAGGCTGCTTTCCAGCCTGTCAGCCCCTATTGTATACTGATGCCTGGGGTTACCCCTTCTCAGATGGAGAACTTTGCATTTCCCTTGGTTGAACTTCAGGAGATTCCGCTCAGCCCAGTTCTCCAGCCTGTTGAGGTTCATCAGAATGCCAGCACAATCGTTGGGCATATCAGCCATTCCTCCTGGTTTTGGGTATCTGCAGACTTGGTGAGGTTGCACTCTGTCCCATCGTGTAGGTCATTAATGAAGATGTTAAATAGTTCTGGACCCAGTGTTGACGACTGGAGTTACACCACTAGTGAGCTGCCTCCAGCTGGACTGTGTGCCACTGGTCACAACCCTCTGGCCCATCCATTGAGCCACTTTTAGGTCCACCTCATCGTGCACATCTATCACCTGTACTTCATCAGCTTGTCCATGACTGTGTGATAGGAGACAACATCAGAAGCCTTACTAAAGCCAAGGTAGAGAACATCCACAGCTCTCCCCTCATCCACCAAGCCAGTCATCATCTTATAGTGTCGTAGAATCACAGAATAGTTTGGGTTGGAAGGGAACTTCAAAGATCACCTAGTTCCAACCTCCCTGCTGTGGACAGGGACATCTTTCACTAGATCAGATTGCTCAAAGCCCCATCCAGCCCGTGTTCAATTAAGAGCTCCTTGCTATCCATGCAAGTCTCCTGCCGTATTTGCTTTTTTTCCAGCTTGTCAGAATGATTCTTCCTTGAACTTGCAGGATGTTATTCTTGAGTGCCAACCGGCTCTTTTGGATCCTTCTCTCCAGGACTGTGCACCATGGGATTCTTCCAGGCAGAGCTCTGAAGAGGTTAAAGTCCATGCTCCTGAAAGCTGGTGTTGTGCTCCTGCTTTTTGCTCTGTTCTCTCATGTTAGGATCCTGAACTCCGCCATCTCGTGGTCACTGCAGCCAAAATTGCCCCCAGCTGTCACATCTGTGACAAGTTCTTCCCTGTTTGTATCAGGTCCAGCAGAGCATCTTTCCTTTTTGGCTTCCCGGTCGCTTATGTCAGGAGGTTGTTGTCAGTGCACTCCAGAAATCTGAATTGCTTATGCCCTGCTGTGTCATCTGTCCAACAGATGGAAGATTTTGGATTTGATAGCAATTTGAGACCTGCTTTGTGTAATGTGAATGTTCATTTGGTTTATTTCTGGTGAAAAAGTATATATCCCTGACATAACGTGGCAAATATGTTCTCTGGATTTTCAGCTCTTCTTTGGCATAGCTATTGTTTTGGTTTAAAAATTGAAGAAAAGAAAAAACGTTATCCAGAATTCTGTGGCATTCAATAGAAAAGGAATGTAAATATTTCCTCAGAGTTAGAATACTAGCAGCTAATTTCTGAACCTCTTCTTAATGCTTCTGACCTCACTGATCTGGTTGTTCTCATAGTCAAAATGGAAACTATTAACATGAGAACTGTTTACCACATGAGGAGGTTAAGGCAGACGTGAGGGCCATCAGAAAGGGAAAGAATCCAACTAAATCTTTAATGAACTTGGTTGAAAAGCATTTTGTAAATGCTATAACCTGAATGACTTCAACCACTGCCATTGTCTAGAAAAACTGATCTGTAAGTACTATGTTTAGGAAAGAACTGTAATAATTAAAAATATTCTTTGTAACTAACGCTGAGAGAAAAATAAGCTTCAATCCGTTAATACTGTAGCAACAAGTTCAACCAAACTGGAAGATCTGAGTTACTTGGATGGACAAAGAAATGCTCCTTTACGCACTTCAATTCGCTTACCTTGGCACAACACTGCTGGCGGCAGAGTGCAGCAGGAGAGCAAAGGTACGTGTTCACGTCTGCGTCTGCCTCGGCACAGCCCTGCAGCTCTTCGCTGTTTTGTAACATGGGTGTTCTGAGACCTTGGTAAATGCCCCTCCCCACTGAGTGATATTTTAGAGTGTGTCGCTCGACACATCTGAAAATAAGATGCTTGCTTACTCTTTTTCCTGCAGAATGCTGTGGTTTAGAAGTTGCATGTGTGGCTTTTAATAAAAAATCAGTATATTGTTTATCTAAGTGTGCAGGGCACGGTTTAGAGTTAGAGTTAGAAAAATGTTTACCCCCATTTATATAATTATTAATGTATTTTTAAGAAAACTTTTGGATTCTGCGACTTATTAACTCAAGTTCAATTGTGAAAAATTACTCAAATTATACTTGTAGTTTCTCTTCTCTAGAATTTAATTCACGTAGAGATGACCTGAACTGAGCAAATAATTTTTTACTGCTTTCATGATGGAAGCTTTAAGAAGTCTGTTTATGAACACTATTAAGAAGGCCACTGACTGGAATGATCTTCTGAAACAGTGCTGTTTTATTGCATTTATTGCATTAATTTCTTCAAATAAACTTTTCTCCCTGCCACCTTCTTTCAGCTCGTTTCGTCCCCTATAAGCCTCAAGACATTATGCTGAAGCCACTGTTGTTTGAAGTGCCGAGCATAACCACAGACTCAGTCTTTGTTGGACGAGAATGGCTGTTTCAGGCAATTGAAGAAAAACTGAGGAACACTGATCCAGCAGAGAACAGGGGAGCAGCCATCACTGGAAATGTGGGATTTGGGAAGACTGCAGTTATTTCTCGGCTGGTGGCACTTAGCTGCCATGGAGGTCGCATGAGGCAAATAGCTTCAAATAGCCCTAATTCATCACCCAAAGGTGTGTTCCTTTTCTGAGTCACTGTTTGGGGTTTTGTACTGGTAACAAGAGTCAGAATGTTGTTTGCTTTTCTGCCTTAAGGTCCTCGGGCTTCATCAACCCCTTGGGAAACACTTGTTTCCTCCAGTGAAGAAAGGAAACTTAAAATTGTATGCTTTGACAAATAACTTGCACTTAATACAGCATGGGCTTGGCCCATCAAAAAAGCTGTAAAATGGAGACACTGTATAAAATCTCTTCCTTCTCCCAGGCAGTGCATACCCTGGAGTCTGCCGGCAGGGTGACTGTATTGGCTTGTTCTCTCCCGTTAGTTTGGAAACAGAGAGGTGACATGTTTCTTCCCCACTGTGTACCACACACTGCTCAGTACCGTGCGTTTTCCATGTAATTTCAGTAGAGGCAAGAATAAAGCTGTGGAAACCCATTCTGTCTTCTGCTGTGATCCATCGGATTCTGTCAGCACACCGATCCAGTGCCTACGTTAACTGGAGGGATGGTGTGACTGTCGTTACTGCTTCTTCCCCTGCTGACACTTCAAATAATAATATTAATGATAATAATCATCATAAATTGCTTATATTTCCCAAGAGTTCAGTTATATAATAACTGTTAGTCATCAATGAGTTATCACATACGTAATTTTCATAGGGAAGCTGTTCATATCATCATGGTTTTGCTTTCGATAATTCTATAGTTTTGATCTAAAAGTCAGCTGAATTGTTTAAAATTGTAAATTGCAAGTATGTGCCTGTATTTATCAGACTGGTTGCAGGCTTCTTTTAATGCTGTTCAGTTTTAATTTTTACTCTAGCAGTAAAGATATTCCATGATGTTTTCCGATAAAACAATCCGCTATCAGCAAATTTGGTCTTTTTTGTATTTGTTCCCTCTTATAAGTAGGTGGTGACTCCAGTCTGGAGATTCCCTTAAGTCAGGTATCTCCGTCTGCTCCTCCAACAAGTGGTACCAATACAATGAAGACCCTGAATTGTCCTGGTAGTCCCGAATACCAAAACCAAACAGGTGATTCCGTGAGACGCCTTGCTTCAAAGGTAAGTTTTCACTTACTAATAGGTTTTCAGTGTATTAGAAAACCTCTAACCTGGGGGAGACGGGAGTCTGGGTATCCCAGTCAGCACTGCCGGGAGGACAGGCAGTAACCTTGGACGTGTACATTTCACGGCTGGTGAAACCAGCTACCTACCTTTTCTGCCTTTCAAGTTACTACTTGAATTCTGCTTGATCTTAGAATTACGTTAAAAATGTCACATCTGTTCTGTGTGCGTATAGGAGGTTGGGATCCTTTACTTGCAAAAGCGGCCATGTGTTCTCTGCGGGTAGATGCTCACTGTACCTTCCTAAAGCAAGAAAAAAAAAAAAAAGAAGATAAAATGTTTGGTCTGTGTATAATCCACCTGTATTCTATGGTACAGGTTGAATCTGAATGTAGTCTTTCTATTTTCCATACTCTTGAGAGTCTGAAGCAAGCAATCAAAAGTTACTTTTGCATTAGATTATTATGATAAGTGTTTTATTTTTTGCCTAGGTAGTAAAAATAATTAATGTCTGAACTGCATACTTTATGAAAATAGTTGTGAGAAAAACATGGGGTTATTGTTGCGGTCTTTAAGGTGATGTGTATTATTTGGAAATAATGTTACAAAAGCCACTGAAGTACAAGCTTTTTATTTACATCAGGCTTTCCTTGTGGTTTGATTTTTTTCAAAGAAATAATGCCTATGTTATGTTTTATTTTTAAGTAATACACACCTTTGCAATAATCAGAATAACGCCAGTTGTCCTCTTTCTCTGCTATATGAGGATGTCTTTCACAGCTGTTGGTCATTTACTGTTTCCTGATGATGATCAAATTAATCCTTGGGTCATTGCTGTGTGTGACACAGTGTTGTTAATTATAGCTAATAGGTTGCTTAGTCAGAGCCTCATGTTATTTTTCTTGTGCTATTTGTTACCTAGCTGTTTACCCACTATATCCCAATGGCATGAACTCAAATGACTCTCTTTCTGCCAGAACCTGGTATTTTGATTTCTCTTCTTCTTTGCGTGCCCTACAGGGTCAAAATTGATTTAATTGTCTTCCTTTCCATGTGTCTGACGCAGGCCATCTGAGACCAGCTGCAGAGCTGGATAATTATTCTAACACTGGAAAACTTTAGTAATGCTTTATCGTAATTGGACTAGGAAGTAACCACCTTAAATACTGAAGGAGTAACACTTTTTTTTTAATTCTCCAGGTCGTTGCTTATCACTACTGTCAAGCTGACAACACATATACGTGTCTTGTCCCAGAATTCGTGCACAGTATTGCAGCTCTACTTTGTCGTTCAAGTCAATTAACAGCATACAGAGATCTTCTAATAAAGGAGCCTCACCTACAAAGCGTGCTTAGCCTGAGGTCTTGTGTCCAGGATCCAGCAGCAGCTTTTAAAAGGGGAGTGTTGGAACCGCTTTCAAACCTCAGGAAAGGTAGGTTAAGCAGAAAATGATGCAGAAACTGAATCTAAACTGCACAGAAAGTGGAAAAAAAAGTATGTGTTTTAATGCTGTAAAAGAAATAAATAAATCGGAACGTTCCTGGAGAAAGGGATTCCTTAATTGTGGTAGTTGTTTGTAACCTATTAAGGTAGGTTTTGAACCGTTGTTTCATGTTTTAAAGCAAAATTCTGTGAAACTTATCAAAGATGATGGAAACTTTACATTCCTTCTTTTGCCAGAAAACTCAAGGGTAACTTTGTAGCTTGAAGTTAAGGCTGGCACATTTGCATTAAATGATCATGTTTTCAGATGCTTTTGAGATTTGTCACACTTTTTTGTTTTGTAATTTTCTGTGCCTAAACACCTGCAAAGTGGATGTGTTGTTTGCTTGCTTTTAGAATACAGCAATTTTCTAAGAAAGCGTATAACAACATGATTTTCATATGAAAAAAAACAAAACAACAAAACACTAGCAGACTGCTCCTTGGAAACAGCTAGCTTCACAGCATGTGCCAGCTTGAGCTGGTACTTGATACGTGGCAAGACAGGGGAGATTTGCCCTTGTGAACAGAGCGTGTGTCATTCCTATGAAATCTGGTTTGCAGTTCTTGAATTTTGTTGACTGTCAACAAATTTCTTCAAAATCCATTGGCAAATCTTATGTTTACCCCTGGGATTTTCATCCTTAACAAGTGCTCAAAATGAATATTGCTAGTTTCTCAAGCTGTTGCAAAATAAACTTTTCTCCTCAGAGCTGAAAGTGTAAACCAGTGCCTTTATGATTTTTGCAAATTGTAAACTTTTTTTTTGTTTGGTAAGTCCAATAAAGGGTAAGTGTTAAGTAAATATTATTAAAAGCAGTGTTAACTAATAGTTTAAACAATCTACATATGCCGCCTTCCCACATCCATGCATCTCTTATCTCTTACATGTTAACAGCCTTGTTTAATCTTTTTAATCAGTTGTGAAAGTGGTGGAGTCGCCATCCCTGGAGGTATTTAAAAGCCGGGCAGATGTGGTGCTGAGGGACATGATTTATTGGTGGACTTGGCAGTGCTGGGTTAACGGTTGGACTCGATGGTCTTAAAGGTCCCTTCCAACCATAACGATTCTGTGATAGATCCATAACAATAGTCCAGTAAAAACTTTATTGTAAGTGATCGCTTCCATTTTTCCGCATTTCATGGCAATGTTGTTTTATATCTCCTAATGCTTTTTTTAATCTCCTAACTAATGCTTAAATGCCGTAAGATGTATTGCGGTGCATAGAGATACGTTTTATTTCTTGATGGTCAAAATTTGGGAATAAAAATATGTCACTTAATAGGAGAATTTGTTTTCATTCTTTCCTCTTTCATTTTCATGTTTCAGAGCAGAAAATTCCTGAGGAAGACTATATAATTTTGATAGATGGTTTAAATGATGCTGAATTTCATAAACCTGATTATGGTGACACACTTGCTGTATTTCTCACGAACATAATCTGTAAGTTTCCTCCCTGGCTGAAGCTCGTTGTGACTGTAAGAACTAACTTCCAGGTAAAAACAACTTTTAACCTTTTTCCTACCCTTTTTTCCTACCCAAATTTCCTACCCAAATTCCTACCACCAATTTGTGTTGGTGCAGCTGCATTATTATGAAATTATGAAAAATACTGGTTTTGGAGGAATTCAAAGTAAAGTCTTCTGGGTTTTTTCCTTTTTTCCTTGTTGTTGCATGTTTCTTTACTGTGCACAAGTATGATATTGAAGGCTTTTTGGGTTTGAATCATTTTTTTGAGTATGCTAGTAGGATTGATAATGTTTCCTGGGCAAATGAATGATTGAAAGCTTAAAAAAAATAAAATTAGTAGCCCACAGGTGTTTTTCCCTTCAACATGTACTTGTTGGAGTGTATTTCTACTAGTATTAAGCTCTGAATTTTCACTTTTTAGGAAAGGATAAGCCACAATTCCACTACCTATATTGATGAGATTGTTTTCTGACCTTATTACCGTTGATCTTTCTGCATCTTTTCATCTGTTTGCTGCCCCTGAAAAAGAACTGCCTCAAAACTTCAGATTAAAGCATTTTGTGAGAATTAAGCAGCTAAGAGATACTTGCAGAAATCCCGAGAGAGTTTAAGTGAGGCCATGCAGAATTCCCGTTTCTCTGCACTGGACGGCAATGTTCTGAACAAAGCTCTGGCTTTGTCTCTAGCACTAGTCAGGCTTTTAAGATAGTCACCTTCAGTTCACTTTGGTTTAAAAGACGGGGTGTGCCTGTTCTAGTCTTTCACTGCTTCTCTGCGACAGCACACTGTGTGCGTCGTGGCAGTGCGCGAGACCCGGCTCTCGCCGTCCGTACAGCCGCTGGGGCCGGCGTCCCTCCTCAGAGAAGAAGGCCTGCAGGAGGACTGCGGCCCGGCTCGGAGGCAGCCGTTCCCTAACGCGACGGAGTGTCCGTGTCTGCAGGGGCGCGGGCCGAAGCTCCGGAGCTGCTGTGTGCACCGAGCTGACAGGGTGCAAGGCAGCGCTGGCGTGACACCTGTTACGGTGCTTCAGGACAACTTCTGAGAGTTGATTTCTCATCGGCCTCCTTGCTGCTCGGTCTCTAAGCGTTTCACTGGCTCAACTGAATTTTTATTTTTCACAAGGGGTTTCCGTAGTAGGGACTGTTTCCTCTCAGAAGTGCGTGTCTGTGATCAAAACATCTCACTACCCTGAAAGTTCAGCTTTTTCAAATCCATGTAACTACTTTAAAGTGGAATAGAGATTTCCTTTTTCTGTTGCAAAAGTGTTGAGACGTTTGTTAAACCCCTCTGATGTATGCCTCTATGTAAGAAGTTTTAGGTCTTTTTCATCTTTATTTACATCAAGATAAATGTGCTCTGTGTTACATAAAGATAAGAACGTGTTCAGGTGAAGCTGTTGAAGCGTCTGACTGTGCCGCACTCAGGACTTGCCGTAAACCGAACAGGACTGTGCATGTGTGGGTGGCACCTTTCTGGTACTGGAGGATGTAATGATGAGGAGATTCTTTTCTCTCTTGGCACTTCTGATGTTTCTTAATAAATCATTCCTTCTACCTTCCCCTGGCCTGTCTTAGGGTCCAATTCTGGTAGCTGTTTCCTGTTCCCTTAATTTTGAAGTGATCGTTTCTATAGCTCATCCCCTTCAGTTGCCTTGCTGAGCTTGGTCAGTAAAATATTTGAGACCTTCCTATGAAAAATGATGAAATGTAGAAATATTGTTCTACCTGTTATCAGGGGACGATATTTGCAAAGCCATCGCAGAGATACTGAATTTCTTCTCAATCTGTCTGGTACTCATTACAGAAGAGCAATATAGCAGAGATGCATTGTTGGGTTTTCAGTGCTGGCATACTGTAATGCCTGTGTGTTTTGGGTTTTTCTTTCTTTTTTTTCCCCTCTCCCCCTCACAGGAAGTAGTAAGTTCACTGCCCTTCATCGCAATATCCCTGGACGATTTTCCAGACAACAAAGAAATTCATGATGACTTGAATGCTTATATTCAGTACAGAATTAATAACAGCCAGGAAATTATAAACAACATATCTTTAAATGGAAAAGCTGATGCAGCTATTATTGGGAAAGTGAGTAACCACCTGATCATGAGAAGCCTGGGATCTTATCTCTATTTGAAACTCACTCTGGATCTTTTCCAAAAAGGTCACTTAGTAATCAAAAGTGCAAGCTACAAGGTTGTTCCAGTGTCTCTATCAGAACTGTACTTACTTCAGTGCAATATGAAGTTCATGACAAACTCTGCTTTTGAGCGAGCCCTGCCAATATTAAATGTGGCGCTGGCGTCCCTCCACCCCATGACGGATGACCAGATTTTCCAGGCTGTTAATGCTGGCCACATAAATGGTGAACAGCAATGGGAAGACTTCAGCCAAAGGATGGAAGCCCTTTCGTGTTTTCTGATTAAAAGGCGCGACAAAACACGTATGTTCTGCCATCCTTCCTTCAGGGAATGGCTTGTATGGAGAGCAGATGGTGAAAATACGGACTTCTTATGCGAGCCAAGGTAAATGAAACCTCGAGTAAATAATGTTCAAATAACTGCAGTTATGTTTTATATAATTGGTTGCAACAATTGGTGAGAGGAAAGAGTAATGTTAAAACGCAAGCACACCTAATTTTTTCCAAAAATTAAAACTTTTATGTGTGTGGCGGTAGACTTCACCAGAATTATCAGAGGTTACAGTGCATAACTGACTTTGTAGAATTTGCAAATTTGCATTTGACTGTGGTACCTTCATGGAGAAATCAGAGTACCATTTAGAGTGCAGGATTAGAAAGAACAGATCATTTGGGCTCTTTTAAACATAAAAATATTAAGACATTTCGTTCTATAATTACATCCTCATGGCACAATGTTTCAGTTTGTTCCATCTCACCTTTGACTTAAAGAGCATGAATTAGCTAAATTGGAGACAAGAAGCTGTTGTTATACATGCATGTTGTCGCAGTCTGCATCTTCCATTTTTTTCAAATTCTTCAGGGTTTTAGGTTTTTTGTTTTTACAAAAGAAGAAATAACGCTGACAGTTAAAATTACCACCAACCCAGGACTTGTCTGTGCTTTCAAGTGTGTTTGCCAGAGCAGCTCAGTGGTTGGATGCCCAGGGCTGCCGCGCTCGGCCCCGGCCGGTGTTGGGGTGGCTGCAGCTCCCTCTGGAGCTGGGGTGCTGCTGCTCGTAATCGAACCTTCCATTTTGGAAAAGTTCTGTTCAGAAACTTCCAAAGACAGGGCAAGAAGCCTGCCCCAACTTCATCGCCCAGATGAATAGTCTAATTACCATATGGTTAATTGTCCAGTTCCAGTATATAGTCTAATTAATATGTAGTATATGATAACCTTATTTTTTCAGGGTTATACCATTTCCACTGTTTCCTGGAGCACTAACCACTGACTAATGTAGATGTAGAATTACTAAATACACATTTTGTATCAGATTTCAAGAAGATCCAGATCTTCTGCATCTGAAAGGATGGGGTTTCGTCTGAGGCACCTGCAGTTCCTGACTCTGAGGTGAAGGAAGGCCAAAGGGAGCAGTGCGCACCTTGGTGTCCGAAGCTGCCATGGCTCTGGCAGGGGCTCTTGTGAGGTGGCACCAGAGAAACACTAGGAGTTGAAACACTCAACTTTGAAATTTGCCTTTTTTCTCTGTGCATTGTTTCGTTATGGAAAGAATTTTGTTCAGATGTAATGGTATGTTTCACTAGTCTGACAAAGAAAGCTGAGCTATAATGACAGGCGTGCAGATGTGTTAGGATATTTACGGGAAGTATAGTTATAAACGCTTCTCTCTTAATCCTTTTTACTAGGAGCGGACATGCTCTACTGGCTTTCATGTTTTCTCGACAAGAGGGAAAGTTAAACCGCCAACAAACTATGGAACTTGGGCATCATATACTTAAAGCTCACATTTTTAAGGTAAAGCTTACTGCTTAATAGGTTTTATGATCTATTCATATGACTGAGTCTTAGAGATTCTCCTCTGAGTTGCTTTAATAATTTGTTAGAAGCTCATGCAAAATACTTGGTAGTGCTAACAAAATTGTTACTTCTCTTTATACTGATGAGATATAGATATAAATAGTATTTCTAATCCTATAGCGAGATTTCCTGTTATATCATTTTTGTTAGGGTCAGAGTAAAAGGACTGGAATTTCTTCCAGTCATCTCCAAGCCTTGTGGATCGGTTATAGTACTGATGGACTGTCCGCAGCCCTGGCCTCTCTGAGAAACATCTATACACCCAATGTGAAGGTAAGAAAATAAGCATTCAGGTACCATCAGTGCTTCCTCTGCCACTGTTGCTGTAACTCTGTTGGTGAATGTTGAAACTAACGTAACCCTTTAGAAGAAAAAAGCTACCATTGTGCATCTGTAACTGAACTTCTTGGTAATGAGTTTTCATGTACTGCTTTAAGCTGTTTATAAAGTCCAGTTCAGTTTTCCTCGATGGCTTTGATGGAAAGAAGGGTTTCACCCCGATTCCGATGTAGCCGTGCTCTGTAGCGTAGGTAAGCGTGTGGATGCATTTTGAGGGGGTCGGATGTTCCGCCTGATCTGCTGGGCAGACTTCAGACGTGTTTTCTTGTATGGGGAAGTATCCAGGGAACTTTAAGTGGGGAAATACTGTGAAAGGATGTAAAACGCCAGAACTTTGCACTATTAGTCGAATCCCTGGACTATGGATGGGGAAATCCAAGTTGATAATTTGCAATTTTAGCCTTTTGATTGGAAATTTGTCTGTACATGCACACACACACACACGCTCTGATAATTTTTTGAGAGTGCTTTTTACGCAATCTGGTTTTATGTTAATGGGGTCAGTTACGTAAATCTGCAGAGTAGCAAGTCACACAGATGAAATTGTGGTGAGAGTGTAGTGAGTTTCAGGGGAAGCTCACTAGGAGTGTGTAGTTCAGTAATACAATAATCTGTTGGCTAACAGATGATTTTAAACTTTCTGTTGCTGTATATGTTATGAAGTCAATGTCAGCCAATAAAATCTGCTTCAGAATTAGGAACTAACGTATGAGTACCTGAATCAAGATGTCAAAGTCTCTTAATAAATTCAGACAAATATTACGGAAAAACTGTTTTGTTTAAATTAAATTTTAGGTGAGTCGGCTGCTGATCTTGGCAGGAGCAAATGTGAATTACAGGACTGAAGTACTAAATAACGCTCCAGTGCTGTGTGTTCAGTCACACCTTGGCCATGAAGAAGTGGTCACTCTTTTACTAGAATTTGGAGCTGCTATTGATGGAACTTCAGAAAATGGGATGACAGCACTTAGTTACGCAGCTGCTGCAGGCCACATGAACATCGTTTCACTGCTGTGCAAAAAAGGTGCAAAGGTAAGCTGGGTCACAAAGATGCAATGTTTGCAGCTGTGAAAATCATGCAAAGGCCTAATAAAAACTGTTGTTGTACACAAGTATATAAATAAGACGTACGGACTTGGAGTGGGGCAGCGGGGGAGTCCAGAACATCCACACAGACTTCCATGAAGCATTTTCCATGTGCCCCTGATCACAACCCTCTGGCCCATCCATTTGTCCGGTTTTGGGTCCACCTCACCGTGCACATCTATCCCCTGTACTTCATCAGCTTGTCCCTGACTGTGTGATGGCAGACAGTGTCAGAAGCCTTACTGAAGTCGAGGTAGACAACATCCACAGCTCTCCCCTCACCCACCAAACCAGTCGCCTCATTGTAGAAGGCTGTCACCTTGGTTAAGCATGATTTATCCTTGGTAAATCCATGCTGACTACTCCTGGTCACCCTCTTGTCTTTCCTGTGTTTGGAAAAGGTTTCCAGGTTTTCCCATCACCTTCCCGGCAACTGAGGTGAGGCTGTTTGGTCTGTAATTCCCCAGATCTTACTTCTTGCCCTTGTTGAAGATAGGAGTGACATTTGCTCTCTTGCAGTCCTCATGAGCTTCTCCTCCCCATGGACTTTCACTAGACTCTTTAACTTTGAATGTTTATTTTTTTCCCCAATTCAGGCTGACTATGTAGACAAGAAAGGCCAGTGTGCTTTGGTCCATAGTGCATTGAGAGGGCATTGCGATATCCTTGAATACTTGCTCAGTGTTGCTTGGTTAACTCCTTCCCAAGAACAAAATTCACTAAGAAAAAGCCAGGCACTGCAACAAGCTTTAACAGCAGCTTCCAGTATGGGACACTGCCAGGTAGGTTGATAGTTCACGTATTTCCAGATCTGTTTGAATTTATCAGAATTGTACAACGGTGCTGGCAGCTATTTTTAAAAGAGGTTTGGGAAACAGAACTATTGAAACTTCTGATATTTAAAGTAGTATGCATTCTTAGCAGCTGTTTTAAACACTGTCGTTAATTATCCAGTGATATTCTTTGCTTCAGGATTTGTTTGTATGTAATCTTCTGTCTACTTTTTCCTCTTTGTTCTTGGAAGTCCTCCTAAATCTCTCATGGTGATGGTGATATTCTGTATCAGTGATCCACCCTAGTATGTTTCTACTTGAGGTTGAGGGGTTTTTTTTTTCATAGTATAACAAAATGTATATTGCACATACTTGCATGTGCTTAACTTTTTAACCTGATGCGCATGTCAAGTTACAAAATTCAGCTTACTTCAGCTTAACGTCACTGAAGACAGAAATTTGGGGTTGTATGCATGTATATGATAAAAGAATTGTTTGTCAGCATTACGGTATTATTCAGTAAAAGGAGCACTAAAGGTAAACACATAAGAAATGCTAAAAACGCTTTACATCTTTAGGTAATACAACTATGTCTTGTTCATTAGGAAAATAAATCTTAACCTTGCTATAAAAGTAACGGTTAGGTAAAGATAATTGAATAAAGATCAAACTAGGCTGATGGAATTTCCTGTGTGTGTATTATAAGTGATGTGCCAAAAGTGGAAACTTAAAATCTCTTCAGTAAAACCCTTTCAATATTTACATCTTTTAAATCCGTTATTTCTTTAATTGCCATAAGATCAAGAATTCTAATCTTGAAAGTTGTTTACATGATTCAAACATTGAAATGTTTACCTACAGTTATTTTATTATATGATATATGAGCCATCACTGTCTCACAGTATAAATTTGAGGATTCTGAACTATGATTAACTTTCCTTCACTCTCATAAAACTTCTTGTTTGCTATCCACTGATTAAATGAAAGCAGTCAACTCCTGAATATCAGCAAAATAGATCACATTAATCATAATTCTACTTTATCCTTTGCTTTTTCCCGTAGCACCCAAACCTTTTGTTAGTGTGATTCTACTCCCCTACCCACTTGCCGCAGTCTCAGTGGGCATCTCCTCCGTTAGAAAATAGCCATTAGAAGAGGTTTTAATTGAATAATCTTTTACTAGCCTGTGGTTACAAAATATAGATTTTCTTAATAAAATAAAAACACAGCAAAACTTAAATTTTAACTCATCTGAATTATAAAAATTAGCATTTAACGGCGTATGCTTAAAACATTCTGTGAAAAAATTTTGAAAAACAGCTAAGACATAAATGAAGTAAAAGGAACAGCATAGGAATCGCCATTTTGCAAGATGTATGCAAATATTCTCTTTTTTCCCCCCTTTGTTTTAGGCAGTATGGAATTTGCTCACTGAACTGGGATGCTTTTTTTTGGGGGGGGGCGGGGGGACGACATTGTTTGTCTTGATTATTCTGGCATATGTAGGTCACACAGGGGCTCATTAAATCATAATCATGTAAAACCCTGAACCAATTAACAGAAGGGCACTGGGGTTTTTTTTAACTGCTTTTAATAACATTCAGTCATCTTCGAGTCATACTAAAAATCGTACTGAGCTTGCGTGGGTGGATTATGAACAATACTAATTTTGTTTGATTCATGTGCATCAAGAGAGAAGCAATCCTGCTTTTTAAAGTCTTCTGCCTGTTGCTCTGTCTTGCGAGTGCCAACTGATGTTTTTATGGCTCCCTACGTCTCCGCTAACTCTTTCTGACAGGTGGTTTGTTACATCTTGACAATTGAAAAGGACCATGACATAGACATCAACGACACTGATGCCTTGTGGGGAGAAACAGGTATTTCCTTTCTCATGTTTTCCCTAATTAGAGTTGCTCATTTAAGAAGTAAAGGGGTTTTAATTTTGATTTTTTCAATTTAATTTTATGTGATAATAGTCACGGGAAAATACCAGTTTTAATAATAAAATGAAGTTTATAATTGTAGAGTTTTTAACTTATTAAATCTACTTATCTCATGTATTGAAAAGAATAGTTATTTTATATTAAAATTAACGGAAATTACTGACTTTCTAATTAAATTGAAAATTGGCTGTGGAAATGTAGTGCTCCAAGCTTCAGTGTAGAATTTCATAGGATTATCTGTTTGAGAACGTCTTTTTTGTTTTTTTTTTTAAATCCCATTTGTTTGCAGAAAATGCTAGGCAATTGCCTCATTTGTTCTAATTAGGCAAGGGATGAAAAAGACATGCCTTTGTGTGTATGGGAAATGCCAAGTACTTTTTTAAAGACAGACTGTAGACTGTGCAGCCTGCCGCTGAAAGTTCTCCTGTTGTACCATATGAGTAGCATCTCTGTTTCATGTAAACAGCTGAGATGGTGCAAGCAGGTGGGAAAACAGTCTCTTTTAATGATTATCAGTAGCCTCTTCACATACCGGAGAAGTAAATAATCTTTGTTCCTATATGTATACAAAACTCTTGTTGCAAATCCTTTTAATTCAAAAAAACATACATCTGTTTCTAAATTAATTTTCCTTTACTATTTTATTGTCAGCATTTTGTATTGAAATTCTTGCTTAACGTATTGGGAATATTTACTCATGGAGTGCGTGCTTCCTTGTGCAGTGCTGACTTGTGATGAAGGAGAAGGTCCAGCTCCTTGGGGCACTTTAGTGCTCTCTGAGATAGAGTAGTAAGTTTGGGACAAGAAAAACATGTAGAGTGAGTCAAGAGAGCCACAGCATTAGCATTACATCAAATACTGTTCTTCAGTTATTGAATGTAAAAAACGCATGTGGAGAGGATGGTACTTTATATGCTGCTGGCATCCTCACAGTTTTGGGGGTGTTTGGTGGACTCAGATGTGCATTGTGCCGCATGATTCTTTGCCGTCCGTTTTGTAAACGGGACCATGATTCGGAGGTGGACGGTGATACAGCTTAGAAGTGCGAGGCAGGTGGAGTGAGGAGCGGGGTGTTCGGTGAGTGCCTGTTTTCAAAAGGGAAGATCCATCCTACCTTGAAACAGCATAGAACAACCTGAAAGGTCATTCCTTTTCATACAGAAACATGTTCAGGAGCAGCTTGTTTCTGATGTTTTCTACCTGAATCCAAAGTTGGTTCTGCTCATTGTGGAGGCTGTTTCAGTAGCATTTTATGTTGGGAGTCTTTTAGAGGGAAAGACGGCTAGAGATCATCATTGCCATTCCTACTGTTTTATCACATTAATGTAGCTGAAGGCCACGTCTCTATGAAGTACAGGTCCGAAGCAAGTTAAATAGCAGATAAAAAAGCCACGTAACACATGTCGGGGTGGGAGACTTTTAAGCCTGTTTTCTGAATTGCCTTAGTTTACCCTTTTCAAAATCCACATTGCTGTGTCTCAGATGGAAAAGACGATCTTAGGTTAAAGACATCTCCGAGATGTTTTTCCAGCCTCATATCTTCTATACAGCTAATTTAGAGCATTACTTAGTGTCTAGTAAAAGTGATAGAAAATAGCATCCTTTTGGCTGCTCTCAACTTTTGCAGAGTACGGTTAGGCAGGTCAGAGGTGATCCTTTTGAGCAGAATAGTTGGAATTCCTGAGCAGTGTTTAGTCCTGATGTTGTTTAAGATAACAGGAGGACTTGCTTAGTCTTCTTAGAGCTGGATCAGGGCGGTGGGGTGGGGGGTTATATTGTTATATTGTAATGTTAGTTACACCATGAGCTAAAATGCTGGTACTGAAAGAAGAAAAAATGTGAAGTTTTTGAACAAATAGTTTGTTTTGCCTTTAATGTTGATATCTACAGCAGTTTCTTTCCAGTTGTTCAGATCTAAGCAGTTGCTGTAACTGTAACATAACGAGGTGTCAGTGAGTGAAGAGTGAATGGGTTAGATGTTGTTGTTAAAAACATAATGAATTTCCTACTTCCTGCAGTGCTTGTAATTTCATTTATTTTCAGCATCCATTGGCATTTTAAAAAATTCTACTTTATCATGTTTGAAAATGCTTTAAAAAAATGAGTAACAAGAAATTCACAATTTGACCTGCTTCTTATTGGAAAATAGATGGTATTGGGACTTAGAAAATGGAGGGTCGAGTTTTTTGCTGGGTCCTGCAGAAGCTAGCACATGAACCCATTTTCTAAACAGTGTTAACAGTACTGGTGACGCTTCAACACAAACAAGAAAAAAACCTATTTTAATTTCAAGCTCCATTTAAAACACAGTAAGTTGATGGGAGTGAAATGGAAGAGGGGAAAAAATCATGATGGGGAGAATATTTTATTTTCAAGCTTCAATGAGCACCACAGTGAAAAGCAGGGAGTGCAATAAGCTGTCGGAGAAGGTGGCAAGTTGTTTAAATGTACAGCCTTACAGCAGCGCTTCAGTGTTACGGTACTGAGTCGAGTCACAAAGTATTAGGGCCGAAATTACCTGCTTTCTCATAAGCCGTATATTGTGAACACAGATGTGCAGTATTTAGTATCTTACAGGTGTCTAAAATGAAGATCGTGTCACTGGTGGTCTTGTCACACTCTGCGGACACGTTGGGGGCCGCTGGGCTGCCCCGACCCCAGGGATGCAGAGTGTGCGCGGCCGTGGCACATGGGGGAACGGTCACTCTGGTGCTAGTGTCTGTCTGTCTGTCTGCCTACAAGTTGCAGGGTTACTGCATTTTAGAGGTCAGGAGCACTTGCTCTTGAATTCATACACTGTTCAGTTCCAAAAAATATGTTTAAGGTGAACTAGAATGCTGATGTCACTTGTGTACTGGGAATGTGCAGCAACGCCCAGAAGTCTGGAGCCAGGGTTAACAGACAGGAATTGGAACTACTGATTGATAACCTGCTGTGTTCTTCACGGTGAAAAACAGGGAAAGCAAGTTTAACTAGTGCAGAATGAAGCTAAATTGTCCAAGATACAGGCTTGCTGCAGAGATCTAAATATCTGATGTTTGGTAACACATCACTGCAAGGGGTCGAGTAAACAGAACTTCCTGAAACTTGAGCTCTAAAGCCCTTTGCTGAATCCCAGAACTGTTATTGTCCTCACCTTTGGGAAGGGCCTGATGGAAAGAGATCAAGTTTTCTTCTCATCAAAAAAAATGGTTAATGAAAAAGGAACTACAACTGCCTCAGGCTGGTGGATTTATAAAAGATTTTCATAAAGATTCCTTTTAACTTAAAAGCCATGCACATGATACAGTTGTTATCTTTGAGAATCTTCTTTTAATTTACCAGAGAATGTCTGTGGCTTATTGACTTAACCTGATTTTGACTAATTCATTTGTGTCTGAAAATAGTTATGAAAATCTTACGGAGTGGCTGAGTTGAAAAAAAACTGGGGACACGTAATGCGCGTGTGTCAAAACATGTGGTGAAACAGCAGAGATGATGATAATGAAAATGCTTTCTTTAGCCCTGACAGCTGCTGCAGGAAGAGGAAAACTGGAAGTCTGTGAATTGCTTCTTGACCACGGGGCAGCTGTGACACGAGCGAACAGGAGGGGGATTCCACCGCTCCTGTGTGCTGTACGGCAGGGGCACTGGCAGGTCTGGCACATCTTCACAAATTCAGTGGGTTCCTTTGGGAAGCACTCCTTGATTCCTCCCCTCTCTAGTCCTCTAATAAATTCCTGTAAATTTTCTAATATGCATTTGCATCAGCTTCAAAGGGATGTGTTCAGCAGCCCACTTTTAAAGGTATTTAAAGTGATACAAAGGATTCGAGAGTACATCAGCTGCATGACAACCTTAACTACAATACACCTGAAAAATAATACATGGGAGTTAAAGCATTTTATTTCCTAGACTAACTAGAGAGGCAGTTTCAGATCTTTTATACTGCTTCTGACACTGGTCACTGTGGTCAGGAGAAGGCCCTGAACTGCAAACAGTTAAGGCTTGAGTTGCGCAGGATTTCTCAGTGATAGCTATAAATAACACCTTAATCCCCTCCTTTAAATGTTCGTGCTATTATGGCTAAAATTTAACTCTGCCCATTTACTTTTGAATTCCCATTTTCTATTTCAGATTGCTAAACTTCTAGTGGAGCATGGGTCTGATGTGAATTTAAGCGACAAGCAAGGCCGAACTCCACTGATGGTGGCTTCTTGTGAAGGACATTTGAGCACGGTGGAATTTCTGCTTTCTGAAGGTAGAAAATAAATAGTGTTTGAAGGCTGCACAGCTGTAGCAGAGACTGCATCTGTGTGAGTTAGGTAATTCTGCTTATTAAACAGAACATCTTCATAACCTGGTTAATTTTCATTTTACAGGTGCAACTATTTCATCTCTGGACAAAGAAGGTCTGACAGCTTTGAGCTGGGCATGTCTAAAAGGCCACAGGGAAGTGGTTCAGTATTTGGTTGAGAAAGGCGCAACAACTGATCAGACAGACAAAAATGGACGGACACCCCTAGACCTGGCAGCTTTTTATGGAGATGCTGATATTGTAAGTATAACAGTTACAGTTCTAACAGTAGAAAAACGAAGCATGTATTCAATTTTCATAATACAAAACAAAGCTTGGAGAAAATACTGCCAACCAAAACAGAAAGGAAGTTTGAGGAAGTAGACAAGATGCTTACACTGCCGGCTTCTTGGCTGCAGTGCAAGTGTTTACTCAGAAAAGTGTTTTCTCCATAAGGTTTTAGTATGAAGGTAGCTGGGATAGAAGTCCAGCATTATGCTGTTATGTGTTACAGCATGGTCTTGTACTTCAGCGTCAGTGCTTTAAATCTCAATAAAAAGTCGCATTTAAAATGTCTGTGTTGGATGAACTGGAATAAAAAAAATATCCCGTGGGGGATGAAAGGAAAATACCGTTTTTCAGCCTCTGCAAACCTGTTGAGGACCTGGCAGGGTCCCAGTGAGTTGTGTGCCTTGGTGGAGCAGAGACCGCAAGTGAGAGATGTTGGAAGAAGAACAGTATTGCCGGAATAAGTGAAACACAGAAAGATTTTGCTTTTCCTTCATAAGGCAGCATTAGTTGTCTTTGACAGGTATCTTACAGGCTTTGCATGACAGGGAGAGAACTGTTAGAAGTCCTTACGCTTTTCATCTTTTGAGGATGGCACTGAGCACATCTCAGTGTTACCATCCAGTCTGTCAGCGTGGAGATACAAGGCCCAAGGTGCAAATTCTGTTTTTCTCAGCTTGTTCCACAAGTCATTTCAGATATAGGACAGATGAAGTTCCTTTTTCAGTCCTGTACCTTTCTCACATATTTGCCTTCTCCCTCTATAATAGATGTTACAATGCAAGAATTTAACGCATTTTAGGTGAAGGTTTTCTGAATCTGAAATGGACCATGCCTGTAACTGAGATCAAAAGTATATAACAAGTTTAAAGTCTGTGGTTTAGAATCCTCTATATCTTTATTTTTGATATATCTATATCGAGATATATCTATAAAGATTTTTGAAGTGATTGTATATTTTTGTTCTCGTGGTTCAAAACCCAGTAATTAAGCACGATTCAGAAGCCTGACCACATAGAACTGTGATTTCCACAAACTGCATGGAAGAATGCTCTGTAAAGAGATCCAAGAGTTCACCAGGGAACCAGAAGGAATAGCACGTGCAGCCTCTCAAACTCGCTGGCATCTTTATTTCTAGAGTTTGCATATACAATGTCCTGTTTCAAAACAGCAGTTCCTCATTACTGCACGTGGGGCTCCTGGCTGCAGTGTCACAGAGCAGGGGGTCTGTGCTGCAGCTCTTCATCTGAGCGTGCTGCCCTTACGCCGCGTTGCTGTGCTGTGTACTGGCCTGCAGAACGTGAACAAATCGGACAACAAGCATAATGTGTTGGTCTTAGTGTTTTTCCGGCACAGCTACATCCGGGAATTTAGGTGGGGATTTGGTTTTTTTTATATTTTTTTTTTTAATTCCTCACCTGCAGTGCTTTGGAGCAGTTTGATAGTGTTCCCATGCTCTTTGTCTTCAGTGGGTTCAGTTCAATGGATTTCCAGTGGCGTTAGCATACTCTGGAGCACGTACTCTGTGTACCTTGAGGACGATTAGGTGGTAGCTTAGGTGTTTGACTCCTACCAAAAATAACGTTACAAGGCTTGTCTTGTTTCTTTTCGCAGGTGCAGTATTTGGTAGAGAAAGGAGCGATGATCGAGCATGTTGACCACAGCGGCATGCGGCCACTGGACAGAGCTATTGGGTGTCGCAATACGTCAGTAGTGGTTACGCTGCTGAGAAAAGGAGCGAAGCTAGGTGAGTACAGCTGTCCTGTGCTCAGAGGAACAACCAAGCATCTGCTCTGCTGGAACTGCTGTCATTTCTGTAAAGCACGTTAAATAAATAGATCTTGGAACCTGCACACTGGGGTTTTGCAGGTTGTACGGTTTGCAGGTGCCCGCTCAGGAGAAATCCAGTCTCTTAAACACTCAAGACTCGCTTCAGAAGTGAGTGAATGCAAGTGATTTTATTCTGTTTTCTTTGATGTATGTTGAGGAGGTTGGGGGAGTCAGTCTTTACGTGGTATTTCATGATAAACAAAAAAATGATGATTACACTCTTAGTGGTACTTAATTCTAAGACTATTAACAATTTAGTTTAAGAAGTTTTACGTTAAATAACATTCTTTTAATAAGTTATAGAATCATACATTTTTGCAAAGGGTAAGCAAAAAATATATGTCCAATCAGTAGGCAAGTAGATGGTGCAGATGTGTACGTGATAATTATTGAATCTGTAGTACCTTTAAGTCATGATTTATTATTATTTGGGTGCCAAGTATGATTACATGCAGATTCTTGCTTAGGCCTGAACTTTAACATGACTTTCATACTGTCCTGTTCTGGCTTTAGACCAGGGGCGAAATGAATTGGACCATTTAATATCTGGCTGTTATCTATTTGGGGCAGCAGGGATATACGTGTTTTAAATATATGTGCACATGATGATGATGATGATGATAATAGTAGTTCCACGCAGGTGGAATATCTACTGAGAGAGAATTAGGCTTTCTCGTGTGAGTAGATATCAGAAACACACTGTCTTCCCTTTTGTCAGACATCCTTAAAATTTAACTTGCAGGAAACGCAGCATGGGCAATGGCCACTTCAAAACCTGATATTCTCCTTATTCTGCTGCAGAAACTGATGGAAGAAGGAAATATACTGTACAAAGTAGGTAGATTTTTATTTTTTCTGATAGCAGAATATTGTAATTGGACTTCTGTCTGAAAAGTCCTTCATACCTCCTTTTCTGTTCAAACAAGATGTGTACTTGCACATCTCACTTTGGGAACGAGACCAAGAAATCTGGAGATCCCTGGGAGGGAAAGAATCATGGAGAACTCCTGTGTAAAATAAATAAATAAAAATTTAAAGACGGTTAAGTACATCTCGTTTCTCTTGAGCAAGTCGCTCAGTGATCATTTGGAGCAGTCAGTTGCTTCTTAAGAGCAACTGAGAATGTAAGGGGCTCGTTTGAAAGTGCCTGATTGAAGTAAGTGACACTTAGGCATATCCTTTCCTTCAGGATAATGTTCTTTTGTGTGCTATTTAAATATATAACGGGGAAAGTGACAGCTCTTTTGATACACTCTTTTTAGTAGTGGTGATATATTGCTCAGAAGAGAGACTGTTTTTTAAACTGTGTGGTACATCTGTGTTATTTCACCAGCCCAGCACAGTGCCGAATGGTTTTTATGAGCGTCTTTCGAAGTCTGTTCTAGCTACAAGACTTGTTTTCTAGGGTTTTTTTTTATAAGGCCCCTCAAATACCTGCCATCTTATTTCTGATCTTTGTTCTATATCAAATGGCTTTGCACAGTACAGAGGAGAGGCCCTGGAGGCTTTGCCGTCCTGAATCAGGGTGGACCCACTTAAGTTCTCCCAAATTCTGCATTGGAATCTCATGAATTTATCAAGTTTATTGATCCTGAGATAGGTTTAGAGCTTCACATGCAAGCAGGTGCCTTTGAGCACGGGACACCTTTCAAGCTAGAGGGTAACAGCTGTGATGTACAAAGGCAGCCGCGTCAGCCCGGGAGCCTCTGTGGCCTCACGCTCTCAGCGGTGCCCTGGGTGCGACTCACTGCTGGCGCAGAGTGACTCGTACTTGAGCGTGCTCGTAGTATGCAGTTAACCGCTTCTCAGCTCTCCAGCTGAATAAAGTAAGATAAACCTTAAATATTTTCCTTGCTAGTTTCAACAGTAAATTTTGACCGCTTTGAGTGCTAAGATGAATTAAATAATAAAAAACCCCAATGTTTATGAAAATAAATTAACTGGTAAAATATCCGTGAAGAGAAAAATTTCTTCGTCTGCAAACTAGATATTTGCTTTTCTTCTCATACCAGGATTTCAGTGTTTTTAGCAAGACTGTCTCAAATCTTCAGTTTATTATGGAGATGTTCTCCAAGCATCTCCTGGAGAGTCTGAGCATTTCCAGTGCAAGGGTGGATCGTTCAGGTAGTCCTGAGGGACGGGTCACTCTCATACTTGACTCGCGTCAGCAGAAGCAGAGTGACCTCTGGCTACTCCAGCCTCACCCACCTGGTCACCCGACTGCTGGTGGCCGAGACGCCGGGCGGCTCCGGGGGGGCTGGGCTGCGGGTCTGGGCTGCGTGACCTTCTCCTGTCCGGCCCCCTCGTTGCCAGAGCTTGTCCTGCGGTGTCCCCTCCTGACTTGTGACACACCGCTCCTGACTGAGGAAGTGCTCTGCTGGAAGCATCTAGGCGTTAGACTTTTAACCAACTACATCATCAGATATTTGACTGCTCTGATTAAAAAAAAAAAAATAAGAAAGAAAGAAATAACGAATTGTGTCATGCATTAATTGTACATACATGAATTTTTCTGATACAAGTGGTACGTATTAATGCAAATATCCTAGTGAAATAGGTGCGAGTTTAGAAACAACATAAACTCCAGTTAACATGCAAGTTCTCTCATTGTGTCTGTGTGTAAGTATAATTCATACTGTATAGATTTATTTTTTAAAAAATCTGTCTCCGTGTTTTCCACTTGACCTGTTGGAAGATGTCAAATATAAATGTGCTTTTTTGCAACAGTATTGCAATATTAAGAGTTCGTGAACCTCTTGTTCCCTAAATTTGTAGAAAGGTAAGATGAAGGAAGCAGCACAGCGCTATCAGTATGCCTTGAGGAAGTTTCCGAGGGAAGGATTTGGAGAAGAAATGAAAGCATTCAATGAGCTGAGAGTTTCGTTATACCTAAATTTATCACGATGTCGACGAAAAACAAACGTAAGCTCTTGCTGTTAATCTGTTGCTTCTCTGACATTGGGAATCTTGGACTTCTGTTCTGCTGCGTTACTGAGTTTGTACTTGGACGTTTATTTTTGCTGTTTTAGAATCCTTTTCTCTGTATCCTGATTTTGGGCTTTGTTGTGTCAGCAAGCGGGGACGGTTCATAAGATGAGGGCGTGCTGCCGTGGGGGATCCATTACAGCTGTTCTTATGTGGTCCAGTTATTTTGCAGTGACGAACTGCTGGATGGCTGTGGTACTTCTAAAAGACTAAATGGAAAATGCCACCGCCACCACCCTTTGTTACCGTACAGCATACCCTGCTGCTGCAGCTGCGTTGCCTGTGCTGGTCGTTTCTTTGTACCCTCGCCGGTGCATGAAATGGCTGGTAGGAACCTGAATGGCTGGCACAGCAAAAACTTCTGATTTTCTGAATGGACTTCACACAGTTCCCTCCTCTCAAACAGTAGCTTCTTAATTCCCTGGTCATCCAGGTTGTTCTTGGCATCTGCTCCAATTTGAAGAATTTCTAAACAGAGGTGTCCAGGACTTTACATGGCACCACAGAACCAATCCTTCCCTTCCTGTGCCGGAGCTGCTGCTCCTGACACCTTCCCAGAGGAGACTGGCTTTTTCACTGGCGTGGAACTAACAGCAGAGAGTGGCTGTGACCAGCTGCTGCGTGTGCGTTTCCTGCTGTGTCTCACTGATACACTCTCATGTACATTTTGCCAATCCTGAAGTGCATCACCTTACAGCTAAAGCTCGAGTTCATCATTGCTCTGCTCCTGCACGGCATCTCAGGACAGGTTTATTGCTGTCGGTACTTCCCAACCTCCTGTATCATCGTGCTCGATAGAATTCAGTATCATGGAAACCCTGTGCTGTGCACGGCTGTTATGAAAATTAGATTTGCTTCTGCCTTCATCTTCCCCATAGCCACCCTTGCCCCCATTTCAGTCCTGCTTTGTTCATCCCAGTCTTTGGTTTAACCAACAACTTACTAAACTCTTATTCTGTGTTCCTGTTAAATGACGACCAAATATGTTACGTCTAGCGCAGTTCTCTAAAAATTTCACATACCTTATCAAAGAAAGCACTGGACTAGTCCAGCCCAGTCCCTGATTTTTTTTCTTGTTTTTCTCTAACTTCCTAGCTCTTTAACTAGCCTTTATTCAAAACACTTCTAAAGCCTTGCTCTCTGGCGCGGTCATTTATCCTGTTAAACCCGCAGGCTCTGCGAGATGCGGCCTGGCTCAGTCTTTCAGAAAATACCTGCTCTTGCTAACTGATAAAGGTGACTGTCAGTACTGCATAAGCTGTCTGCACTTTTGGAACAGTACCATGAAGAAAGCGCATGCAGCTTTCTTTTCTTGTCAATGTATAACTAATACATTTGTTTAAATTGTTAGGACTTTGGTATGGCTGAAGAGTTTGCTACCAAAGCATTGGATCTGAAACCCAGCTCTTACGAAGCCTATTATGCCAGAGCAAGAGCCAAGAGGAACAGCAGGTATCCTTCCGTTCTGTGCATCTGCCTGCACAGGTTTTTTTCTAACCTCCTAACGCTTTCAATAACGCTTTTTCTTTTCCGATAGCTGCGTTTGGAATTTGCAAAGAAAAAGTTATTTTCCATGTGCACTTTCCGTCTGCATTAGGTCTCTGTATCAGCTAAAGCCAACCAAACCGAAAAAGCGGTACTGAATACTCATTTAGGTAATTATTAGGTAGTCCAGAAAGTAACAACTTGATATGAAGAGGGATTATTTTAAGTGCAAGAGTGAATGGGACTGCTGCTCCACGTGACTCGGCAGAATGTTGTCAGCAACGTGCCACCAAACTCCAGCGCTGAGTTATTTATTGCCAAGAGTGACTGGGCGGGGATAGGACGGGATACGTTGAATCATTAGCGGTTCAAGATAAAACCCAGGGCAGAGAGGAGGAACCACCTTTTTAAGCTGGAAAAATACCAAACTATAGTGGTATAGTTGAAGTGTAGGGAGAGGTGTCTTGTCCAAGCAGAACCATAAATGGCCGTGAAGCAGAGATCAGCAAGTTTCCTACTCTGAAGATAACAGTAAGGAAGGGGCTCGAGACAAAGCGTCAGTTCCCAGTGTTATCAGCAGACTTCTGGCGCCTTCCTGAAAAAGCTTCCTCAAAAAGGGGAGGAGCTCAGGGCCGGGTCTGCACCTTCACTGTAGGAGAGACTTTCCTGGGTTGGAGAACACCCAATTCTTATGTTGTCACCAGCTGCAGCAGGAGATGACAAATCAGAGAATTTCTTTGGAAGTGGTGGAGGTGGATTAGTAGAAGGCAATGCTGAGACTCAGATTTGCCCCAGGTTTTTAAGTTTATGGTTTTTTTTCTTTTTCGTAAACAGAAAGCTACTTGCTGCTCTTGCTGACTTACGTGAAGCCACACAATTGTGTCCTGGCAATCAAGAGATAAAACGTCTCCTGTCTCGGGTGGAAGAGGAATGCAAACAGTTCCAGAGAACACAGCAACAGAAGCATCAGTCTCCACAGCTACTACAGCAAATTAACAACTCCGATAATGAGGAAGAGGGCGTTTTACAAGGCGTGAATGATAATTTTAATCTTAAAGACAGGGAGGATGAACTGCCACACCCTGATGAATCTGTTTCCTCTCCACAAAGGCTGCAACATTCCTTACCAGCTTCATCCCACAGCAGGACCCTTCAAGACGTTCAGCAGAAAGCCAGGCCTGCGTCCCCTCAAAGCAGAGCAGGCAATAAATACCTGAGAGAGCCAGGCTTGATCATGCAGCCGACAAAGCAGGCACAGATTGTAAAAACTAACCAGCACCTGAGCTCCGGCCAGCCTGGATCAAAAACGGGAAGCGGTCAATGTAACACAAAGACACAGTCGTCCCTTCAGCATCTTCCCCAAAGTCCCTTGCCAGTCCGGCACTCTAAAATTCAGCATTTGGATGGGACAAGCACATTATCATCCGGAAGCGGTTCCACAGATCCCGGTTCTGAACTGTACAATGAGAAGTTTGTGTCCAGCCATTGTTCCCATTCGCAGCATAATGAGAATATCCCTTCTCATTCTTTTGCAAGCAAGTCTAAAACTGCTGACAGGTTGACAGCCCCTACTCAAATGAATTTCAGTGAAGCGAGGCAGCAAAGTGCTGTAAGCGGTGGTGTCTCTTCCAGTTCTCCATCCAGCAGTATGGTTCTTGCTGGCTCAGCCAGCAGTTTAGCTGCAGCCATTAGTTTTTCAGACAGCGTTAAGGCGCCAGGCCCGGACGTTCGACTCAAGGAGAATAACGTTAATCAAGTTCAGGGTACCATCGCTGAACATAGACCTCGCAACACCCCGTTTATGGGAATCATGGATAAGACTGCAAGGTTTCAGCAGCAAAATACTCAGTCCAGTCGCACTTGGCACTCTCAGGCATCGGATGGATTACCAGCAAATGTTGCTTCTGGGGGCAGTCAGCCCTCAAATTTTGAGCAGTTCTCAGCCAAACACTACCAAAATAAAATTTCCTCTACTGGTGCTGCCGCAGCAGATAGCAAGGAGAATGGTATGCAGGCTAAAGAACGCGAGGAGTTTAAGTGCCAAATATCTGCCCCCTGTCAAGACAGCAGAGCACCTAAACAAGCGCCGCACTTATACCCCGATGCTGTGTCAAAACTGCCGCCTCACAGCAGTAAGGAAGGCCACCTCAGTCACGTAACATCTGCAAAACCAAAGCGATCCTTCATTGAATCGAATGTATAAATATTATTTTCTATATTTACAGGGTTGTAAAGCTTAGCTGATAACACCATAGGGTATTACTTCTGTACAAAATACCGCTTGGCTGGTTGCTTGTGAGTTTGGGTAAGTAGTCGCTGTTGGCCAGTACGTAATGGGATACAACCACTTAGGCTGTTCCTACCAGCGCAGGACAGTGACAGTAACTGGAACAGCAAATCTGCGTAGAAAGAGTCAATTAGGATCAGCAATCCACCAAAGTAGGACCTCAAGCAGAGAAATCCTTTCCACTACATTTTACCATTAAATAAGACTTTCCTTTTACGTAGGGCTTTTGGATCTATTACATCTCACCACTTCGGTAATACTTGTGCCTCTATAATGCTTAAGTGCTTACTCAAAAACAGTGTTAAGAAAGATACCTGCTGCGTAATACCCAGATCTGTATATGTATGCTTTTTTTAAAATCAAAGATAGTATTTTATCACTTTTCTACTAGTATCTAATTTGGGTTGCCTGATGTACATTTAGGAAGCATAATTAATTTGTGTATGAGTAAGCTATAAGCGGCCGTGTTTTGACATGTAAATATAACTATTTTTAGTAACTAGAAGAAATCAAGTAAAATAAACAGTGACATTTGCATGTGTATTGAAAGGCTTTGACCATATTGGTTATTGCACTGAAGAACACAATATTATGGCATAGTAACAATAATCGCACTTTATATAGTTTATCTAATCACCTTTGGGTGCTATCTTAAAGCAAAATGATGTATTCTTTATTCATGAAAAAGGTACAGCAATGAAACGTTTAGGAAGTGGTTTTATGGGAAACCTGAGAAATTGATGGGTGAAGATGAAAGTTTGAGGAACAGCGTATGTGCGGTTGCATGGCAGGGTGAAGTTGTGATGGTTTTTTCCAGAGGAAGTAAGTTTTTATATGGGCAAGACCATTCTGAACACGACCAGCTGTAGCGACGTTCCTGTGAGCGCAGTGGGGCTGGAGTGGTCTTTCCGCAGTGAGTCACTTCCCACGTCTTGCTCGTAGCCAGTGTTTTCTGTCCATCGTGAACAGCTGTACCCCTTTTTACAAATTCTTTTTGAGTTTGCATTGTTATGCTTTAGCTTATTTATTGTTTACTGTTTCTTTTATATGTTTAAAATTCCTATATTAGTCTTGTCCTGTAGTTCTATTTTTGCACAGCTACTGTATTTTTTCCATATAAAATAAAGATTATTAATATACCTGTGGGATGAGATGCAGTCACTGCTGGTTACAGGAGAAACTCTCTCCCGACTTTTTCAACTACATGTTCAGTAATAGGAAACAGAGAAAGACACATTTTTGTTTTTTTAATTAGAAGAAGAAATACAGATTATATACTTTGCTGTTTCCTAGCTTCTGAAAGACTAACTTTGGCAAAACCAAGACTCAGAACTCATAAATGTAGTGAAAATTTTAAGAAAACTTTATTTGAAAAATTGCACATCTTAAACAGAAATTACCAATAACTGAAGTTTTTCAGTAATTTTCTGGGAGCATCCAACAGTGCAGACTTTCTCACAAACATTTAAATGACAGCCACAGGTAGAACAGAAACATAATGCTTTCCTTCCAGTGGTTTCTGATGATACAATTATTTTCTTTAGCTTCATACAACTTAATTTCAATTGATTTTAATGAACACCTTCACAACTAAGTGGTGTAAGTGTGTTTCTGCTGCGTCTCCAGCCAGCGACCGATGGCCATTTTTAGTGTCCTGTTTGGTGTAAGCACAAGAGAGGGCAGAGGAAGGTTTGTCATGGGACTAGATCGTCTTTTATTGCTGATCCAGTTTTCTATTGCGTCCTTTTCATAGGAGTAGCCATCTACAAAAAAACCATCATCAAAAGCTTATATTTCAGCTGCTTGGGCCCTGTTACACTGTACAGTTTTAGCTATTTACATTTAAAAGGGAATTGGTATTCCCAAACAGGAAATTTGGGATACAGAAAAATTACATGGTCTGTGAAAGCTTTACCATAAACTCATACATACTTGTTTCAGATTACATGGTTTAATGCATTACAATAAAACTTTATACAGCATTGTTAAGATGAAGATATTAAATTATACCGTACTCAGCAAACTAACCAGTACAAGTTGTCTTAGAAAGCACTGCAAATGTATCCGTCAGTTACAGCTGCATCAGTTCATTGACGACGATAAAGCGGCGTATTGTTGGAAAAATTCTCGGATTTGTGTCTGAAACCGCCCCCAAGAGCCAGCTGTGGCGTAAGGATGGGCTGGGGAAAGGGCCCTGCCAAAAGGCTGCCCTTGTGCGGGGGTGGTTTGGGCTGGGATGTCGCGAGCGGCAGACACGTGCTAAACCAGCCCTTTCCCACGCAAGGGCTTGGCTCTGATCAGGTCACGGGATGAAGCTGTCTTCGTGCATTAACTTGTGACTAGGGTGCACAAGTGCTAAACAAACAGCCCCAAACTACATAAAGTCTTCCTGTGTCCTTCTTTGTGGTTAAGGAATTCTATCCAGTACAGCTAAAGTTCATTACAAGGCTGTAAATAGCAATCATCAGCGCTGCTGCCAAAGGTCGCTGCGCCTGCAGCCTTCCCTGTCTGACTGACAGAAACCTCAAACCAGGGAGGTGACGAGCCAGGACACGGCACTGACAATCAGCGTTTATAACAACATCGACAGTCGGTGTTTATAACAACAGTGCTGCTCGGGGCCTTGGAAAACAGGTTCCTTTAAAGGCGATCAGCCGATGCTCATCCCAGTGCCTGCACCTGCAGCTTCTCGGCTCTGGTGGTTGTGTTGCGTGCCGCGTCCCTCTACAGCCCATGGGGGAGCCCCACCACGCGTTTGTGGGTCATACCCAGCCCCTGCCCCAGTACTTAGAGAAATACGTGACACTGCTGGGGTTTGCTAGTTAAGGACAATGGGGCAGGAAAGCCCGAGGGTACTGAACCAGTACAGTACATGAAACAGGGCTGGTAATAAAACCCACATGTTAGTTAAAAAAAAAATAAAATGCCTGGGGGTGGGGGGTGGGAACTCCTGGCCAAGAGAAAAAAACCCAGTATAATAATCAAAGCTGTGCTATACTGAAAATGCATAAAAGGCATGTTGCTATTAAAGTTACTGCACGCCTTTGGTTAATAAAACCATTAGATTTTAATCACAATTTAAACAAACATTTCCATTTAGCTGGATCCAAAGATCTTTAGTAACGTTTTAAAAATAATTTTCACTTCAAGAACACTTTATAGTAAAAAAAACCAACCCCACAATGAAAGCTGACCATGAGTATAAACAGTTCAGGGTAGTTTCTTGTTTCTATCTCTGACTGCAAAGTACCAAAATACATTATTCCCGTGTTAAATAACTGAAGTAAAAGCTGCCTGAGCTCTGTGGCTCCCACTGCTGCAGGCTGCACCGTGCTCAGGGAGGAATATGCAATCTTAAGTTTGTAATTATATTTGCAAGGACACATAGAGGGAGGACCATTTTAAAAATCATCTATACAGCCTGATCAGCAGAGCTGACACTAAGGGAATTGCTTGATACAGTATTTTTCTCCGTATCAGAGATGTAATTTGGCAAATCAAACATTTGCCACAGTTCTATTTTGTTGCAACCGCTATTCAGAATAGTTTATCTTTCTACAACTGATAAGATATGCCAATTTTTGTGTTCCCATACCCTTAAGTAATTCATTTCAGTCAATTTAAAGGCATACCTGCTGCAATGACAGGATCCTTCATAAGCTCCCTTGTTATAGGACATAAAAACTCATCAGGGACAGTAACAGAGGTCATTTTCATCCTCAGTTCTTCAATTTTCTGGAGGACTTTACTGCGCCGGCCTAGTGACTCTGAAAAATTATCCATACGTGAAGTGGACAACGCAGACATGTAAGGCAAAGAGGTTAGGTCTTGCATTAATTAGCAGTTGTGTTACAGGAGACAGCTCCGTCTCGCCACCCCCCACCTATCACAGAAAAACACGCAGACGCCCCTGGCCACCGTTACAAACAGCTCAGCTGCAGCAGGTCATGCCTGCTGGCAAATAACAACTTTGGGGAGCAATGCAAACAAAAGAGTAAAACTAACGCAAGGACGTGGCCACCTGGCAGAACTGTATTTTAGCTGATGCACAGGAGAATCGCACTCACTGCACATGCAAAGCTAACGGGAGGTACAACTGCCACACAGTGGGAGACAGCAGTGTTTCTCCCTTGAAACAACTATTGAAGTAACCGTGTGAAGGTACACGTGCCATCGTCACCTCCAAACAGAAGACAACCTACCAGCAACGCACCTGAGGACTCGTCACCTCGGACCAGGTTTTGCCCTGCAGCTTGGCACAGGGTCCCCATTACGGGTATAAATGCTGCCATGTTTTCTTTCAGACTGTTTAGCTCAGGGGCACTCGAGCCAATAAAGTGAAGACGCATCAACAGTAACTTTGCTGTCTTCAAACAACGCCTCGATACAACAATAAGGTGTGTTTGTACACTGTGCCTGCAAATTACCCTTCATTGTGGTATGTTCTATTTCATGAAGAGATAAGGTCTTAGACTTGCAGCACATCAATGCTCGGGTAATGCTTGTATCAAAATGGAAATAACTTTTACAATTAAATTGTACACTGGCATTCCTCTGCACAGAAAAGTCCATCACATTTATAACGAGGTGCACTCTCATTCACACAGTATCAATAAAACTTCATTTACTCCCAACTGTCCGTTCTTAAAAAAAAATAAATTAAAAAAACGCCTCACTGTAGACAATCTCCTTGGCAAGACTATGATAAACCTTAAAAAAATCTGGGTAAGACGTACCGAATCCCTCACGATACACACGGACCACGACCCGTTGTTCAGGTCTCGTAACCAGAGCTCTGTTATTACAATGCATGAGATTGTTCCCACCGAACACTGCTACTGCTAAACTAATCGCAGAAAACATTAAGTTCTCTTCTAGCAGCTCTAGAGAGCAAAGTAAGAGTATCTTGATGAGTTTCTCAACTCCCTGTATTGTTTTTAAATGTTTGGCACAGAATTAGATATAATAGCACAAATGCTGCTAACTTACTATTATTAAACATGCTATATTAAATGACTTACATTTATAATTTGACTATCAAACAAGACAGCCCAAGCAGAAAGCAGTGCAAGCACTATGCACTCACTCCATGTAAACAAAAACAATGCATATTTGATTTAGCTCGATCCAAAACAAAACAAAACAAAACAAACAGCTGTATCCAACAGAAAACTCAGGCTGAAAAAATGCATGCGATTTCTGACCAGAACTGAACACCATCTTACATGCTGGGGAGTAGAACGACATTTCAGAAGAAATTGTTTTCAGAAAACATGAGTAAGACGCCTGGTAGCCTCGTCACCCTTCCCTTTATACTGACGTACAGCTCCAGTCTAACATACACTTAGTGTTCACAGTTGCTATTTTGTAATTTGATGGTATTTGAATATATTATTACAAATGTTCTCAAATTAGATACGTACTATTGCAAGGGAAGGTAGCAGAGCTGGTTCTTGGCAGAAAACAAAATCCCTTAAAAAAATAAAATCCAGTGGTGGGGATGGCTAGGGGAAGAGGGGCCTGTTCTTGTGAGCAGTAAGAATCTTTGGGTTCGGTAAAGATGCAACTAATTCATTTCAGTTCAATTAAATACAATCAATCTCTTTTGCCTAAAAATGACCTGTGGTGTCTCGGTGCCCTTATTTTGTCTGAGTCTGTGAAAATTGCATTAGTTTGGGGTTGCGTTTTTTTTTTTAAGGAAGAATACTTTGACTGACATTTGTGGGACTTGAAAGCTCTTCTCTCGACAATGTACGTATTGTGGTATAAACTCTTTTTCATGATCAGGTAAGGCATCACGAATAACGGTTAACACCTACTCCCCCATGAAGGGTCACAAGTTTATTTAAGTATCCCCAAACTGATTTGAGTACTATTACCTGTTTACTGAGATTATACAATAGCTGTGAATCTGGAAAAAAGAGCTGTATCTGTGTTTGAGACAGCAGCCATTCTTTCCAGCTTACTTGTGAGTAGAAGAGGAAAAAAGAAATCTGACCAGAAAAGTAATTTTATAGTTCTATAAACCATCACACTACAATTTCAACCTGCCAAAACTGGAAATGCATCCCAGATACCCGTAACCTTCATCTTGCAGCAGCATAAACCCTTTTTCCTTTTAAAAATTGCTTTATGTCAAAAAAACCTGCGGGTGTAACATGTCACTATTTTTTCTTCCCATCTAGTAGTGATAAGTACTAGTTCCTACTAGTTGATACGACAGTCTTCCAACCAACTGCTCTGCTCCATCTGCAGACTGGCCTTAACATACCAGTGCTTCCAGCTTGACTGAACAATTCATCATCTGCCT
This sequence comes from Chroicocephalus ridibundus, assembly GCF_963924245.1. Classification (NCBI taxonomy): domain Eukaryota; kingdom Metazoa; phylum Chordata; class Aves; order Charadriiformes; family Laridae; genus Chroicocephalus; species Chroicocephalus ridibundus. Next base: position 333,681 of record NC_086290.1, on the reverse strand, counting down.
CAAACAACACGTGCAAAGTGATAAAACTCAGTCACACTAATACACAAGTTGTTTTAATCAGCAAAGACAAAAGATGTCACATTGTAAGAAAAACATGCAAAAGAAAAAAATTAACCTACATTTCCTTAATAAGGACTATATAATGACATATGTAAAGATAAAGACAATGTAAGAACTGGATTACAGTATTGAAATACAATAAAAGTTCATGCTTACTCTTAGGAAGAGTTTGCATGGCAATTCTGTAAAAATCTGCAAGATCTGCTTGGGATTAAGAAAAATTAAGAATATAACCAAAGGAAAGAAAGGTATACAAGGAACCAAATAATTCTGTAGTTACAACTGGATTTTGAGGGCATCTTCTACAATCTTCATCACAGGGTCAATTTTTCCTAAATTCCTTTCATGCAAACAGATTAAAGATTATTGCATCCACTCTGCACATCAGTTAACTACCTCCTGATTAAATCTCTAGTCAGGGATTAAAGAATTATCCATGACACATAATCTTTTGAAAGCTAGCTATAAAAGAATACTTAAAATAAGATTTTGTTGATATAGGCAAAGTCCGTGCAATTTTTTGTTTAATCTTGGAATCATAGAATGGTTTGTGTTGGAAGGGACCTTAAAGCCCACCCAGTGGCACCCCCTGCCCTGGGCAGGGACACCTCCCACCAGCCCAGGTTGCTCCAAGCCCCGTCCAACCTGGCCTTGAACCCCTCCAGGGATGGGGCAGCCACAGCTTCTCTGGGCAGCCTGGGCCAGGGGCTCACCGCCCTCACAGCAAAGTAATCTACACTGGGCAATTCCCCCAAAGTTTACTCCCACTTCAGTACACATGTAAGGCATAGTGAATCAAGTGATTCAAATTCTGCTCCAAAGTGGTGTTTTCAAGCTCATTCTCAGACCCAGAGTTTCTTGCTAGAGACATGAAACGAGAAAGAACTTACTCATACTATTTGTATGTACCTAGAGTGAAACCTTAAAACCAAAAGAGGAAGAAAAAACCCCCCATCTTTGATGATTTCAAAATGCAGCTTATCCACAGTCATCCTTGTCTTATGTTCTAAGGACACCCTGCAGTAAGTGAGGAGAGAGCTGAACTGTCTTTAAGACAATCCGTTCTCTTTACATACCTAACCAAAACCAGGATTGAGTCAATGAAAAGACGCGTCCTCAATGTGCTGCAGAAGAAAGGAAAGTATTTGCAATGCCTCCAACTTCTTTACAATTTGTGAAATTACACTACAAAATACTTTGTATGGCACTAGCCCCTAAACTGAAGGGGTGGCTTTGCAAAAAGTAGACCTACTCTCAGCTCCTGCCCACCCTCTGCAAATAAACTGAAGTCAAGATTCACCTTACGTTAACACATTCTGTAACTCTGGTAGGAAAAAAAAGAGTATGCAGGCGTGGAACAATATACCCCCATTGTCTCTTCTGCACTAGAAGAAGCAGCGTATTCCTTCGGTCAGAGACTGAACCGCGTCACAGAAGTGCAATGAATGTGTCATTGTGGCTGTTGCGAACAAGAAATCCTGAACTCTGTTGAATCTACACAGGCTTTTCAGCTAGAACGTATATAATGGTCACTTCACTTTTGCACAACATCTTACAGAGTTTAATACAGTGTTATTTATATTATACGACAATTAGGTTGGAAAGAGGCTAGTTCCATTTGCATGGTAATGAAGCATTCTTTCAAAAAGCTGTCAAAAACAAAGAAGCTAATGAAATGTTATGTGAACGACTTGCTGATCGCTTTCTCTTGGATTAAACTCCTTCAAAGGCGTGAGGATACCCTTTTTATTAAATGCAAATCAGAGCTAAAGCAAAGACTAACAGGACAATAAATAAGCAGCTAACAAAAAATAAAAGAAAAAGCTCCTATCCTGTCAATCATCAAGTAAAACGGTCTGAAAAATGCTCAAGAGTTCTTTGGCAAGATCTTATGGAACTAGTAAATGTTGCATTTTTAGAGCAAAGAAAACAGGTTATCAAGGAGAGAAAGAATGTGCTCATTCAAGTATTTGTATAGTGATGGACTCCTAAAATTTAGTTAAACTGGAATTTGAATTACACTGAAAAGCATGTAAGTTTTGGTCAGATAGTATTTTCCTATTTGGTAAATGCTTGAGCTACGGCAGACAGAGAACAATTCTTCAAGTCAAATATATCAGGCCGTAATTTCTATTCTGTGCCAACTGTAGTTGTAGAATGATATTTAGAAGCAGAATCACAAGCATTTACAACTTCAGAACTGAATGATTTGAATGATTTTATTTGTCGACTTTGAGTAGCACATAAAATGTTGATATAACCACTGAAGTGTAACCCATTGCTTCACATTGCATATATGCTGGTTCATATTTGTGGAGCAGCTTATGTTTATTAAGATAGTAAGTGATTTCAGTTAGAGCTTTTTTAAAAATTTCTTGCAGCTGCCCAATACCTGTGAAAATCTGACTCTGATTCTATAATGGGTGTTATGATGGGCGTTAAAGTACCTACCAGAGAACAAGCACTGCAAAAGACCAAAAGTCTTGAGAACAGAGACAGAACAATGAGCATTTTACCTGATAACGGGAAAGAACATACCGAAGCTCTTGCAGCTCATACGTGCAATCAATCCTCACTGCATCCTTTTACAGCAAATGAAAAAGCCAGAAAGCAACAGCTTCCCATAATCAGCCTGTATTCTACATGTGCTCTGTTTGCATCTTATAGCCTGCCTTAGAATGGGCTTTTACAACTCAGATTTTGTTATTTGAGTTTGAAATTGCTCTTGATAGTCATTTCAAATCTATCAATCAGGCAACATATGCTTTTGTTGATTTTTTTTTCCCCATAGAGAATGCTATATTTAGCAGGTCAGTTCTCATCACTGGTCACGCTGCATTCAGGTCTCACCTAACTTTATAGTCAGCATTATTTGATTAGCCTCAGCTGGTGATTGCTGCAACAGAGTTTTAGGCTATTCCAAAGTTAAAGAAAATGTGTGCAGAAACTGCTGAAGCCAAGTGTCTTTCATGGATAACAATTCCTGATAGATTCCCAGCATCTCTCTTGATTTCTAGAATTCAACAAAGCTGATAAACAGAGATACTATGGTGCGATACAGACCAGTGCAACACACACACAAAACAAAAAAGGAAGGGAGCAGTCTTCCTACAATGAAGAATACTAACTTCTAGAAATAAAACTGTACTTTTTAAAAGGTATATTAACTTACTCAGTGTTTTGCTATACTTGATCTCACTTTGGCAAACATACCAGCACCTAATTTACACCTAAATCTAGCCATCAAAATTAATAGAGAATTTATATTCAGAAAGTTCCAGTGTGGTTCACCATCCTTAAATTTCTTATTTCAGAATTACCGCTTTGAAATCATTACTAATATGGCACTTCCTCGTGATTCCTCCTAAAATGTAATCACAGTTTTGTAATAAAGTGACAGGACGATTTATCAACTAGGACACCTGGCGAATTACGAAGTGTCTGAGCCAGGCAAGCTTTGCTTGATCCTCAGTAAATGTCAACATCAAATGCTTAATCTCCAAAATAAGTAAAAACTAGAACATACCTTGTGTTTTTCTATTATGGTAACAGTACACTGAAGAATTTCATTGCTAAATTCAAAGTAGTTGACCACATAGTACTATAAACATGGCACTTTTGCAGACTGATAGGAAAAACTATAGAGTACCCTATTTACCAAAGTCAGAATCATTAAGTATACACAAAAGCTGAAATTCCTTTTCCACAGCTTAACAACACAAGATCTAAAAAGGAAAACAGAAACAAAAGCAGGTAAGATCACTTAACATGGCATTGTTGGTGGAAGCCCATTTTTATGTCTCTAGGTATAGGCAAACACCCCAAAGAAGTACTGTGGATTATGTGACATGAGGGGTTTTTATCAGCCCTGGTAATGAAATAAAAACGCATTTCAGAGGAAAACACATCCATGTATGGAACTCCTGACTCGCTTTCATTCCACCATTTCACATGTACTCTAAAGATTAAAAACTATTTGGATTTCTATACTCTTACCAATTTTTAATTCATTAGCCAGACTTTCTTTAGTAAGATTCAGTAGTTCCTTGCCATCAATGTTATTCCTTTTGAAAAGCCCAACAAAGTCTGCTAAGTCTTGTGCACAAAGCCAGGCTGAAACATCATCCTCTGACCAGTCCTCAACAGCCACCTTAGATTCATTTTCTACAGTATTTGCTTTGGAAAGAAAAGATAAAAAACATTATTAGACATGACTTCGGTGGGGGGAAATAATTTGGGTTTGTCTTTTACCTATCAATTTTCAAAGTTTGGAGGAATTTTCTCTCAGATGCCTACACTTCTGTCAAATTTGAATTGAACTAAAAGACAGAAAAGCATCAGCAGACACTGAAACCAAGTCTCATACCTCCTTAGAAAAGCAGAACAAAATCAAGATTTACTCTTGAGCTTTGAAAAAAGATCTATGTACCTTTGTTGCACATACTTTAGGTGCTGATATATTTTGTAACATTAATTATCCTGGAGTTTTTTTCATATAACAACTGGTAAGCTGTATTTTTTGCTGACAATTATGCTTGCAATTAGCATATTTTCTGTTTAACTCATTGCTTGTGATACTTGTCCAAAGTCTTTCAGCGCTCTGGGAATATTCATCTCTTAAATGCTGTCCAGAGAGCAAGAAATGGCGAATATCAGAAAAGAAGATACAGAAATATACTCCTAGTATATATTTTCTTTAAAAAACTAAAAAGATAATACCTCTGTAGGACATTAACAAGATCAATTCAGAGAAAAGATAAATAACGTGCACATAATCATTCAGTTACAAACTAACTGCATGTAAACAAAAGTGGGGGGTTTTGCATCTTCAGAAGGTGTTTGCACACTAACCTGCACAGGGCTGCTTAAGGTCAAAGTGCCATATGTTCACAGTTTTATCCATTGAACCTGTGGCAAGTAAGGGACTATATGGTGCAAAAGCACAAGTTGTAACATATCTACAAATAAAAACAGATGTGTGAAAATTCACAAGAAAAGATTTAATTTCTTTAATTTATTAACAGTAAAACAGAACAATCATATTGGATTCTTACCTGGTATGCTGAGACAAAGTATGAAGGGTATTGCCAGTAGTCTGTAAAGGAATATTTGTGATTTTAAATCTTTAAAGAACAACAAGAATATTCATTCATTTGTATACTTTCTTTCAAAATAAGGAATAATACTGCTTCTTGGACGATGACAGAAGTTACGTTCAGAGAAGTTATACAACCATGCCAAAGCTGATCAGCAGCAGAGTCAGAAACGCAACCTGGATTTCCTGCTTGAAGCACCCTATTCAATTTGATGGAACACTGCTGTCCTTCAACCACCAGCCACCATGGAACTTCCAGCATAACAATTCAGAAATACCAACTGAATTAATTACAACCATATTGGCTGGTTGCTCATGTGGGTAAAAACGTTTCATCTACAAATCCAGGATTAGAAATTACTAAGAGGCAAGTCAAATTCAAACAGACTTCATGATACAATCCTTCAGTTGGACTAATAATTACTTACACCTGTATTTCTCCTATTTGGCCACTAGATGCTACTAAAAAACAAAACCCTAACAAAACCCATAAGTTTTAACTTATGATTTGAAAGATTTTCCTTCTTATGAAAGATACTATTCCTTTGACAGGTACAGACAGACTGGAAAGATGAAGAGTGAAGTTACTCTGAATCACTAATTGATTGGTCAGCACTCTAGTTTTTTGACCTCTCCATCATGAGCAAAGTGCTCTATTTTAGGTTGAAATCTCTCCCTCCCATGAAGGTCTATTGTCCCCACTTCTCCTCAACAAGTTATTGTCCCATTTGGTAAAAACCTAAGGCCAGAAAAGGTGACAAATAGTATTAAGAAATACTTATGCTTTGGTTTTCTGCATGTTTCAGTTTTCTGAAGTTCTAAAAATCTAGGGGACTTCTTACGTATCTGTCTAAGCTTCAAACTACTAAAATAATTGCGTCAAAAACTGGGAAGGCATCAAATTAGTAGTTTTGGTGAAAAACTTTAATCCTAACTGAAAAGTTGTATCAATACAATAGCGTGTGCAAAGCCAGCTGGAAAAGTTTAAAATTTGTTCATCCTTCATTTTCAGCAAAATTATTATTAATACTATAAAGTACTAAAGGTAAATACCACTTAGAGATGAACCACAAAGGAGGTAATAATAGTATTATAGAAAATGCCTAAACAATTTTAAAGAGAATACATTGTATTTAACAGAAAAACATTTCTTGAATTATTATGCTTCTATGTTACTCTTATATTTTTATAGTCTACTGTAGAGAAGTGAAATAACAAACCCCTCAAAGAAACGTAAATAAAAAGTGACTAAGACTGGTAAATTTTCAAGAGATATTTTTCCTCAAATCCCCCTCCCCCCCCAAATGCACAGTATATATTTTGGGTTTACAGAGTGGCTATTTTTTAATATTTGTTTGATAAGGCACTGCAGAAGCAGTGCTGATATTTCAAGACAACAATCCAATGGATGATCTTGCACTATGCTATACTTACAGTTTCATATATTATGACACACTTGTCCACAGACCTTTAAAAAAAACCCCAACACATCAACATTAAAATGATGCAGAGAGGAAAAAGGAAATTATTTTAAATTAAGAATAGGAAGAAAAAAAAACTTTTCCACAAACAGAATAAGAGCCAACATTTCTTAACACACTCTATGAAAACTTAGATATTTAAATCCCTTCTACCCATTCCCATCTTAAAAGATCACCACTGATTAGCTGTACCTCCATCATGATGTAAAAACAGTAGTTAAATACGAGAACTCTGCAAGTCAGAGTTTCCCTGATGTGGAGGATTTGCACAGCGTTTACACAAACTGGCCCCACTCCCAGTGCTCCCCATCGTCTGTACCATATCTACTTTATGTCTTTGCAAGCAGTATCTGTAAAGCAGATGCACAGAATCTGGGTATCCACGATCTGCTCTCAGCACTTCTAGTTATTTTTGAAACCTTGCAGAGCAAGGAAGTAGTGCAATGCCATACATAATATACAGTGGTGCAATGCAATCAATGCATAACATATTTAATGAAATACAAATTGCATGGTTATTTACCGCGACAGCAGTGCTCCCTGAAAGACTTTATGGGATAGACATTTCACTTATGACAATATAAGTGAAAACAATAATTTGTACGTCTAATGGAAAATAAAATAACTCCAGATCACAAACATTCATAAGGAACTTCAAATACTGAAAAAGACTCTCTTGAAAAGAATACAAAGCAAAATGCCGAAGTAAGCTATTGTATCCTGGGGTCTGCATAGTTTTAAGTTTATCTGCTGGCTATTATAATTTTTATTTTTCCTTCGCAAGACGTTAGTTTTTCCGTTTCGGTTAAAAAAGTCTTTGTAAAAAAGACAATTAAAATTTAGAGTTGAATCATTGTATTTGTTATTTCAAGTTACTGCTTAGGCAGTTTAGAAGTGATCAAGCACTGTTCATGGGAAGTGCAGAATAAAAACATACATCCATTAATAGTCATAAAAACATAAATCATAATATCTAATTTATTTATAATTTCCTCTTTCAATAGCTTGATCCCTGAGGAAAGCCACTAGTAACCAGCTGCCAGTTTATCTTCGTGCTGATGACCACCAACAACCATCTGAGTCCGACAGTCCCACCATTTTTCCACACAACTTACTGCGTCCACTTTTCTGATCTGTATCTCACCAGTTTGGCTCTAAGACTACATTGGGGGCCCACGTCAAAAGCCTGGCTAAAGCTGAGGTGTAAAGCGCACGCTGCTCCCGCCTCGCTCACACAACAGGCCTCTCGTCACAGGTGGCAGCCATGTTGGCCAGGCTCAGTTTGCCCTTGGTCATCTCCTGCTGCTGTCCCCAACACGCTGTGCTTGGGAATGGCTTCCAAACCCACTGCAAGGATTCGATCCATACCCTTCCCAGAGACTGCCATTACACCGACTGGCCTGTAGTTCTCTAGATCCTCTACTTGCTCTTCTTGGAGGTAAATTGCATCTTCCTAGTCATCAGGAATCTTCCTATCACCTCCACCCTCCCGGGCCTTTCAGGCATAATACAGTGACCTTGCAATGACACTGGCAACCAACTCCCTTATCACCCTCTAACCAAGACTAATCATAATACTAGTCTCTGACTGATGGTTCATGATTAATTTGGGTCTTGACTATTATTCTGTACAGGGCTGACATCAAAACCACTGGTATGCAGTTATCTCAATTGTGCACTTTTTATGGAAAAAAGGCTTATGTTGCCATACTCTTTGAGCGTGGATCAGTGAAGGCATTTTTAATTTCAACCAAATCTATCACAGACAAAAATCTCCAGATATTTAACTTTTTAAAAGTTCCTGAAAGTGCATGAGTGAGAAGGAAATCCTAAATGGTGTCCCAAAGAGATGGTAAGATTGCAATGTAGATTTGTATTTTTCATAGATGCTAGAGTATCTGCATGAAAGGCCACATAAATGTCCCAAAACCAGGAAATCATGAATTACAATACTCAAGAGAACAGAGCTTGCAATGTCCTAAATTTCAAAGTCAATCACCTAAAAGACACAGACCTACTAGAAACACATTTCAATAGCTCTGCCAGTCACAGAACTACTCCTTAATTATTGGAAATATATTTTGAAATCTCCAACTCTTTTGAACTTTCTGTTTTACAACACTGAAGCGTGAACCTGGACAGCCATCTGCATGAAATTTAAGCAAGTAAAAGATACTGCTTACCCTGAAACTAACATCTGCCCATCATAAGAAAATGCACAAGCCAGAACTGGGGCAGAATGTCCATTCAATGTGCATTTATATTTCAATTCAACACCTAAAAATACAAAAAGTCAATTATTACATACGTATCTATTTGACAAGGTGTAAGACAAGTTGGATGTAAACTGTCACTAAAGACTTAGGACAATGGAATATGAAAAAAGCATCACTATACACACCTAAGAAATCCGCAAACAAAATAAGCCAGAGTTTGATCTGATTGTCTTGACCACAAGAAGCCATCTGGAAGTACGTGAATCCATGTTCACCATCTGATAAAATTCAAATATATTAATGGGAATCAGAAGCACTGAAAATAACGGTATATCAGTAAACTGTATCAGCATCCTTACACTGGAATTTGGTGAATTTCCTTAACGTCAGTACTACTTTTAAAAAGTGTTAATAAAAACAATTGCAGAAGTCCTAAACCCATTTAGAAGTAAGAAATAGGCATCACTATTACACTGTTTCCTGAACAAGCAGATAAAGACCAGAACTGGCCTCACATTTTAAGTTTTCTTGATGATAAATGTTCGATTTCTCTATCTACTGAGTGCAACAATATAGTCTTTTAACCTAAATTATATGCTTATATCCATTTCTTCTACAGTTCAGTAGTTCTCAAACTCAACCACCTACACATGTACAAAATTTGAGAGTATCTGACAGGCTATTTTCATAATTTTAAATGTTCCATTTTTTATTTTTATAAACTAAGTAATGTTTCATGACTGCTGTCCAGCCAACCACTCGAGAAATACTGCATTAAAGATGAAATACAACAGTAATAGTTTTATAGCTTTCCCCTCTGTATTCAGTGGATATGAACATTTCTGAATTACCGTGTTCCATTCTAAATGTGCTGTTTCAGCCCATGACGAATTATTTCTTATTTATTCTTAAATTCTATGCCAAATTATTTCTCCTTTTCTAGTCCACTGAGCTGGCATATCAGCCTGACACGAGTCACCATAACAATCTTTCAGTGGCATTACCCCTGCCAGTACCAAGTCTTAGAATTCCTACAAGAATCACCAGGATTAAGAAATCAGAAAATCGTAACAGACATTTTGAGGGCTCATATTTCCAGCTCTGTAGTTTACCAGAATTGTCAAAATGTTTACTGTCAAGTGTTTTACAAAATAATCCCAGAGATTTTATCTCCATTTTTCCACTACACAAAGTATATTTTAATTTCATATGGTTATCACAATAAAATCCCAGTAGATGTAGACCTGTTTGTTCACAGGAAGAGTCAGAGCTACTACAACTGTGACAGATCTTACGACTTACCTCAAATCTGTTAAACGTTAAAGCATCAAAGTGCATCATTTTTGCTAGGATTTTACAGTGTAAGATTTGGGTCTCACAGAGAGATGAGTAACACGCATTAGCTATCATGTTGTAAAAACATGTTTCTTGGTAACTAAGAACACGGTACTTGGAAACTTGGTCTGGATGAGAATTCTGACATGACGCACAGACTCTGACACTATTTTACAAGTTACCAAATTGTTAATGGGGTATTAACGTGTTGTACACACAGAGCATTCTGGGATAACTTGGGAGGAGGACTACACTGTCTTCCACTGAGGTTCACTAGAAAATTTTAGCAAGATCTGCCAATTTTTTACCAGTATTGGTAGGTAATTTCACTGAAGTTTACTTATTCAGGAGGAGGGCAGCACCAAAGGTTTTCAGTTGGATGGGAAAGCCCACACAGCATTCAACTGCTCTAGATCTGATGAGCTTCTATGCAACTGTGACAGAATCCACTTTAAAGGTAGGAGAATCATCTGTTACAAGTAGTCTAAAGCACAAAGAACCAAGCAGAAACCCTGGTTCTAATTTTGCTCTGAATTAAGCAGGTAAAGAGAGTCTTAATGTAAAACCATCTTTAATTGTACTGGATAAACACTACTTGTATGGATTTTGTATGTGTTAAATCTGCCAATAATCCCAGAAGTTTCAACCCTTGGTGATTAAATAGCAACACACAGAAAGGAAAAATGCTGATTTTCAATAACATATGGCTTAAGTAAAATTAAGTATGATCATAAACCAGATTTAAAAAATCCCCACACTGTAGGAAATACTTGCTTTCTTGCCTATTTCTCTCTATCTTGGCAGAAGGGCAGAAGGATGAAGGGCTGGCAACGTACTTTTTTAAACCAAGAGAATAATCACAACAGGAAACGGAATGGTGGAAATTACACCCCGATCTGTTTCAGCTTCAACATGTTCCTCTTCCCTCAGATGCAACCCTTGGTCCACAATGGAGTTTTTTGGGTAGTATTTTCACCAAGAAAGATCTAGAGGTGTTATTTAAAGATTAATCCCCTTTCAATTATGGCAGATTAATTCACTGCTGTCCCTACACCTTTCAGTGGACGCACATTTGATTGATTTGGTATTGTCAGTCACTAATTCTCTGTACTGAAGTATATGCTCACATCCTACTTCCTCAGCTTTCTCCTGCTTCTGTCCTGCTTTTTTTCTGCTGCTTCTTCTGCTTTCTTCCTGCTCTGGTACCACCTTCTTAGCCAAGGTGGTACACAGACAGCAGTACTTACTACTGTGTTTAGCACTGAAAGATGAGAGTGGCTGCTCAGTTATAATTTTTGGTACCTTTGAAAGAGCAGCTCATGTGTGCTCCAAAAACAGAAGCCTACATATCTGTATGGAGACCACTTTATCCCCATAGCAGATCTGGAATGCACAAAAGTAGACCTGGAAGGTTGTTAACACAAGTTACACCATTACGTCCTAAATCGGACAATGAGGCTTCTGCCCAATTTCCCAACCTCCATCAAAAGCAGATGATTACGTGATTTTCTAACCCTTTATTAAACACTTTTGCCTAACAAAAATTTATACAAATTAACCTTTCAGCTTTTCAGACTCTTATAAATATTTCAGAATTTCCAATATTACGTTGTTTGGCTATGACACTTTCCTGCACTGCAATTAACTTGTACGAGGATATTTCAAATAGAAGTTCTTTTTGTTTGTGCAAATGTTTCTTCCCACCATACAAGCTTAGACATACAACCCTTCAGTATTCCCACACAATTATAGAAAATGCCTGTGTTGTGACACAACTGTACGGGTTTTGGCTGGAATAGTAGCTCCTATGGTGTTTTTGGGACAGTGGCCCAAGCAGTGCTGATAACATGGGGGTGTGTTAGTCGCTGCTGGGCAGTGCTTGCAGAGTCCCCAGGGCTACCCCGCTCCTCACCTCCCACCAGCATTGGGCTGGGGGGCACAGGGAGCTCGGAGGGGACATGGCCAGCACAGCTGACCCCAACCGACCAAGGGATGTCCCAGACCATACAGCAGCATGCCCAATAAAAGAGCTGGGGGAAAGGAGGGGGAAGGCGGGGACGTTCAGAGTTAAGGCATTTGTCTTCTCAAGTCACTGTTAGGCGTGATGGAGCCCGGCCTCCCCGGGGATGGCTGAACACCCGTCTGTGATGGGAAGTGGTGAATGAATTCCCAGCTTTGCTTTGCCTGTGTGTGCAACTTTTGCTTTCTCTATTAAACTGCCTTTATCTTAACCCATAAGTTTTTGTACTTTTGCCCTTTGATTCTCTCCCGCATCCCACTGGGAGAGAGTAAGCGAGCAGCTGTGTGGGGCTGAGCTGCCCACCAGGGTTAAATCACGACAAGAATTTTAAAAGGCTATACACAAAAATGCAAAACTTTCCGTGAGATAGCTGGAAGTTTAAATATGCAATTTTCAGTATACAAGTTTTTGCATATAGAGAAACTAATTATTTTAGTTTCACAGAAAGCCTTACAAATGTGAAATGAATGAGAACTGAATATAATGTGCAATACAGCCCAGAGAAAATCCTACGTTATACACGCCTTATGTTTTTGATCTCAATACCCAAATATATGCAAGAATATCAGATTTCGTTCTCAAAAGAAAATAACTGTGAAGGAACAAGCACATAATGACAAAATTGAAATGCAACTTACACAGTGAGGTCAGCTAAACCAGATGTAAGACATTTAACAGTACCAAATCTTGTTGGGACACATCAGACTCTGGGCTTATTGCTCCCCCGAATTCCTCCAACTGAGAAAGTCAGGTGCAGGAAAAGAGTCTATCCATTCACATCCCACAGCTCAAGCATTCAGCTTATTAGGTGTACAGTTCTCTGCATTGATTTAATCCAGTCCTGCTCCTTGGGGAACCAACGTATGAAAGAGTAAAGTGGGAATGGTAATCAAGCACTGCATCTTCTGACTCCCTTGTGAGCCCCGGGAGGTAGGCTTCACTTACAGACACTGCCCAAATGTTTTCCAAACCCCCGACAGGAGTATTAGCTACTGAAAGCTATCATAAGCACGCTAATCACCTTGTTCGTTGACCAAGCATGTTCCTCATCATCAACCTGATGACAACTTTTACTTAAGAATATTCAGAATATTCTAAAACATCAGCATCAGTATCTTGAGCACTGATGACAAAAAGAATATGAAAACAAGAGCTAGAGAGAAATGACTTGACTGATGAGTCAAGTAACTAACCAGAAATTGGCTGTGAAGAAATATCACAGCAGGTAACGCCAAGATCATGTGCTTTTTCATTACACAGGCATCTCATTTTATCATCCCAAATGGTTAAATCACCACACGATGATCCAGTGACAAAGAAATTTCCATTAGGAGAAAATGCACAGGCCACCAAAGAACCATCTTTAACATTCCCAGATCTGAAAAGCAAGAGTACATGGGATTTGAATTTAGAATAAGTAATGTTCTGAAGAAGTGATCTCTAAAATGCAATCTGTTACAATAAGCCAAACTGTTACAAGCTTTGCACTTTGGAACTTGGTAATATAAAGGAGAGAAACTCACACCAACTGCGGAAAGAGATGCAAAATAAACACAACTGCAGGAACCAGGAGCTACTCTTTGACTGCAGGAGGAAAAATGTGAGATGGCACCCCAAGGCAATAATTTTAACTGAATGATAAATTAATTTTTAAACTAAAGACAATCTGCGTGGACTTACCATTTGAAAGGCACAATGCATTGTTAAAATTCTATGGCTGGATAAATTTTAAAAGTCAAAGACAGATACACAACCATCATAACACAGACTTACATGTACACAAATGGGATAAAACAGAACACCCACTAACCCATTGATAAGCTGTAGCTAAGTAGAATACTTCGTGGTTTATGATACGGGGTTAATTTTGGACTACTCATACACAAGAGAAAGCAATGTGAAAAAAAAAGAAAGATTTCTACATTTTAACTAAGTCAGTCAAAGCACTTTGTAAAACTGATCTTAACAGAAAATTCCTAGCAGATATAGAAGCGTGGTCAATCCTCAGGAAGGAAGTAGAGTCAACCCAACAGCCTTAGGTTAGCTGATAGCAACCTAAAGTCAATTGGAATGAAGTGTCTCACTCCTTTTAATGGACACTAAATCCAGCCCAGCATGCATAGTTGAATCTTTAAGCACAGGAAAAAAAAATCACAGCCGAAAGCAAGTCATACAACAAGAAACCGTCAGTCTTATTTACTCTGCCATTGTATTTTGTAGAACAGCTGCTCATTCTCCTTTGCTGATAGAAATTTTATTTACTGCCAGAGGCGTCAAACTTAATGACAGAGAAGACAAATCAATAAACTTTCCTGAGAGTCTCTCTAATCAGACACAGGACCTTCAAAAAAGCATTGACTCCCTTAATTCTATCATTAAGAATACTATCAAATACACTACAGTGCTTCCCAGTTTTATATGTACAATTCTTTTTCCTTAGTGCAGCTTTTAAAACTTTCCTGCTTTCACACAAAAACCTGCAGATGCTGCTTTGAAAACTAAAAATAAAATCAATAGTACTATATATTTTCAGAGTATATATTTAAGTCTTTCAGGCCATCAGCATTGGAACTACTGAATACTGAATACTTTAAGAAATACACATAAATTAACTTGCTTTCATGTTGTTCACATCCATCATAGAGATGATTAAAATAGCCATCTTACTTCACCATTTGAACAGACAGTCAATTACAACAGTTGAGCTGATAAGAAGTAACTGAGTACCTTTGTTGTAATTACCATCCATATATTTAGTCAAGTGACACAACAGCGTGGTAAAAGGTATTCTGTGTTCTCTTTTTATCAACTGTTGCAAAAGAAACAGAGTACCACAGACTGACGTTAGATGGTTAACTAAAATCTTCTGACGTTTTTAAGTACCCTTGATCTCAGCTTTAAGAAAACAGGACAGGACACGTGCACTTTTCTATCTGCAATTACAAGTGACAGTAACAATAAAAAAAATTCATCAGCCAAATATATATATACACACACACATACCCCAAAATATATACCATTAAAGTTAAGTAGACTATTGTTGGCATGTTAACACTTCGAAATGAACTTTTAAAAGTGAAGTGGACAGGATTGGAATGTTCAAGTTCTTTCTTGTTTCTTTACTATGTAAACACAAAATAGAATAATTTCTGCCGAAAACAACAATATAGCTTCTACATAGTCATTATACCTCCACCTTTCAACTAGCAGGAAATTAAGGATGTAGGTCTAAACCATACATCACTACATATATTAACAGCCTATACTTGTAGTAAATTCCTTTTAATATTTCTGGGGTTTTCCCTGGCAGTAACATGCTTGACAGGGGATTACCAAAACAAAGCAAATTTGGCTTTTAGAAATGGCTGCTCCCTCATCCTGAGTGAAAGATCTCATCAATTCCCTCAAATCCCTAATTTCTTTCCTAACTTTAGAGAGACGGTGTAATTGCTGCTCTAAAACCTACACAATGTCTTGCCTAAGTACAGGTTACAACTGGCCTGAAGACTTTACTGAAACATAGACTGTGCGACATGACTAAAAATGCTCATCTGCTTTGCTTCAAACGTTTATTGGAAAGCGAGGTGAAAAGCTGACTGCCGTACTTAACTCACTCAGCTCCCATACTCATTTCTGTCACTGTTATGTCTTAAACCATAGGGTTTCAGCGTATGTCAACAGTTTCCAAACTCTTTGATTGCTGGATTACTATCAAGCTTCTAAGACTTTCCTGGACTCCAAATAGCCTTGTAATTAAATACTTCATTAAAAACCACTATGTGTAATGCAACATAAGGCACACAGCACAGTCAGGCTCCACCAACTGCATATTATGTATCACAGTTTGTTGACCCACTGTTTAAAAACCAGATGCATGCAGTATGCAATGCATCCTGATTTCATGTTAAATCAATGAACTCTCACAAACTTTAAAAAAAAAAAATCAGTATCTAGATGAAAGATAACTCAGTAAAAATTAAAGCTTCTTGAGTTTGCATTGTTTAACTTTAAAAAGAAAAAGATTCAGCTCTTCTCCCTCTCATCTTTTTGTCTTCTAAATCTTATTCCTGTTTCTCTGTGATATCAATCAGTGGTTGACTGACTGATATACCAGACTGCAAGTACAGTACACTGTACACAGTACAGCATACTACTTAAATTATATTCTTGTCATTGTAAACACGGCAGTCAAAAAATATTTGGCACTCACCTGTAGAGTTTCAGTGACTGCATGTTCCAAAGAATGAGGCTGCCATCCGCTGCCCCTGACACGAGATACGTGGAGTCAGGAGAGAATCGGCAGACTCTGACAGGACTGCCGCTGGGCTGCGCTAGCACTGCCAGCACCTGGCCATCACCAGCATCCCAGAGCATGGTTGTGCCGTCTGTTGAACATGACGCTAAAACACGTCCTGATGGAGAGAAGCAGCAGCAGTGGACAGCGTATGTATGACCTTTCAAAGGCGAGTACGGAAGCTCGGTAAAGTTGTTTAAAGAGTAAACACGAATTGTTTTGTCCAAGGAACAAGTAGCCAAGCACGATGATGAGAAGGCACAGTAGTTGACATCATCACTATGGTCCACTAAAGTGTGAACTAGTGTTGCCATTTTATTTACTTTCAACAAAAATATCTGAAAAGAAGTTTAACAGTTAGACTTATCTCTCCTATTTCAAAAATGAAACAAAGTACCTTAAGAAGACACATTCTTCACAAAAAAAAAATAAATACATTTGCAGAGGCAGATTTTTCATCTAAACATTGTTTTATCTTCAACTTAAATCAGAGATTAATCACAGCAATGAGATCAGGGGTTTATGACTTGGTCAGAATTAACATATCTAAACTTTTAATGCCAGCTTGTGATTTTGCAGTACAACATGCAAGATTATGTAGTAGCTACTTGGTCTTAGAACAGCGGCAAACCCAGTTATTCTAGTTATTTAAATTATGCTAAGACGTTCACTGTTCAAATTTGTTATTATTTGCATCTAGACACAACAGAGTAAATGGGCAACTGTATTAATTAGGGCTGCACAAGGAATATAGAATGATAGAATGGTTTGGGCTCAAGGGACCTTTAGAGATCATCTAGTCCAACCCCCTGCCATGGGCCCGGACATCTTCCACTAGGTCAGTTTGCTCGAAGTCCCACCACTTTCAGGGATGGGGTATCCACAGCTTCTCTGTTCCAGTGTCTCACCAGCAAATATTAAAAAGAACATTTACATCCTCTCTCAGCAATGCTATGCCTCTGCTTATACAGCAACCAATGCTGTAGGAGAGTCCTACAGAAGCAGTCAGAGACACTGTTCGCTCTTTATTTGCCTTAATTTGCTATTAGGAAACATGTCCTCAACTATCCTTTGCTCTAACAGAAAACAATTAGTACAGTATAGACCCAAGAGCAATGCTTCAGCTATACCAAGTGCATTTATACAAAAAATAATCTTACACCTTTATTTAAACACTTTCAGAAACTATAACCGCGTGTATTTGGCATTCTTTTTCTTCCCGCTTACAACTCCAAAAAAGTATGTTTGTATGTCATCATTAACCCACAAAAAGTAATCAAGAAGTAGTATCAAAAATATTCCTGGGAATTATTCTAATCTGCAGTTTGCTGAAATACATTCCAATGAATTATACCTTGCAGTTTGCAGATTCAACAGTTGTTACATTCCTTTTAAAAAGACAGCATTTAGAGCACTTGTTATAATACAACTATGAAGACAATTGTATATGTACTTTAGAATAAAACCAGACTAATCAATAAATTCAAAGCTGCAGGTCTAACATAGATGGGCACTAAGATTTGATGACCAGAGTCCAAGATAAATTTTCCTTTCCAGGCACGAATATCATATTCAAATTCAAACTTCTGCTAGCTTTCACAGTTAGGCAGCAACATTAGTGACAGCAAAACATCAGACTAAGACCAACAAGAATCTTGTGTTGCCCCAATTTTCATGTAAATCAAACACCACGTACTGAGCAACATATTTAAGTCGAAATCAAAATGTGAATATTAAGAGGGTGATCAGGATCTGAACCTCTCCAGAAATTGCATTTGCATTAAGCAACAAAAGAAAATATGAACTCCCTGCACATTTTCCCTGTACTTAAGACTGCTGGGACCGGTTTAGCTCTCAGCATCAGACAAGGGATTTACATTGCTGATGTCTGAGAAAGCCCCCAAAAGGTACATTCCAACCTGTTCCTCCCCATGCTGCAGATCACAGATAAGCTTCCCGAGAATAAGGAAGGACAGAGCCAAAAGGAAGTGCCTACAACTCTCAAAAGTTGTTTATCCTGAACAAAAGCAGCCATGCAATTTACACTGAGTTAATTTATCTAAACCATCAGACTATTATTTAAGTGCTTCATCCTGAACAGTAATTTCAGAGCTAAGAGGCAACCCCAAACAGGTGTTTATATATATATACACACACACATAATTGTTTTTACATTTTTATGCATACATATTTTACATATTTTTATACATACACACATATGTTTGTATATATGTGGACATATAAATATGTATAAATGTATATGCATGCATACACAGGTATATATGTGTGCATGTAGACAAAAAAGTATATAAGGGAAAAATAACTGTTCCTTTCTGGCAGTACTTGGCATGCCAATTTAAAGATCAGGTATTTTAATACTCTCTATTTTAGCTTCCAGGTTCTCCTAGTTTTATTACTAATTCTCTTTACAACCTTTAAACAGATTACGTAGTGTCAACAGCATCTCTCATTTGTAGAAAGAAAATCAACGTACTTCCTTCAACTATGAGAAACCAGAGTCAGACAAAGCTTGACATCTGGAAAGATGAGGCTAAAAAAGGCACCTTAATCTCGTTGTTAGATTTTCAGGAGCTCACTGCAGAAAAGCAAACCTAGGAATGAGAGGTTTCGGGTATCAGTAGTTTAAACTCGCTGCGGGAGCAGCGAGGATCCGGAGCGTTTGTCACCAGAGAGACGCTTAGCGATACAGCATTACCTTCTCTAGAATTACAATTTCGCTAGCCCACAGGCAGCTGCTCACGGAAAACGCTGGGGCGGTGCCAGCACCACCGTCAGCCCCTTACCGCTGCCACCGCCGCGGCCTGGACCCCGTCACGCCGCGCTCCGGAGGCGCCGGCCGGGGGCGGTCGGTCCCTCACCCGGGCTCTGGCGGCGGGTCTCGGTCAAGCACCCGGGAAGGGCCTTGCTTCGGCCGCCCCCGCGGACCTTCCGCAGCGGCAGCCGCGGGCCGCGCCGCCCGCCCGGCGCTGAGGGGAGGGGCCGGCCGCAGGGACCCCGGCTCGCCGCCTCTCCCGGGCACGGCAGCACCCCGGCCCCGCCCGCCCCGCCCGGACACGGGCCTGCCACCGCCCCGGGCAGAGGCGCTGCGCACGCGCAGATCAGCTCCCACCCCCCCTCCCGCCGTCTCCGCGTGGTGCAGCCCGGCGCAGGGCAGGCAGCGCGGGCCGCACCACGGCGCGAAGGGCCGGGGGGGTAGAAGGGCTGCCCCACCCCGCCCTGCCGCCGCCATTGCCGCTCGCTGAGGCGACGTCGGCGGGGAGGGTGGTTTTACCCGCCAGGGCCGCACCTCTTGTCCAGACCCTTCTCACGTTTTAGATCCGGTGGCCGGTATCCTTTTATCCGCCCAGCTGTGCTGTGCGGGCCCCACAGGGGAGGCGGGCTGGCAGGGGGTCGGTGCCTGCGATGGGGACCGCGGCTGAGAGGAGGGAAAGGGGGTGCAGGCGGGAGCTGTAGAGATCGCCTCAGGGCTGCCAAATGTCCAGAGCTGACCAACTCCGGACAGTAGCCGTCACCACAGGGACACATGCTCCAAGCCAGGTATGTCTGAGAGCATTGGGAGAACAAAAGATGAGGGTGGCCTTTCTCTCCGCAGCGCGGTCCAGAGCCGTGGGCTGGGGCTGGCCTTCCACCACTGCTCCAGCCGTGCAACAATGAACGTGCACGTGAGCGTGTGAAGTTACTTGCTATTAACAGCTTAATTAAAGGGGTTTCAAACAAGGACAACTCACCCCAACCACATAATTTATCAGGAAATTACATCATTGCAACTTTCATATCCAGATGCATGCTTAGCAACTCATGCAAAATAAACCGTTTGTAGTGACATGTACATTTTTTGAGGAAAACAAACTCACTTTCTTGGAGTCACTCTTTGCCCAGGAAACACTCCCTTTTATGTAAACGGTCTACTTTCCATGTTTGACTCTGTATGATCTTGCATTCTGGTTTATGGAACGTGTTACCCGATTGCATGCTATTTGATTCACTGGCTGATGACTGCCCATTAATTACTTTAAATCCCAGTTGATAGCTAGTATATTCTGTATATTTCATAAGTGCTGCACTGATTTAGCAATCTATAAGATTATACATTACTAAATAAAAGCCCTCATGGTCTTAAAAGAACTTTGTATCAATTGTTAGAGACTTCCTCACTGAAAAGGGTAGACAGTTCATTGTGAATACGACACACTTAAATTGTGTGGCTGGTAAATACCACACCAATACAGTTCAAGACTGTTCCATAACATTTTATGGATGGGAAACTTGAAATTACTTTCTTAATGAGATATTGTGAATCAGTAACATGCCCAGAAATTTAGCTACCATCAGTTCTAGGAATGATGCTTAGTTTGGACAATACAAGCAACAGAAATTCTGTGTAATAAAAGGTAACACATTAATTTTTCTGAATGTCCATAGCAGCTATAAAAATTTCTGGTTAACTTTGAAGTTTTAAGCTCAAAGTAGTTCAAGAAGAGTTACATAATCAAATAGCATAATTGTGTTCCTGAATTCAGTCTTTAGCCCTCAGTTTGCAGGCATGTTTTGGTAAATCTAAGACCTCTAGGAATGATACAAGTTTAATAAACCAAGTCCCCTAGGCCACCCGTTCAGCATATTATATAAATGTTCCTCAGATGTCTGTGTGCCCATTCCCAGTTAGCAGAGCACCTCCACCCTTCTAATTGTCATTAGAGAACTGAAGAAATCATATAAAAAGATCAAAGAATAATCTGTGTTGTCCAAGACAACTTTTTGTCCAAGACAAACTGTAACTTCCGATTTTCATCTATTTTTATATCATCCAGGTTTTTTTCAAAGAGATGCCAAGAGACAAAAAGAGAACCCACATTCACAACCAGAACACTAATCATTGAGCACCATTAAGGGACTTAAAATAAAGAGCTTGAAAGCTTGCCAATAAATTCTCTAAACTAAAACCAGCATACTTTGTTCAGAAAGGAAGAGAGAGCACACTGGAAAACTCCTCTGTGAAAACAGACAGAAAGAAACATCAACAGGAGAGAAGGTTAGTAAAGAAGAAAAGTTAAGCACATTTTTCTAGTGATTAAATTCCTGCTCTTTCTATAGACATATATAATGGCACGCGCATGATTCAAGCTTGCCATTCAAATATAATAATTCCTGTAACTTTAATTTTACTGAAATAGTAATGAAGACACTGGCTGCAAAGCAATACATTGGTAATGTCAAGTCAAGAGAGGTGATACTTGCCTCACTGTCACAGCTATGGTAGCTGTTACCGCCTTAACTTTCCAGCTGTTTGGCTAAATTAAGATACAAGCTGAAAAAAATGCAACTATATTTGTAGTGTAGATGGTAACATTGTTCTGACTTTTCAGGAAACTAATATTAAATCTAGCATGGGAGATAAGGCATTAACCAGTACAGAATCTGAGAAAAAGAGAGCAATTGTTTTGCGTCGGAGAAATAGTTTTCCCAATAATCTAAGCATACTTAAAACACTCTTAAAAGCCTACCATCATACGCTCAGAACACTGATTAATCTTCACATCTCTGGAACACGTCAGTAAACTCTTTTTATTGATTGAAGTCTTCAGAAAGGTGATGAAAAGGAAAGGCATGAAGCAGTCAGTGGTGGAGCTCACGTTAAAATGCAAGACTGCCTGACACCCAAATGTGAATGTTCTATTCTGGGTAACACGAATTATTCTAACAGGACTTTAGAAAAGTATTATTGAACAAGATGTTCTGGGGAGGGCAATGGAAACAAAAATGTTATTAAAAACCAGGCACTGACTGTTCTTTCTCAGCAGAGACAAGAAGTATAATGGCAAGGGAGCATATGAAACAAGGCTCCAAGACTCAAACATGTCAGGCCTGGCTTAAAAGCAAAACACAACACTTCCCCATCAAAAAAAAACCCAAAACATGACTTGGTGACCATAGGTATTGGGGTTCCACAATATCCATTTGTAATTCCTCTGTTTTCTTGAGTCAGAGAAAGGCTTATGACGCATGCCCTTCTACAGACCAAAAAAAGGACAAAACCTTGCATGGACAGTAGTTTTAAGAAACATTGCATGTGCCATGTATTATCATGTGCATTCCCACTGTAACAACAGAAACCGGACTGGCAGAAACAGGTCAAGCACTCGGCAGCCCAATGGTTACACCCGAGTGCCTGAGCTAATGTTACTTATGCTCATTCGAAGAGGTGGCTGAACTGCACTCGGACTGCTTGGCAATTGCTTTGAATTACCATTAAAAGGCCAGGAGAATTAGATGCATCATAATAGGAACTGAATGTTAAATGCAAGACTCCCAAGGTATCATTAAAAAAAAAAAAATCCTGTATAGACAGGATCTGAAGTATTAAAATCGCCAAGAAAATCTGGTTTGCAAAACAGTCTTTTATTGTATCCGTGCCACACATACTAGTGAAAAATAACACTCCTAAAAAAGGAAAAGAAAAAGAATGCTACCTTTCCACAACATTTCTTTTAAATAAAACTTCAAGTACTCTTACATTAGTACAAAAAAAAATTCTGATCTATCTGCCCCAACAGGCCACCACAACACACAGTAGATAAAACACAGTGGTTACAAATGTCTTTTTTGTTATTTCTGTGGCAAGGCAAATGGAGGGAAATGTTTCTATGAAAAAATACTGTGTGCGTAGGAAATTGTCACAATTTTATTCCACATGGATACAAATGATTATATACTTGAATCTGAGGCCGTGGTGGCTTGAAATTATATAACAAAATAGAAAAATGGAAAACTAATATCCCCTACACCCTGTTTTAAAGGCAGGCACTACCAAGATTAAGGAGACTCCACAGTGTTGGTAGAGGATAATTACTGTACAAGCCATATAGCTGTAATTACCTTAAGACTAAAATAAAATGCTACCGTCCTCCTAAGGCATAAACAATAATGTCTGCAAACAATATGTACACATCATACATATTTAAAACAAGACTTAATATAAACAATAATGAACAGTATATACATGTCTCAATTTTTCTTCACGGTCTTGAAATACAATTTAACTACACAAGTGATGCAGCAACATATATATAAATGTACTTGTAACTCTACAGTAAAGTTTAATTTTTAGTGCTTTTACAGCACATCAGTGTAAACAGTTTTACTTGGCTTTGTTTTATATTTTAAAACATTCCTTGTTGTATTTTCAAGATTTAAAGCAATTTTCTAATTCTTCCTTTTCACAGAAAACGAAGATTCTGAATGCTGTATAATCATAAATAATTCATAAAATTAAATACATTCACTAAAAAATAAACTACAAAGTAAAAAAAATGAAAAATAGATATTTATTGAAAGGGAAAAGAGAACCATTTCCCCGAGTAGAGCTCTGGTGGTTGAATATTCAGTGCGTTTTGATATATTTTAAATTGCTATTGCACTATAACACCCCTTTCTTTGAAATTCTTTGGGTGTGCTTCCCTGTTCTACCTAAATTAGTTTGTTAAAACACACAAACCAATAACCAAGGGGCCATGGTTGCTGTAGGAGTGAAGCCTTTAGAACTGGTATCACAACTCTGTGATACTTAAAGGAAAAAACAGTCATTAGTTATGCATGTGCCTTGCACTTTCATGTAAATACAGTTCACATTGCTGGTCTTATCAGTCCTCATTTAATGAAAAAAAAAAAAAAAGGCAAAAAGAAAAAAGAGTTCTGGTAACTTCAGCTCACTTTGAAAATCTCTGTCCATTTTTTTTCAAAATACTTCCTCATGTTGTGTCCAGCCCTGCCTATGTCAGAATCATCTTCATTAAAGGTTTCACAGTTGTCAAAAACAAGCCTGACATCTAGCGAAAATGCTTCAAGATTAGGGTACCTGAAAGAAGAAAAAGGTGAATGATTTTTGGAACGTGGAGAATCAAAGGGGAAAAATATTTGAACTACATGAGAAAGAACTACCTTAACATCAGTGAATTTACAAGCCACAGAATATTCAATGAATGCTTTACATGTTAATTATACTTTCAATTTTTTAATTCTAATGTAAATATTAACCAGAAAATGAACATCAGTGGAAGAAAATACTCTTATCATTGTGTTTGTCCATTTTCCTCAAAATCTCTGTAAGGTAGAACTTCAAGCCTGTACTGGAAAACAAACTTTTTTTAAATTAACTTCCTGCTTCCCTTCAATAGCTTTCTAGTTAAAATACTAAGTCATTTTCCATTTATTCATCTATTCTTGGGCTCAAGTCCTTGCAAAGTAAGCATTGAGTACAGCTGCATTTACCTAAAAGAGGAAAAATCAGGTACAAAAAAAGGCTGGCCAGATCAATGCTGTAACATTGTCTTTGTTATTCTGTTTATTATCCTGAACATACATGGCCCAAATAGTGTTCCAATATTCATAGGAATTAAAAAGACAGACAGTAAAAGGTACAAGTCTATCCATACCACTGAGCACGCGTGGAGCATTTAAATCTCAGATTCGAGGCAGAAAAAGCCTGAAGAGGTTAAAAGCCCCTCGTGTTATCTTAGGAATCTGCTTTGTGTGGAGCTGACAGATGCTGAAGAGGATCAATCTTTATGGATGATGAAATTTTCTTTGGTGGTGGGGAGTCATTAGAGCACAGGGATGCAACAAGGAGGGAAGGGGAACAGAGGCATATAGCATCTTTTTTCAGAAGTTGTGCAGTCTAAGTCTAGGACTACGAAATGCTTGGCCACCCCTACTGGAACATGACCTGGCTTCCCACAGCAGGGGCAACAGTTCACTCCACAGTGACATTACTATTTACAGGGACTCTGTCAGCTTAAAGTCCACATAGTCGGTGCTTGTTTACATGTAACAACACTAAAATGTCTCCATGAGAAAAGATGAGGAAAACCAAAAGTTTTTCCTCTTGATTGATTCTGAGCATTTTTCTAGGCAGTTTTATTGTTTTTCAGCCAGTTCCACAAGTTCTCCCACCTGACATGCTATTTCACTTAGATATGGCAAAGACAGAAGTATACAGTTAAGAATTTTTATTTTGACTGTAATCACAGAGGTGCCAGAGCAGGCAGATCAAAATAGTTTAACTAACTTTAAAAAGGGTACTGTATTTCAATGTTTAAATATTTTTAAAATGTGAAGCAAAATTACAAAGGTTTACTTACTGTCCACTACTAAGCTTGTCTCTAATGGTGGAGAAGTCCATAGGTTTTTTAATAACTTTCTTATAACCAGGAACAAGTTTCAAGTTTACAGGAAGTAAGAAAGGCCAGGCATCTTCATGCGTTTCCAATTCTGAGAGAATCATGCTGAATAAAAAAAGGTTTAAAATCAATATTTTTGAGCTGTTCATATAGTCACAGAGGTTTTTCACTGTTTCATAAATTCATCATGTACTGACAACCTATCCACTTCATAGAAGGAAAGCACTTTATTCTGTGCCCTGTGCAAGGCTGAGAACAATGTCAATAAAGACAGACATCTTAACTATTTAAAGTAGCATTAAGTTCTCTCCAGGCAACCTACGCAAGAGGAAATTCTAGTGGTCAAACATTGTGCAACCTCAAAACTTTGAACCACAACGTGAAGCATTTGCAAACCAGTAAAACAGGTGCTAATACTGGCTTTCCAAAACTGTGACGAGGCTAAACTATGTTACTTTTGACTGACAGCTATACTACAAAAGA